>NC_137909.1:22143097-22225597 GCF_963457725.1 Sprattus sprattus
TCACTCTCACACACTCTCTCTCTCTCTCTCTCTCTCTCTCTCTCTCTCTGAGTCTGAGACAGTAGGAAACGCGAATGGAAGTAAAAACAACAAGAAAACACAAGAGACTTTATCCATCCACATAAACTACACTGTGCTTTAATGAGCTCTATGAAAAGACACAGATGGTAGTCCTAAACTGTTGAGCACTTTACACAGATGTTTTTTTTTCTGTCTGGTGACACACAGGGTTTCCCAATACATCCACATCACAGTCTGAAGAGGACTTAAGAGGCCTGTGACTGATCTTATCAAGAACCTCCGAGACCTCAGAATAACATCTCTGTTTAGGGATGCTTATTAAGTGTGAGAGTAGGCACACACACACACACACACACGTACACGCACAAGCACAGGCACACGCACACACAGATAGAAAGAAAGAGTGAGAGAAACACACATGACTTGCAGAATGATGTCAAGCACAGGGTCACTGCCACCTCTTTGTTTGACTGTCTGCCTCAGATACACACACACACACACACACACACACACACACACACACACACACACACACACACAAAAAACAGCTCAGAACTAATGACATCTTGGCGTGTGCTACACACCCCATGTGGTGACAAAGAGAGAGAACCGTATGGCAAGACATGAGTGATGAATGAGCAAGAAAGCTACAGAATGCTGGGGGGAGCGAAAGAGGACGTGACAGAGGGAGGAGGAGGAGGAGGAGGAGGAAGTGGGGGTTAAAACAGTGACTCAGGTGTCATTGTCCACGTTTGTTCAGCTGAACCATGTCTGTGCTTTTTGCTATCAGGTGCCATATCAGCAATGGCCAAAACAGCGGCAGCTGTTCAAGTTGTGTATGTGTGTGTGTGTGTGTGTGTGTGTGTGTGTGTGTGTGTGTGTGTGTGTGTGTGTGTGTGTGTGTGTTTGTGTGTGGTTTGACAGTGAATGAGCGGCAACTGCACAAGCAACGACAATGGATCTTATGTGCTCAAACAATCTCACACAACCAAATGAGCAAAATGATGGAAAACAATTACATGGGAGGTGCATGAGTGAGTGTGAGTGAGTGTGTAAGTAAAAAAAAAAAAAAGAGAGACAGACATAGAGTGAGTAAGAAAGATAGATAGAGAGAGAGAGAGAAAGAGAGAGAGAGAGAGAGAGAGAGAGAAAGAGAGAGAGAGAGAAAGAAAGAGAGGGGCAAAATAATACAGAAGGAGAGAGCGAGGGTCTTCTGGACATGGAACGGAATTTGTAGGTGAGTGTGCCTGTGTGCGTGTTGTTTAGCTCCAACTCCCAAACCACTCAGCAATCTCTTTGAGCTCCACGGGGACCAATGAGTTCACTGTAAAAAGATGGATGTACTGTCTCCCCCCTGCCTGTCTCTCTCTCTCTCTCTGTCCCACACACACACACACACACACTCATACATAGACATATACAGTACATGTGCTTACCCACGCAGAAACACACATGTGCTTTCACACACACACACACACACACACACACACACACACACACACACACACACACACACACACAGTTAGTGATGAGCCATTCGCAAGGGGACCTGTGTGCACACGACGACAGCGGTAGAAGACGTGTGAGAACAGCACACCTGGAGAGGTGCAAATAGAGAATAGATCAGAAGGAGGCCTCGGGAGGCGGAGACTGAGGCAGAGGCGGAGGCTGAGGAAGAGACTGAGGCTGAGGCTGCAGGTAGCGCCCGTCCCACCTCATCTCTGCCCCATTTCCACTTTGGAGAGGGAGGAACACTGAGCTCTAACAATAGGGCCCTTCAGATGAGTCTTTTATGGTTTGATACTCGTTTAGAAACAAAAAAAATACAAAAAGTGTGATTCTTTACTTTATCGGTAATAGAGACCAAGAGAAAGAAAAAGTCTGATTTAAGGTTTTTAATATAAGTTATATAGGCATCCTTGTTAAATCTAAGGTTAAAATCTTACACCAAATATAAACGGAATAAAATGGAAATTAAACTGTGGCTACCGTACTGAGCTTTTCTGAAAACACGGAACCATTCTAGAGGAGCTAGCCATAGCAATTGTGGTTTTAATCTGAAAGCCTTAGTAAGGGATGTTACATCAAGTTACTGCACAAAATGGAGACAATATGTCAAAAGAAAATTAAATTGACAGTTGCATGATAACGTTCTGTCCTAAAACGTTCCCTTCCTCACTTATAGATTGCCCCTTCCGTGTTTACTGAAGTTATTATTTTGAATAAAATGACATTTCAGATCAAAATAGCGTAGTGCAGTAGTCAATGTGAATTACCACACATGAATTACCGCACTGGTTATTTATTTCCAAAGCATCCTTATGACTGACTGTAAAAGGGCCTATTTCTGAAGTATTCTATGATTAGTTCTTCACTAAATTAAAGCCTTCGGTGACTTCAAATATGGTCGACGCACTCCCTGACAATGTTACAGTTGTGATATAGTGTTATCAAGTTGATTGAACTCCTTTGGTCCCAAGATGTTCTCCTAAAATAAAAATGATGACGGAGCTGATTTGGAATAGGATCTATCTCACTACAGCATGGGAGAGTGTGTCTGATTCGTCTTTCATTTCCCAGCCCCACTGCACAATACAGTGCGCACGCAACGCTGAAGGTGTGAGACTTCTTTTCAATTTAAACCTTCATTTACATAAGAATCTTCAGCCTGCCTTTTTAAACCACCTGTGGTCAAAGGAAGAGAGAAAGGAGCGAGAGATATGCTGAGCAGAGAAGAAAATGAAAGAGGGGGAAGAGAGTGAGAGAGAGAGCGAGAGAGAGAGAGAGAGAGAGAGAGAGAGAGAGAGAGAGAGAGAGAGAGAGAGAGAGAGAGAGAGAGAGAGAGAGAGAGAGAGAGCACATAATGGAAGGTTGGCAGAGAAAGAACCAAGAAAACAGGCAAGCAAAGTGGAAAGCAGTGAAACACTTAAAATGATGCAACAAGACATTTAAGATGGTTAAATAGAGAAAAAAAAACTGCTGTCCATTACTAATATAACCACTTATTGGAAGTGGTGGATGAATAAAGAAAAAAACATGATTTTAACTTTGTGAAAAATAACTTTCATGTTAAAGCAGGGCTCCTGTCTCCACGGGGCATATGTTCCAAGACCTACTGTGGATAGCCGAAGCCACGCTAGTAGCAAACACCATATACTGTATGTAATACATACAACTTGTTTCTCATGTACATACTGTACATACCTATGATGAAGTTTCATTTATAAATTACACACAATAAAACATCATCAAGAACAACTAATAATTAAGTAAACTATTATTATAATTTATACAATAATAATAACAAACATACTGTAATGAAGGTTATGTGAATGTGGTTTCCTTTATTTCTCAATCGCCCCTCCCTTTCTTCCTTTCTTCCTCCCTTCCTTCCTTTTTTCCTCCCTTCCTTCCTTTCTTCCTCCCTTCCTTCCTTTCTTTCTCCCTTCCCTTCGTTTCACTCAAGTCCCTCCATTTGATTAAAACTTTGAAATTTCAATTTAATTAAAACGCGAGGAATGCAACGAGGATGGAGGAATCAAGGACAGACATCCGTGAGAAATGAGAAAAGCTTAAAGACACGAGTCACGTGTTAAGCGCATGGCTGCTCAGAGTGGTGCCGAATTTAAAACGTATATGTATACCGGTTATTTATTGAAAAGTTCCGCTTTTTCCGCCACGGTATCATAAACCGCGGATAATTGAAACCCCAGTTACCGAATCCGCGGATGTCGGGGCCCTGCTCTTTTCATCGACCACATCCTCACTCCTCCATTACCACAATTTACAGACCCCTTGGCCCCTCAAACCATCTCTGGCTGGTTTCCCTCACTGACTGTAAACAAGACCTCCAGAATAGCCACCCTCATCTATTCGAGAGAAGGCCCCAGTAGCCATGCTCACATCTCCCCTGAAGCATGGGTCAGACTGGAGGTGTATGAAGCCAATAACTTACATCCCCATTAGCTGCGACTGCTCTGATCTACGGCATTAAGGTTATTTATGCTCTATGGGCCTTTTACAGCACTCTACACCAGCACTGGAGTTTTTATTAAGGTGTTTCATTCAGGGCCTCACCCAAGTGAATATATGATGAATCGCAAGCAGAAGGGAGAGAGAGGAGAGAGAGAGAGATAGAATAAAATAGATGATACAGAACAGAGAGGCGCAGAAAGAGAGTCACGGAGAGGGCGCTGGAGATAGAGGGATCAGAAGAACGAGAGAAATGAAAGGAAAGACGATGAGGTGCATACAGGGCGAATTAGGGTCAGAAACAGAGACAAAGGGAGGTAAACACAGAGGCAGAGAGAGAGAATCGATGGCAGTAAACGCACTGGATGAGGGAGGCAGAGAGAGACAGAGACAGAGACAGAGACAGAGACAGAGAGTGTGTGAAAGGAACAAGGTTATTCTAGATCTCTTAACCACACGGTTACTGATTAACTCCATACAGAGATCAGAGAGAGCCAATATATGCATGCAATGGTGGTCCACTGGTGCAAAAGATAATTTTCAACACACACACACAAACACACACACACACACACACACACACACACACACACACACACACACACACACACACACAAACACACAGTTAATGATCCCTGCTGTATGCAAAGTGAGAGAGACAGGCAGACGCATAGGACCAGAGCTGAAGCTGGGGCCGTGAGTCACCTTTCAGTCGCCTGACAACCAGTGAGGCAGGAACACGCCCTGCCCCTGTCTCACCATATGGCCACGTTCACCAGGAAACGTCTCGCTTGAGTGACTGAAGGGACTCTGATGAATGTTAGCACAGCAACTGCCATTACACACTTGCTCTCTCTATCACACACACACACACACACACACACACACACACACACAAACACACAAACACATACACACTGTACTGCAGAAAGCTGAGAAGAGATGCATCTCACGCAATGTTTGTGCAATTGTGTGTGTGTGTGTGTGTGTGTGTGTGTGTGTGTGTTTGTGTGAGTGTGCGTGTGCACAGTAACAAACATACAGACACAGAGGCAAATGTGTCCTGGAGTTCACACATACATCAATGATTAAGTACACACACACACAAGACTGCATGCCAAAACAAACACACCTATCCACAACCAAACCACCCACTCATCCACCCACTCAGATGACACAGCGCACACTTCACAGAAAGCGAGAGAGACAGACAAAGAGAGAGAGAAGGGGGGATAGAGAGAGAGACAGAGAAAACCGAAAGAGACAGAAAGAGAGAGGAAGGAAAGAGAGTGAGTGAGAGAGAGAGAGAAAGAAAGAAAGAGAGAGAGACAGACAGACAGGCAGGCGGACTGAGTAAAAGAGCAGGAGGAACAGAGTCAGTGTTGTTCGTCAGCCGGACGCTGTCGGCCATTTAAAAAAGATACTCAGACATGAATGGCCACATCCAGGCCCGGGCTGAGGGGAAGGTGAGGTGCAGGCACACTTTGAAGCCCATTGTGTGCTGTGTCCCACGGCCGATGAAAGGACAGGGGATTTAATGGGGCTCTTTGAAGTCAGCTCTCGGGGCCAACGCGGACAAAACGCGTTTACAGGGGGTGGCCGGGGAGGCGGTGGGGGTGGGGTTAGGAGGGTTGGGGGGTGATGGGAGAGCTGGTGCCAGCAACAGTCCAAACCTGATGCTGAAGCAACAAGTGAGACCTAGAGCGACACACACATCCAATGTTGACCAAAACAGACACACACAAGCCCTCAAGGTGCACGCACCAAGAAAAACACACCGTCTTCACCCTGACCTTGACCCAGGTGGCGCCAGTCTTTCTACTTCCTAGTGTATCTGTATCACACTCTCAATGTTCATGCTAAATCAATTCCCAAGGCCTGTAAAGATAGTGATAGATAGTAAGGCATGAAAAATGAGAGTTCCTAGAGATACTGTATATGGAACACTAGCGGAGGAGGGGGGTGCTGTACAGCCTGGAGAAGCTCATGTTGCCCCCTGCGGTTTCAGGTCCATGTTTTAAATACCACTGCGGATCACCTGATACCGCTAACCTCTCAGGACGTGGCACCAGAGGTGAGGTCGCACTGGGTCAACGGAGCGGGCTGCAGCCTCTGCCAGCCCAAACCAACACATCGGGCCTATAACCGTGGTACAGTTGGGCCTATTACCATGGTAACAACAAATTGGTTGGGTGATTAATAGCCTTCCTGTTATCTTGCTCCTCCAGGTCATTTATTTCCAATCCTCTCGACAGTTCAGAATACGGTAAAGAGACTTAGCCGACTGTGTGTGATAGCGTGTACATGCTGCTGTGCAATAGTGCAGTGCTCTCAATCCCACACACAAACCCACCCTTATGTATTCAAAAAAAGTACGTCCCCACAGACATCCGCAGTCTGAAACCCTCAAACAGCCAAGGGGGATCTGCGCACACAGACATTTTGTGCAGTTATACTGCTGTTTTATAATCCAACAGTAACATCTTTCCAAAGCCTTGATCAACATGTACTTGAGAAAAGGGTCTGTTCCCCACAGGCCCAAATGCTAAATCAAAACGTCTGGCTGATGAAAACACAGAGAACACAACAACATAAAAGGGCAAGAGCGAGAAAGCGAGACAGTAGGACGGAGAGAGAGAGAGAGAGAGAGAGAGAGAGAGAGAGAGAAGGAGACAGAGAGGGAGGGGTATAATGAAAGAAAGACATCAGACAGCAGACGGACAGAAAGGGAACAGACCATAACAGGACAGCATATGTCTCTGTAATGGCCCTCAGTCACCCTGCAGATGGTCTAAATGATGCAACTGACAAAACTTCAGACAAAGGTGCTCCTCATAGTACTTCAACCATGAAGTTATACAACAAAAATGTATCTTTTGATTTGGTTATACACAACTGACTTCAAACCAGAATAACCCACCAAGAAAAGTGTGAGCCTTTCCCAGTCTATTTTTCATATTTCAATCTAGGCCTAGCCTGCTCTGAATACCCTGACCAGAGATCAGTTTGATTGTAAGCCCTCAGTGGACACAGGGTGAGACCAGGGACAGATGACACCTTGTGCCTTGGATCACAGCTCCAGTCCTGTCGCGCTCAGGGAGTCGCTGCCCTCACGAGGTGTTCCACTTCTCCCTAAGTGAAAGTGACATGAAACAAAGTGCTCTCTCCAGTCCTGCCTCTGGCGCACTAGAACGCTTCAGACGGTTGTCCTTTCAGTGGTCTCCATCTCTCTCTCTCTCTCTCTCTCTCTCTATTTCTATTTCGCTCTCTCTCTCTCTCTCTCTCTCTCTCTCTCTCTCTTTCTCTCTGTCTCTGTCTCTCTCTCCCCTGTGATCAGTACTCCATTGATCATGCCTTGGAGCTGCAAAGGGTTAGGATCGCTGTCTTTTTAGTAACTCCTAATGTCTGATGGGCAGGGCCGAAAGGTCCAGCCCTGCCCGGGGCAACACAATTACCAGGCTTTTCATTAAAGAGCACCAGATCCGGTTAGAGCCAAGGTCCCAAGGGAGGCGTCTGCTCTCGCCAAAGAGACGGAGAGAGAGTGTGGAAAAGACGATGGAGGAGAACAGTTACGGGGAATCAAATCTTCCCTCAACCTGGTCAGGCTTCATCAGTATCTGCCTGCTTCTTGACTGAGACATGAAGACTTTAGATTTAATATGTCATATGTCACTTTGTTTTATTATATTCATCAAAATAAATCCTCTAGCTGATTTGCAATTTAACCACCGCATTCATATTGGTGTTGTTAACGTTGATTAACGTTGATTTTTTACTTTGACAAGATTCTGTATTTCCATATAGACTGGCTCATCAACCATGGGGTGGTGACTGCAAGGCCTGTTTGATTAGCATTTTCCATCACCCCACCTTCAAGCAGGGACACTTTAAGGATATTTATGTCTGCTTCCTACACTAATTTGTGGACAAATCAATATCCAATGATCTGGTGGTAATAGGGCAGGTGAAATACTGTGCAGTCCTGGCGATGAAACATGTAATGTTTGGAAGACATTGATCGATCATTGTGTGTGTGTGAGTGTGTGTGTATGTGTGTGTGTGTGTGTGTGTGTGTGTGTGTGTGTGTGTGTGTGTCTGTGTATGTGTGTGTGTGTGTGTGTGTGTGTGTGTGTGTGTGTGTGAGTGTGTGTGTGTGTGTGTGTGTACAGACATACATACACACCTTTGCACACACAATGATCGATCAAGGTCTTCCAAACATTACATGTTTCACAAAAAAACGACAAAGAAAACAGACAAAGGCAACAATAACTGACTATAACTATTACTGTTGTTTACTTTCAGGAGCAATGCCATGACAATGACAGATAAGCCTATGAATTATCAGACCAACACTCACATACTGTTCATAAACAACAGCACGCTGACAAACATATTCCTGGGTCAGATTACACGCAATTCAGCATGATTTTGACATGATTTTCCAACAAATTCACTAACACATTTAACCAACAAATGTACAGCTTCAGACCCAAATGTGAACACCGAACACAAACCAAACGAATCAAAGAACAGTGATATAGCGTCTGGGATGACCCATTACCCCCCAACGGAAAGTCTAGCAGGCCACAATTTTTGTGGTTTCATGCCTACTCCTACATCATGTTCCTTAGAGAGGACCAATAGGATGACAGAGAGCTCTCTGGCATGTTGCAGCTGTCAGGTGGACCAATGAAACAGAGGAAAGGTTCATTGAGCTGTGGCTTCATAGCGTTAATGTGTCATACTAATTGAAGACATGTTCTAGTGCCATGCTGAAACTAGTAAAACATAAATTTAACAACAGGTAGATATACAGTACTGTGCAAAAGTTTTAGGCAGGTGTGAAAAAATGCTGTAAACTAAGAATGCTTTCAAAAATGGAAGTGTTAACAGTTTATTTTCATCAATTCTTCATAAATTAACAAAATGCAGTGAAGGAACAGAAGAAAATTCTAAATTAAATCAATATTTGGTGTGACCACCCTTTGCCTTCAAAATAGCATCAATTCTTCCAGATACACTTCCGCAGTTTTTGAAGGAACACGGCTGGTAAATTGTTCCAAACATCTTGGAGAACTAACCACAGATCTTCTGTGGATGTAGGCTTCCTAAAATTCTTCTGTCTCTTCATGTAAACCCAGACAGACTCGATGATGTAGAGATTAGGGCTCTGTGGGGGTCATACCATCACTTGCAGGACTTTCTGTTCTTCTTTAAGCTGAAGATAGTTGTTAATGACATTGGCTGTATGTTTGGGGTTATGTTCCTGCTGCAGAATACATTTGGTGCCAATCATACGCCTCCCTGATGGTATTGCATGATGGATTAGTATCTGCCTGTATTTCTCAGCATTGAGGACACCATTCATCCTGACCAAATCTCCAACTCCACTTGCAGAAATGCAGCCCCAAACTGGAAAGGAACCTCTACCATGCTTCACTGTTGCCTGCAGACTCTCATTATTGTACCTCTCTCCAGCCTCCAGCGAACAAACTGCCTTCTTCTACAGCCAAATATTTCCAATTTTGACTCATCAGTCCAGAGCACCTTCTGCCATGTTTCTGCACCCTAGTTTCTATGTTTACGTGCTTAGTTCAGTCACTTGGCCTTGTTTCCTTGTCGGGGTAGAGCTTTTTGGCTGCAACTCTTCCATGAAGACCACTTCTGGCCAGACTTCCCCGGACAGTAAATGTCTGTACCTGGGTACCACTGGTTTCTGCCAGTTCTGAGCTGATGCCACTGCTTGAAATCTTCCGATTTCGAAGGTAAATAAGCTTGATGTGTTTTTCATCAGCTGCATTAAGTTTCCTTGGCTGAACACTGCGTCTACGATCCTCAACGTCTTCTTCAAAAGAGCTGGAACTGCACATTTTGAAACCCCTGTCTGCTTTGAAATCTTTGTCTGGGAGAGACCCTGCTGATGCAGTATAACTACGTTGTGTCTTGTTGCTGTGCTCAGTCTTACCATGTAAATGGATAAAAAATAAACATTTATTGTTTACATTTTTCAAAGCATTCTTAGTTCATAGCATTTTTTCACACCTGCCTAAAACTTTTGCACAGTACTGTAGCTTCCGTAAACAATTGATTTTGCCTTAGACTGCCATAGAGACATTAATTGCCTCAAGTTCTCAAACGTCCTAAACTGTCCTCTTCGTGACACCCAGGAATGGGTCCACATTCATTTTTTCTTCCTCATCCAGCCACCACCCACATCACATCACACAGAGCGCTTCTGCAGCCATGATTGTGTCTAGACCCTCCTTCCCGACATTCTTTAAACCCACGCAATGATGGGAACAATGATTGTTCAGGGTCAAACTTGGAGTGTTGCCAGTCTCCCCACCTAGACATGGCAAAATCATACGGCACTAAACTGACATGGTGACCATTGTTAAAATGTCTCTCTCTCTCTCTCTCTCTCTCACACTCACACACACACACACATGCACACATATACACACACACAGACACAAGAACACACAGATACACACAAGACTGCCCTGTTCAGCTAAACCTTTTCTTTCTTTCTTCTTTCTTACTCCAAATGACGCCAGTGATGCTGTCCTTACATTGCATCTCCTACCTAATCTAAGTACTGCTTCCTCTACATTGTTCCTCTCTCTTTTGTTGTCTTTCTTCCTCTTTATCTTTCTTTAGCTCTCTCTCTCCATCTTCTATCTCTACACCCCTGACAGTGCCCCTTAAAACAGGCTTAGTCTCAAAGGCTCATGTGGACTCTTGGATTCCATTAAAACTGATCCATCCCTGCGCCATCCTGCACTTGCATCAGCATCTGTGATCGACCCACACACACACCCACACTCACACTCACACTCACACTAAAACTAACACTAACAACCACACACACACACACACACACACACACACACACACTCACACTAACACACACACACACACACACACACACACACACTCACACACTCACACACACACACACACACCCATAAGGGAAGAGAGGGAGGGGGAAGGAGAGAGAGACCGAGCCTCCATGGGGAGATAAATCACCCATTAGGTGTCGCTGCGTGACCCAGGGACGAATCCCTTAAGAGGTTTCACCTTGAACCATGCGCAGCGCTAAATGAAAGAGGTGCACTGGAGGATGAGAGGAATGATGCACTGCATTAGCCAATCACTGCTCAGAAGGATGGAGAGTGCACTATATTAGCCAATCACTGCTCAGAAGGATGTAGAGAGCACTGCATTAGCCAATCACTTCTCAGAAGGATGTAGAGAGCACTGCATTAGCCAATCACTGCTCAGAAGGATGGAGAGTGCACTGCATTAGCCAATCACTGCTCAGAAGGATGGAAAGAGCACTGCATTAGCCAATCACTGCTCAGAAGGATGGAGAGAGCACTGCAATAGCCAATCACTGCTCAGAAGGATAGAGAGAGCACGGCATTAGCCAATCACTGCTCCTTTGCCAAAACGCATATAGCGCACGTTGTGTTTCCGCAATTTGCGTAACAACCTCGTCGCGTCATCAGCGCCTAACCCCCGCCATTTGTGTTAACAGCGCGCAGCTAAAATAGGGAAGAAAGTCTCGAAATGTAATTTTATACAGCAATTTCCAAGGGTTTTAACCGAGATAATACTTTTGACGGTAACCGCCTGAGTTATAGAGAGCATTGTACTGATATTGTTTTTAGGTTACTTCAGATCTGGATACATGTTACTCGGTGTGCTTGAACGATCGGTGGAAAAGGCAAAGCAATTTCCAAGGGTTTTAACCGAGATAATACTTTTGACGGTAACCGCCTGAGTTATAGAGAGCATTGTACTGATATTGTTTTTAGGTTACTTCAGATCTGGATACATGTTACTCGGTGTGCTTGAACGATCGGTGGAAAAGGCAAAGAATACAGTTTAAACCAGGGGTCGCAAACTCAGGCCCGGGGGCCAAATCTGGTCCCCCAAGCGATTTTATCAGGCCCGCAAAGTTCCATTGATTTAAAAAAATAAATAAATAGAAAACAAATGACTAGACTGGACGCTCATCGCCCCCCGGGTAGTTTGAGACTCCTGGTTTAAACCATACATTGAGCCGTGATTCTGGGTAAGAGTTGGCAGAACAGCTAGCGGGTGGGACAATTTTTTTATATGACTATATGAAATGATATATCAACTATAAACATTTAAACAAATACAATTTCTGATGTTGGTATATATTAAAAAAGAAAATTAAAAAAACAAATCTTGCACACATTTAGCAGCAGATATGTCATGCTAAAACACCTCTTGTTTCATTACAAATACGTAACTAGAAAATGCATTTCCTGAAGGAAATACCAGTGCATGAAATGCAAAAGTTAGGAAAGGAAGAAGAAAAGAAAGAAGAGTGAAAGAAGGAAAGAAGAAAGGAAAGAAGAGTGGAAGAAGGAAAGAAGAAAGGATAGAAGAGTGAAGAAAGGAGAGAAGAGAGGATGAAGGAAAGAAGAGTGAAAGAAGGAAAAAAGAAAAGAAAGAAGAGTGAAGAAATGAAAGAAGAGTGGAAGAAGAAAAGAAAGAAGAGTGAAGAAAGGAAAGAAGAGTGAAAGAAGGAAATAATAGTTGAAGAAGGAAAGAAGAAAAGGAAAGAAGAGTGAAAGAAGGAAAGAAGAAAGGAGAGTGAAGAAAGGAAAGAAAAGTGAAAGAAGGAAAGAAGAGTGGAAGAAGGAAAGATGAGTGGAAGAAGGAAAGAAGAGTGAAAGAGTAAAAGAGAGTGAAAATATTGAAAAAAGGAGATAAAAATAGAGTGAAGAAGAGAGATTGAGTGTGAGAGAAAGTAGACTGAGAGGGATAGAGAGAAAGATGGAGAGATGGAGAGAAAAAAAGTAGAGAATGGAAGGTGTCTTAATGTTCCTAGTTACAGTTAAATTGAGAGGGACAGAGAAGAGGTTCCTTTGATTTGGTGCAGCTGTCAGTAAAGCACAGGTGCAAGCCAGTTTAAAGACCCTATTATGATGTCATAATGGCCCAATGTAAGTCAATGGGAAAATTTCGATTCGTTTTTATTTAATATCTTAAAAAGTATAAAGTTTAGAAAAGTGAAAAATACATAGCATAAGTGTCCTTTACAAGACCTACGTGACAAAGTTTGAATGAAGTTTCTACGTTAAGCGGTTCGGGCTGAATTAATCGCAGAAAAAGGTAACAAGAATAAGAAGAAGAAGAAGAAGAAGAAGCCTAGGAATAACAATACAGGGCATTTCATGCACTGTAATTAGGCGCACTTTACGCACCTCCTCCCAGCTCTTTGCGACGAACCGCCACTTTCCCTTATACCCTCCTAGCAGTGGCCAATCTGCATTTTTACTCAACTGCGCCGCCTTTGTAAATACGGTTCCATGTCTTTACCTGCAATTTGCGCAGAAATAACGCCTGAAGTGGGCGCAATTCTGTTAGTAAATGAGGCCCCAAGTCTGGCAAAAACAACAAACAAACAACACCACTACATTCACCGTGGCTGAGAAGAGAGGGACTTGCCATCTGTTAGAAGACACAGTCAGAAACAACATGGAGTGGAGAGAGGAACAACTCACAACCAGGGAACATGGGGTCCAGCCTGGAATGGAGTCTGTTAAAGCAGATGTTTGGCAGGAATAGCACGACGCCCTGTGCAGCGTCTACCTGTGGTCCCCACTGCCAATACCAAATCTGCACAACATAACACATCTCAGCATCTTTTCTCCTGACGTTGACTCTCTCTATATCTTTGTCCTCCTACCCTAAACCTCATTAACTGTCTATGCTCATTAGATCAAGATAAGCGACGTTTTAGCAGGCTAACACATGTGGATGTCCAAGCCATGGTCATCGCCAGCATACCCTTTTACAAATGCATAATCAAAGGTGTTGTTGTTGTTGTTGGCATGAAAACAGAGGTCAGGATGGTGCTTTAGTATACTTGCGCACCTTTAGATGCGTGCTGATGAGTCAGCTAGTGGTTTCCAGTCAGTTAGCAGTACTGGCAGAGGGCCAAGCTTCCCCCATGCCAAGATTGTGGGCTGGATCCCGCTTCAAAGAGGATGTCCGTCACGAGTGAGATTACTCTGTTTGGCTGCGGTTCTTTCCCGTTACAGCAGGACCGCAGAGGAGGGCTCAAATCAAGACTCACTCAGGTGAGGATTCAACTTGTCGATGTGCTTTTGTTGAGTGTGCTCCAAGTGTGAGGCTTATTTTGGAACCGCACACAGACACACACACACAAGACAATATTATTCTTGTGTCTCATTGCGTCTGGTGTCTCATGGCGTCTTGTGTTTGCACCTCGTTAAGTATTCCAGAGGAGCTCATATAACAAGGGCCACAGGGGTGAGCCTGGAGGGGGTCAAAGGTCAAGCTCAGGGAAAAGGGAAGCACAAACGTCGACACGCACCACCCTGACTCCACAGGGTTGGCCGAGGATAAGGCAGGAGCTGTTGTCCGGGCAACACAAGGCAGCAGTCTCCCAGGTGACCAAACTCCACCCCTCCCCAACGACCCACTTAGGGAGACGAAAATGCACACACACACACACACACACACACACACACACACACACACACACACACCAAGCAATAGCAGTTCGATGCCATTGGGTCACATGGTCGACCAGCACAATGGTTTTGTTATCTTACCGGTGAAATGATTACTTCACTGACTGTTTCGCAAGATGATTCTCTTCCCTTGGCTTGCCTTCCCTTTACCTCAGTGTTGGTCAGCCTTTGTTTGCACAGCTGGGCTTCATGAATCAGTGCAGCTCAACCTCTCTTCTCCTTCTCTCTGTCTCTACCTCAACCTCTCTCCTCCCTCTCTCTGTCTCTACCTCAACCTCTCTCCTCTCTGTCTCTGCCATAACCTCTCTCCTCCCTCTCTCAGTCTCTGCCTCAACCTCTCTCCTCCCTCTCTCTGTCTCTGCCTCAACCTCTCTCCTCCCTCTCTCTGCCTCAACCTCTCTCCTCCCTCTCTCTTTCTCTGCTTCAACCTCTCTCCTCCCTCTCTCTGTCTCAACCTCAACCTCTCTCCTCCCTCTCTCTGTCTCAACCTCAACCTCTCTCCTCCCTCTCTCTGTCTCTACCTCAACCTCTCTCCTCCCTCTCTCTGTCTCTGCCTCAACCTCTCTCCTCCCTCTCTCTGTCTCTACCTCAACCTCTCTCCTCCCTCTCTCTGTCTCTGCCTCAACCTCTCTCCTCCCTCTCTCTGTCTCTGCCTCAACCTCTTTCCTCCCTCTCTCTGTCTCTACCTCAACCTCTCTCCTCTCAATTTCAATTCAGCTTTATTGGCATGACAAAAAAAACACAATTTGCATTGCCAAAGCATTCTTGTAATACATATAATAATATAATAGAACAAGTAGAAAATAAAACATAATTTTGTAACGGCAGTGTGTGTGTGTGTGCATGTGTGCATGCGTGCGTGTGTGTTCATGCATGTGTGGTGGTGTGGATGTGAGTGCATGTAAGTGTGTATGGGGGAATGTATCCGTGTGTGTGGTTTACTGATGAAGTGACTCTTCTCTTTTTCTGTGGCAAGCATCTATATATTTTGCTGCCACTCTTGTGCTCCTCTCTTCCTCTCCCAATAACACCCTCAGACCTCTCTGTCTCTACCTCAACCTCCCTCTCTCTCTCTCTGCCTCAACCTCTCTCCTCCCTCTCTCTGTCTCTACCTCAACCTCTCTCCTCCCTCTCTCTCTCTCTGCCTCAACCTCTCTCCTCCCTCTCTCTGTCTCTGCCTCAACCTCTCTCCTCCCTCTCTCTGTCTCTGCCTCAACCTCTCTCCTCCCTCTCTCTGTCTCTACCTCAACCTCTCTCCTCCCTCTCTCTGTCTCTGCCTCAACCTTCTCCTCTCTGCCTCAACCTCAACCTCTCTCCTCCCTCTCTCTGCCTCAACCTCTCTCCTCCCTCTCTCAGTCTCTGCCTCGACCTCTCTCCTCCCTCTCTCTGTCTCTGCCTTAACCTCTCTCCTCCCTCTCAATTCAATTCAATTCAATTCAATTCAATAAGCTTTATTGACGTGAATGTTTTTTAACACTATTGTCAAAGCATGTTACACACATATATCAACTGAATAATGATTGTATACATATACAGTTTAACCATATACACGCACATATACATACACACAAGTATGTAAGGCAATCTTTCCTCGCCTGTGAGACCATGGAAGTTTGGGATGACCTGACTGAACCTCTCAAAAGAGTCTTTTCTAATTATGTCATATTTTGGGCATTCCATGAGGAAGTGTGCCTCCGTCTCCACGGCCCCCAGACTGCACTGTGAGAACAGCCTCTCCTCTCTGGGCAGCCAGGTCTGCCTTCTGCCCTCTCTCTGTCTCTGCCTAAACCTCTCTCCTCCCTCTCTCAGTCTCTGCCTCAACCTCTCTCCTCTCTGTCTCTGCCTCCACCTCTCTCCTCTCGGTCTCTACCTCAACCTCTCTCCTCTCTGTCTCTGCCTCAACCTCTCTCCTCTCGGTCTCTACCTCAACCTCTCTCCTCCCTCTCTCAGTCTCTGCCTCAACCTCTCTCCTCCCTCTCTCTGTCTCTACCTAAACCTCTCTCCTCCCTCTCTCTGCCTCAACCTCTCTCCTCCCTCTCTCTGTCTCTGCCTCAACCTCTCTCCTCCCTCTCTCTGTCTCTACCTCAACCTTTCTCCTCCCTCTCTCTGTCTCTGTTTCAACCTCTCTCCTCTCTGTCTCTGCCTCTACCTCAACCTCTCTCCTCCCTCTCTCTGTCTCTACCTCAACCTTTCTCCTCCCTCTCTCTGTCTCTGTTTCAACCTCTCTCCTCTCTGTCTCTGCCTCTACCTCAACCTCTCTCCTCCCTCTCTCTGTCTCTGCCTCAACCTCTCTCCTCCCTCTCTCTGTCTCTGTTTCAACCTCTCTCCTCTCTGTCTCTGCCTCTACCTCAACCTCTCTCCTCCCTCTCTCTGTCTCTGCCTCAACCTCTCTCCTCCCTCTCTCTGTCTCTGTTTCAACCTCTCTCCTCTCTGTCTCTGCCTCTACCTCAACCTCTCTCCTCCCTCTCTCTGTCTCTGCCTCAACCTCTCTCCTCCCTCTCTCTGTCTCTGTTTCAACCTCTCTCCTCTCTGTCTCTGCCTCTACCTCAACCTCTCTCCTCCCTCTCTCTGTCTCTGCCTCAACCTCTCTCCTCCCTCTCTCTGTCTCTGCCTCAACCTCTCTCCTCCCTCTCTCTGTCACTGTTTCAACCTCTCTCCTCTCTGTCTCTGCCTCAGTGCCTACTTCTGCCGTTCCTTGGCCCTCTTTCACTCCTTCATTTGAGCTCGCTCTTTCTCTTTCCATTTTCATTACCTTTGGCTGGCCATTGGTCCTCACGTTGATTTATTTGTTTGTTGACTCTCCAGAATTGCCCATCATTTACTCAATAAATCCAATCCAGCCCTCTTACGATGCTGAGGCCTGAGCAACATGCAGCCGCTCATAAATTGTGGAGCTCAATGTGGGCAGACGGTGAGAAATGGGGATGCTGTGTGGTGGGACCCAATGGTCCTCGCAAACACACACACTAAGACACACACACACGAAAACAGACAGATACACAGAGACACACATACATACACACACATTTTTGGGGACGAAGCCTCCAGTGTGTCAGAAAATACAAGAGGCAAGGGGGGGGGGGGGGGGGGGGGGGGGGGATTGTGTCTGCAAGCCTCTAGCAAATGACTAAAAATAAAAGTAGAATGGTTGCATTCAGATGTCCCCACTTCCAGGATAAACATCACTTTAGTGTTAAACTTGGGCATATAATGGGATTATGCTGACCATTACAACTATCAGTACTCAGCGTTTTGAGGCATACTGCTCATCACAAGCAGCAAGCCTTCGGCCCTGTCTAGTGTCAACACCCAACTTAAGGTACCCAGCATTTTCTGACACCCACCAAGAAGGGATAAAACGCAGCTACATTCTCCACTGTTTAATGGCCTTGGCTGTCACCAGTTGGGCAATAAGCAGAACAGCCGAAGGCAACATTTGCTTGGGAAAACAGGGAGGATACGAACACACTCACACACACACTCAGGATTTCAGCACAGCAATAACAATGATGGCAGTCCCCTACTTTCTCCATAATGGCGTGCACACACACACACACACACACACAGAGAGAAACAGCATTCTCCATCTGTGGCATATTTTCCACCTCAGCACCAGAGGGGGATAAGGACTCACCCAGTCAGGACAACCACGAAGTCCATTACGTTCCAGCCATTGCGGAGGTAGGAGTCTTTGTGAAAGACGAAGCCCAGAGCGATGATCTTAATGCCGGCCTCGAAACAGAATATTCCAATGAAGTAGGGCTCTGTGTCGTCCTGCGGAGAGATAGAGAGGGAGAAGGGCAGAGAGAAAAGGGAGATATGGGTGACTTTTTTTTATTCAAAGGAAAAGAGAGAGTAATGAAGCGTGGCCGGGCGAGCGAGAGCGAAAGAGTGCTAAAGAGATGGCCCCTTTCACTTTCCCCCGTGACACGCGCAGAATGGGTCGAGGAATATAGAGACCGCTCCTGGGGTGAAAGGAAGGAGAGAAAGAGAGCGAGAGACACAGAGCAAGGGACATAAACAGAGGGATCGCCCTAAAGGAGAGAGAGCGAGAGGGAGAGAGAGAAAGAGAGAGAGAGTGAACCACGTTAGGATTGGCGAGTGGGTTGGGTTTAACTGTCCCTCTCCTTGCATTAAGTGTCTTCTCATATGGTCCCAGCGTGCTGTAAACTGCTACAGGAAATAAATTGGATTTGCCCGTCACTAATTGAAAAGCCAATATTGCTGACAGACGAGCAGCTTGAAGTGATTTCTCAGGTAGCACCTTGTGAAATGCCTGCTGAGTAACTACCTTGAACTTCATTTGTCAGAACTCAGAGGCTGCCCACGCATTTGTGTGTGTGTGTGTGTGTGTGTGTGTGTGTGTGTGAGAAAGTATGCTAACCCGTGATTATGGGTGTTTGTTTGTGTGTGTATCTGTGCATGTTCCTACACGATATGATGTGATTGCATTACATTTAGTCATTTAGCAGACGCTTTTGTCCAAAGCGACGTACAAGGGAGAACAATCAAGCTAAGAGCATTAAAAAAAAAAAAAAAAACCTGGTGTAACCATAAATATTGCTTATAAAACGACATAGAAAGAATAAAAAAAAAGAAGTGCGGGCCTGTTGCTGCTTAAGTGCAGGTTGAGCCAAGGTGCCAGTTTAGGAAGAGAGGTGCTCTTTGAAGAGTTGGGTCTTCAAGAGTTTCTTAAAGGTAGGGAGGGACGCTCCTGCTCTGGTAGTGCTAGGCAGGTCGTTCCACCAACGTGGAACTACAACTGAGAATAGTCTGGATTGCCTTGCTTGCACTGGGGGCAGTGCCAGACGACGCTCACTGGATGAGCGCAGCGTCCTGGGTGTGACATTTGCCCTTACAAGAGCATTTAGGTAGGTGGGAGCAGACCCAGTAAGCACTTTGTAGGCAAGCATAAGTGACTTGAATTTGATGCGAGCAGCTACTGGCAGCCAGTGGAGCTCAGTGAGTAGCGGGGTGACATGTGCCCTCTTTGGTTGGTTGAACACCAGGCGCGCCGCTGCGTTCTGGATCATCTGTAGTGGTTTTACCACGCATGCCGGCAGGCCCGTTAGGAGGGCGTTGCAGTAGTCGAGGCGGGAACCCACCAAGGTTTGCACCAGGAGCTGGGTGGCATACTGGGTTAGGTACGGCCTGATTTTGCGGATGTTGTAAAGCGCAAAGCGGCATGACCTCGCGACAGAGGCAATGTGGGCTGTGAAGGTTAGTTGGTCGTCAATAATGACCCCGAGGTTTCTTGCTGTTTTGGATGGAGCCAGAGATAAAGAGTCAGTCTTGATGTTGATGTTGTGGTGGATGAACTGTTTGGCTGGGAAGACCATCAGTTCTGTTTTGGCCAGGTTCAGCTGAAGGTGGTGGTTTTTCATCCATGTGGATATATCAGCAAGACAGTCTGAGATCCGTGCCGAAACAGTGTTGTCCTCAGGAGGGAAGGACAGAACCAGTTGAGTATCATCGGCATAACAGTGGTAGGAAAAACCATGCGAGCGGATGATGGGGCCCAGCGAGGTGGTGTAGATGGCAAAGAGAAGTGGTCCCATTACAGACCCCTGGGGCACCCCAGTGGTGAGGTGGTGGGGTACAGATAGATGACCTTGCCATGACACCTTGAATGAGCGCCCAGAGAGGTACGATTCAAACCAGGAGTGCGCCTTGCCTGAGATGCCCATACTTGATAGTATGGACAGAAGAATGCGGTGGTTGACTGTATCAAACGCAGCTGATAGGTCAAGCAGGACAAGAACTGAGGATTGAGCTGCTGCTCTAGCTGTTTTTAAAGCCTCTGTCACAGATAGCAGGGCTGTTTCGGTGGAGTGACCGCTTTTGAATCCAGACTGGCATTAGTATCAGTGAGTGTGTGTGTGTGTGTGTGTGTGTGTGTGTGTGTGTGTGTGTGTGTATGTGTGTGTGGTCGATTGTGTGTGTACCATCTCTTTGTCACTGGACTGCATGAATGTCAGCATAGCCCCCAGGCACTAGGCACGCAGTCACACATGCCAGTGACACACTGAACATGGACCGCTCCTGCTGGGTTGCCAATTACCATCTGAGAGTACAAACCCATTCTCTCCCTACACGCCTCCCAAGCTGCCACCACTGCCACTCAGCAGGTGAAACACATGCCAGCATTCGCATGACCCCTAACGACTTTGGCAGTTTAAATGGCAGCTTCACACGAATTGCATTCATTTACATCGTGCCCAAACTCTAACAGCAGGGACAATCTATCCAAATGTGTGCATTAAGGGTCCTAGGGCTCCAAGTCCTGGGGAGGCTTGGAATTAATGTGCTGTCAGACGGTGTCATTTAAGGGTATCCGACTCACACTACGGGACAGTGCTTAAAGGCACCCAGAGCAACTTTCGAGGCTTAAAAATAAACATTCAATTTCTAGTCTTTTTTACACGTAGTAAGTTTCAATAACTCCATACCATTACATACCGACATTCAAGCAGCAAAGATGAGACGTCGTTGTGTGGTGAGAACTGATAGAAAATCGATAACAACAACAATCGCAGCCATTTTCTTTATTTTTTGTAACCTACAATAAATAAAGCAGGCTTCCAGTCAATGGAAAAATGGCTTCTCCCCACCGGCGATTGTTGTTGTTTACAATTTTCTATCAGTTCTCACCACACAACGACGTCTCATCTTTGCTCCTTGAATGTCGATATGTAATAGTATGGAGTTATTGAAACTTACTACGTGTAAAAAGACTAGAAATTGAATGTTTATTTTTCATTGAATGTTTACATAAAGTTGCACTGGGTGCCTTTAAGGCTTCAGGACTTGATAGGCATTCTTATCAAATAATGTTTGATTCAAAGGGTGGACACTACCAACCCACTGCCCTGGATAACCCTCACAATGACTTCCTGAAGTACCTCTTACCCCTCCTGCCAACCCCATGTGGAGAAAAGGTGTTAACCCCCCCCCGCCCCCTCCAAACACTATGAGAAATCCCATAGGAAATTAGAGAATGTTACCACCCAGGAAAAGCTCAAAACTTGTGAAGCGTTCAATTATTATCTACACATCTGTGGCAGTAACACAGTCACTAGTCTCGGCAGCACCAGGGCCTGAACACAACAGTTGCCTTGAGTGCATATTTCCTGTTCAGTGCGTCTAGCATGAATAAACTCTGAATAATAGCGGAAACGTGTTCACTCAAAACCAACAAAAGAGGCAAACTCGCTGCCTCTTGTAATCTCAGACTTATCAGCAGGGGGGCCAAATGAGGGACATGAGGGAGGAATTAATGATTCTAGGAAGTGTGTTACGCGTTTGATCCAACGCCTGCAGATTGTGTACGTGCTATATAAATTTTTTTTTTGTTCTCAGAATGGCCTGATCAGTGAAAGGAAATCCGTGGCAGACTTGGAGAACACACAAACCCCTCAGTTACAGGGTCATGAGCTCAGTCAGAATGTCACACATGCGCACAACCACACACACACCAACCACCTGTTCTGCATTTCCACGCGATGGACAACCATTGATGAAAATCAGCGTTAATGTTCCGGTGTACAATCAAAGGTTCAGTAATGGGAGGCTGTTTGGCCTCCTCCTCTCCATCAGCTCCCCCCACCTCTCTTCAGCATCTTTGTATGTCAAGAGCCTTGTGGTTTTCTTGCGCTATTTTCTGAGGCTTGTCTGTAATTGCACCACTAATTGCAGCCATGAGCAGGTGGCTGAGTTTGGGGGGCTTTGTGGAGCCCCTGGTCCTAGTGAGACAACTAAAGCAGAGGTCTACATGCATAAAAAGCTCCACTAAGTGTCCCATGACCAGCCACTTTGAGCCAGCTACGATGCCTTTTGCTGATAGCTAGAGAGAGACAGCTTGGATGACTCCCGCTTCAATGTGTTTCACATTATGTTGTTATCGTTGTGTTGAGTGCAGGAGCCTCTACAGGCAAAGGGTTCAATAGGCAGTCTGGGCGGTAGGAGTAAGCCGGAGCTGGATCAAAGCCAGCCCAGCGTGACGACATGGAGGCTAGCCGAGAGACAGCAGGGACACATGTGTCAATGCTCCGTGGAAATGCTGCGCTAATGAGCCTCCCAGCCAGGCTACGCCACCCCCATGGACCCAGGAGGGGAGGAAGGGAGCGTGGCCGCTGTGTCAGCCAGAGCCCGGGCACTCAGGGTGGGACTGTGGGATCCTTTTAATGGGCTCTCTCCGGTCACCAGGCGACACTAGTGCAGCAGCAAAAATTGATCAATGCATGTTGCTCAAGATGATGTGTGTGGGAGTATAGAGAGACACAGAGAGAGACAGAAAGTGAGTCGAAGAGAGAGAGAGAGAGACACAGAGAGAGAGAGAGAGAGAGAGAGAGAGAGAGAGAGAGAGAGAGAGAACGAGAAGCAGTGTCTTTGTTCAGATGGGCTTATTTTGATACCCTCCCTACCCTCCCCCTCTTTTCACTCAATTAGCCATCTGACAATCCTTAAACGCCTAAAAGACCTTCAAATTCAGATGAAGAGCTATAACAGTGCATGACAGTCAATTACAACATGAATAAAATATATCCCATAGGTGAAAGGGGACACATCAGGCAAAGGCTAAGAAGAACAGAGCAAATTCTGAAGGGAAAAAAAGAGCATGGAGTGCAAGGAGAGAAGCAGCAGCCCAGAGAGTGAGAGGCATCCTGCTGTGGTGCTTACCAGGCGCTCGGACATGGGGGTCTTGTGTGAGAGAGAGAGAGAGAGAGAGAGAGAAAGAGAGAGAGAGAGAGAGAGAGAGAGGGAGCATCTTGCTGTGCTTACCAGGCGCTCGGACATGGGGGTCTTGTGTGAGAGAGAGAGGGGGGGGGGGGGGGGGGGGGGGTGAGAGGCATCCTGCTGTGCTTACCAGGCGCTCGGACATGGGGGTCTTGTCTGCCGCTGGTAGGTGCTGCTCCAGGGCCAACACTATACAGTTGGCGATGATGGTGGCGAGGATCATGTATTCAAATGGAGTGTGAAGGTCAAGGAAAGACAAGGAATGATACAATCTGGACACATAATATCTCATCTCACAAAAAAAGGAGAACAGGATAGAAGGACTAAGAACTAGGATGGTGTGGCTGCTCAGCTGATCACAGTGCTAACCAATCTATTACATAACTGGATCTTCTGATAAAGGCAAGAAATGCATAATCGCATGTGTGATTTCTCCTATGGGCTCTGCAATGACTGTTAAAACACTGATAATGGCATTAGGACATGACATAACTATTAGAAGCTCCTACTAAAACTGGAAAGGGCTCCATTTTTTTTTATCCAACACAATTTCATACTTCCGCCTTATCATGTGGTCAATATGCTGAATTCCAAGGATTCTTCTGATAAAGAATTCACCCCACAAGAAGGACTCATTTAACTTGTTTTTCCAGCTGCCAGAACATTTAAATTTGGTTTTAAGGCAAGAGCCGTTTTTCAATCCATTTTACATTGCCATTCCCCCGAGGTTACGTCTTTATGGAACTGCCACGTAAAGCGTCAATGACTTCTTAAGTCGCCCCCTCGCAACCCGTAGGGCAGACATACACAATATGCTCCATTTTGTCATATGTACAATCATAAGCCGTCTGCTTGGCCCCTGGAAATGAATCTGTATGCAGCTGTGATGTCTAAACTGACTTACGTTCCACTTCCACACTTGACAATTCAGTACCCTGGAGAGCGCTCTTGAGTGCAAATAAAACATGGGGGCCTAGTTTTCATGTCTTAAGTTTACCTTGCGTATACAACTTATGCATGCCGTGTTCATTCCGTACTTTAAATGCAACACTTATAATATGTAAACTAAGAGATAAGTAGTATAGTAATAGTATTTAGAAAACTGTACGTGACACTGCTACTGCCAATAGATCTGGAAACTAGCATGAACTCTACAAGTAGCTTTCAGTAAATCTAAATGCAAGGGCACTCATGGAGACGGACACTTAAACTTAGCGCTAACCTGACAGTGTTAATTTACATCACGACTAAAATAACATTGTAGGACGCCAAAGGGTGGTGTGGATAAACCTATAGATTTAGGATTTGAAATACCCCCGAGCCTCAGAAACGATTGCCCGTGACTATAAAAGGGGCATACTTTCCTCGAGAGCTTGACGGTTGTATGTCAGCGTTTACTGTAATCTCACAATAAGATTGAGACCATTTCTATGCTGCCACCCAAATCCAAAACTGGCCGCGAGTGTGTTCGCCTGTTGGATACCTGTGCACTGTCACAAACTGGTATTTTGAATGATGGGTATCTTTATATGATGGCACACAATTGCCCGTTATTGAAGGTTGCACTACAATGTTGCTTACATGTTATATGTTTATAGAGGATTATAATACTGCCTGGAATACTACAATGGAAAAAGGAACCACACGTCAAATTTGACAGTTCTTTTCTCACAGATGTTAGCTTCAATCACTCAAATCACTTGCAACCTGTTCTCATTTTGACGGTCATTTTATAACCGGAAAGGATATGGCCATTCGGTAATTCTCTTAGCATACTTCCTTATGATATTGTCCTCGCTAAAAATAAACAAGGACCGATTGACAGTGAAGCAATTCTGTTTTGTCTGTTTTGGGTTGTACAAAGCCATTGTCCTGGCTCTTTGAGCCATCGACTGCTTGTACACCCTCTGGCCGCCTGGGGGACCTCCCGCTCGGGCGCCCCCTCTTCCAGCGCCCGGCGGACCTCCGCCTCCATAGCGGGTTGGTAGATCATCTCCAAAGCGAGTCATTCTAGAAATAAACAGATCCAACAAGGAATATCCAAAAAGACATTAATTACAAAAGGCCAGGGAAGCATCACAACGCACACACTTGTCAAGACCAAGAGTCTCCATCAGTGCATGCTGTTCCGTGTGATAACTGGAGAGAAATGTTGGATTGTCTTCTCTTGATTTTATCTCTTGTTTCTACACCCTCTCAATCCATCCTTCGGTGTAATGTGAATAAATCACAAAGTTCGCGTGTGTGCGTTCCGAGTAAACCGCACTTCATTGACCCGTAGGAAAAGCAAATTAATTCATTCCACGTATCCAGAAGATGACATTCCAGGTCGCAAAATGACCAAACATAAAAGTAAACGTGCTCATGGTATAATGTCATTCAAGGAAAATGTCAATTTTGCCATATTTGAAATAAAAACAACACAAAACTACTCCAAATGCTCGTAAATCTCCGTTCGTTTGATGACTCCAGCTAAACAAGGCTGTAGGAAAAAAAAAACATTCCTTCTTCACGAAAAATGTGAATTAATTACAAAACAGTCAGAAGCGTCTTCCTCGGTACTTCCACTTGCGATGTAGGCTACAAATGTAGTCTATTGAGTAGGCGCTGGTCCTCATGAATAGACGCATGTGACTAAAATTAACCTATCGGCAAGGCCACCTGCACTACAATTCTCCACCAGAATCGGGAGGAGGGATTCTCAAGCACATCCGATCAATACAAGCTTATTTATAACTCTCAAGTTACTCAGATTCCTTTTTTTTGCGTCTTCGCCGTGGTTTTCCTCCTCCTCCTTTTCTACTGCGGAGCAACTACCAAATATCCAAATTGGGGTTATGGATCACAGATGTGTTTTTTCATTGTCTCACGGATGGAGGATTTGAATGCCACAGGTGCGCGCACCGACTACGAAGCGAAAAACTACAGATAGGCTATAGGTCGGAAAATATGGTGGAGAGAGTGAAGAACAGATTGGGTGGCGTCAAAAACGTGACACACTTTTCGAAAACAGTAAAAACATAGATTTTGTGGAGATAGGCAGCTAACTCACAGCCTCTGAATTAATCATACATTCATTGGCTAATAATAGCCTACTCAATTTAAATCTAATGTTGTGTAAGTTGTTTTCTGCAGTGTTTTTAACACTGTATGTGAAATTAATGAAAACAATAACTATTCCTGTAATTCCAATTATTAATCTAGGCATTTGAAATCGGCAACAAATGTAATTGTTACACAAAGAAAGGGCACCAATGTAGACCCATAATATAGAGTGTATTTTGTCCTTTTTTCTCCTGTTTCTCCTTTTCTCAGGCGTCCTCCAAGCCAAGGCAGTGAGTCATGAGAGACATCCTGTGGTCTCAACCCAGCCGAGCACATGAAGAGCACGGATGAGACACATTCTGGCACGGAGTCATGGGTTAAGGATAGGAAAGACATTCAGGAGGTGACGGCCGAGAAATCCCCCACAAGTGTAGGACACTCTCCTCACGTCTAAGAGCACTGGCCCTAGTATGTTCCAACGATGAAGAGCTATACATCTGACAAAATAACTGGACACGGAATCACCTTCATTTGGTAAAATGGATGAAAAACATTAAATCAAGCCTTCAACTGCATTAGTGGCCAACGCCATCATTGAAACAGAGGCGTTGATTTTTATGGGCCACATAACAGAAATGACATGGTGACGGGTGTTGGCTAGGGCCTAAAATGTAGGGTTTTTGCTGATATCCGCCTGTCTGATGAAGGGGAAGAACAGTCTACAGTAACCAATATTACCCTGCTACCACAGTTTTCACAGGTACCACAGCCACTGCACATGTAGGTCATCCACAAAGTACCACTTTATTCAACGATTACACATTTATGGTGTGTCTTTATTGAGATTTTATGATGGTATTGGAAACCTATAGAGGGATGATGGGGTCCGTTGGCATGTAAGTAGGAACCATGTTAATTCACGAATGTAAATCACACTACCTAATAAAACACGTTGGTTATCAAAAACGGCCAGACCCCTGAATTTAAATATTAAACAGAGCCCGTTATATGAATGGCCACCGCACCCCCAATCTCTAATTCAGTTAAGATTAGGTGGATTTAGTGATGGAATGCAATATGGATTTCATGTTACAATAAAATCATGTCCATGTCATTCACTGAGATATGCCATTCCTCATCATTAAACTCATTTTAAGGAGGCCCTTTGTGTAGGCTAGTGATTAGGCTAGGTCTTGGTTTATGGTGATCTTTACAGAGGTGCTTGAGGGAGGATATGGAAATCAGCTTCCACTCTACACATGCCCTCCTTTCACCAGGAGGTCTCTCTGCGTGAGAGATCCGGAAAACTCTTGGCATTAATTCAGGCTTCTGTATGCATCATGCCTGCAGTCACTTCTGCACCCGAGGGGGCACAACTCAGTTGGACACAATCTCTTCAAAACTGAATTACTACCAGCTGTCAATCACGTTACTCTTTCAACCAGAGACATACTTGAAAGTGTAAACTATGGCAATTTAAAATTCTGAATAACACAATACTCAAGTCTAAGCGTAACGTTTGTAACTTCGTTTTTTTAAATAACACAGACTGCTCTTTTCGTTGATACTGATTGTTCCAACCTCTAATGGTTAGAAGGTGTCTTCACGCGAGCAACTCAGAGATTATCAAGAACCTCTACTCCCTCTTGTGGCTGTTCATGTGTAGTGCTCGTTAAGGAACTCGACTTCCAATTTGATGATCCGCACACCATAACTGAAATGGTGTAAAAAAAAAAAAAAAAAAACTTGAAACGTTGGATCCTTTATGCAAAATAGCACAGAGCAGGAACCCAAGAAGGAACAGTACGGTAGGGGATGCTTGGTACACTGAGATACACTTCAAGTCGAAGCTTGAAATGTCCAATCATCAATGATTGACAATGTTGTGAATATTTTGAAAATAGCCTAAATGGTCTTGTCAAATCTTGTTTTATTCCTATTCACGTTGAGTGAACGTTGTGGGGGCTGCATGAGAGGCAAACAAATAATTCAACTTTTCGTCGGTTCGGTTCCATTATGTTCTTGGAATAAAGGCGTGCGTGCCTGATGAAATGACAATTTAATGTGAAATCAATAGCAAGCATAATCCAGAAATATATTCCTTATAGAACCTTGAATAATGACTTGACATTTTGCAGCAGGTTTATAGGGCAAAGGCAACATGTTAACGACAGCCTAAATGTTGAAATGTTAAAGTTCACGACAGGTAGAGCTTGCATCTTTCTGCTTTTCCACAAGGAACCGTTTGAGATTCATTCACATTTCTTCAGAAAAGGACAGTATATATTTAGAGGTTATTTTTCAAAACAGCTTAAACAAAATTGTATTGATTTTAAAGACGTATGGCCTACCTGATGTCCTCAGAGAAAGCCTCATGTGCATCAATGATATTGGGAACATTTTTGTTGTGGAACGACCCTTCGAGTTCATGAATTGTGTCGTAGTATGTTGGTTCGTCGGTGCACACGTCTGATCCATCAAGGCTGTCGTCCTCTGTGGACCCACTTGTGGCGGTACGTCTCTGTCCCGGTGTGTTGGATTTGTCTGTTCGAGACCACGAGCTGTACTCTGCGCCCAAGGTCAACATCCGCCAAGCTCCAAATGTGGCCGACCTCACCGCTTAAACCAAAAACACAAACAAGAGAAAGTAATAATATCGCTCAATTTGATCTTCAATTAATTGCTAGGATTCACAGTTTTGTCCCGTGAAGTGTTGAAAACTTTGATGCGTTTATTTTTTACAAGGTGACACAGGCTACTTTTCTAGGTGTTGGTCTGCTAGGCTCCCATTGGCTCACTAGAAGATTCAAACTGAAATGGACCAGATGAGCACAGGTGTTCTACGGATATTACGGTTTTAGTCTTCTGCATTTTGCATCAGTGTGACAGCTTTCACGTGTACCGGATGCAATATGTGATTTTCTCACATTCAAGATAATCAGATCACAGTTAATCAGTTTGTAAAATTCTCCGAGTATCATCTTAAGTTGATATCATCTTGCTCATCATGGATATCAAGCCGTTCAGTGTTGGCGCTCCAAAAACAAAAAAACGGGGAAAAAGACATAGTTGAGCTCAACGATTAATAACCTTTCGCGAAACGGAATCGCGGACTATGTCTTTACAAAACTCACAAAATATGAATTTTCAGCTTTTGCCTTCACAAGAAAAACATTTAGTTTAGTTGAAAATCAGTTGTAAAAATTAACAGAGAATATCGTAGTGACCAAACACTTACCACGTCTGATCTGTCAGAAATACATTAACAATTGTAATTGTGTATCCATATACAGAATGGCAACCCAAGTTACTCACATGTTTAGGCCTAGTTCAAAGATTTTGACCAGAATAGAGATGAAATGTGAGGTTTGTAAAGAATACCTCTATAAAACCAAACTTTGAGCCACATGATTCCTACCATAGACCACAGTGGATCTCCTCTCCATCCATCTCGAGTAGTGCTGTGCCCTCTTCACTGCCATGGTGGCCTCGCTGTTTGCAACCCCGCGTTTAGGAGCCTGCAGAGGACACCAGTTGGATGAGGTCTGTCTCTACGTTGTTTGTCCCTTTCCCTCATCTGTCTGGTCTGTTTACGTCCAAACCAACCAAACAAGGCCCTGATTGGGCACATGAATTTTGCCCCATCATGGAATGCGGAAAACATAGTTTCCTGTCCGGTTAGCTAAGAGCCTTAATCCTCATATCCAAAGCTCTCTATTCCCTCCTAGCTTCCTTAGAAGTGTATGATGGAGCTCTTTTCTGTCTGGGCAATCAGGAAGGAAGGGAACAATCATCATGCAGTGTATACAGAGAAACAAAGGCCCAGCTGATATGCAATCAGAGATTTCCTGCTTGGCCCTCTTTGTGCCATGCCTCTCACTTTCTCTCCCCTAAAAGACTTTCTGGGCCCCAAAACTCAGAGGTGGTTGTGGGACCCTCTCTGACACTAGCAGTAGCCATAGGCAGATGAAGCGTCTCTGTGTTCGTTACCCCTCAGCAGCTAACATTTTAACGAAAGATTTCAGATCTCCATCTTGCATCTAACTCTTTGCTACCATGTATGACACTAGTGGTCTATTTATGCACAGGCATGTAATGCTTACACCTCTACTGTGGTTGAAAGACTGTCCCAGTTAAATCCCATATTCTTCAGATCAAAACAGCTACTCCTTCGAGGTCAATCATAGTTTAAAGCATTGAGTGTCAACATGAATGGATAGCTGTGGAGAATGAAGACTGGAAGTACAAACAGGAAATGTGACGTGCCCGTGCACCCGCTCAACCCATGCTCACACTCAGTGCTGCCCCAAATCCAATCAGCAAGTCCAGCATGTACTGTGTGAGGAGACCTGCCTGTACACGAATGTGTCGACTGATGACTTAAATCAGGAAAACCATTGCTCATAAATCTCCATGATATGCCAAATATGTTATGAAACTTCTATGCAAAAAATGTACCAATGCAGTGGTCAACAGCATCCTTTTATCAGTAGTAAATTTATTGAAAAAAAAAAAAAAGATACAACCAAGCATGGAGCATCGTAAGTTTAACCATCCAGAATTATGTAACATAAAGAAAAGGTATTATTTTTTGTACTTACATCTCTGAGAATTTGCACAAGGGACAATACTATACTAAGCACATTTAAAAAGACAGAATAATAGATTGACCAGCCACGTGAAGTCATGAAACGGAAATGATACTGGCTAACTACAGCTAATACAGTTAGAAAACTGGAGGTAAATTTATATGTAAAAAAAAAAAAACTAGAAAGACTTCATCTTATTTTACAACTCATATTCACTTCTTGTGATCAATACAAAATAAAAAGAACAAAAAAAAAAAAACATTTTCAGCACCATTTTCTCTGTCCATGTGTGTTCCTCTAACAACCCTCCTGGTTTCTTGCAGCGATACGAATGTTCAGCTTTCTTTCGCAAGTGTTCAGTAAACATGCCATCTTGTCGTTAAACTGAACATTAAAAGTGAAATAATATTGATAAACGCACCCCTCCCCCACCCCCCCTTTCAATTTGTCCTATACAAAAGAGTGCAGTGTGTCAACACTCCAATCTTTTTCAAGACAGATACATGCGAGAGGACCAGCACTTTGAGCGAGAAGCTGATCAAATAAGAAGCTTGTCCACTCCACCATTAGAGCTCATGTCGGCAGAGTAGACCAGCGCCACCCTGTTTTTCAAGAGGATAGCTGGTTGTCTTTAATGGGCTGTGACCTTCAGGAGTAACCATGACAATCCCGTCGATGGGACAGGCGTGTTGTCGCAGCAAAATGCAACAAATGTAATAGAACTTATTGAGTCATTTCATGAAAAAAAGGAAACGGTTGCACAAGACAGATTCCCATGGCCCCTTAAGACACTGCTGTCTATCAGAGCTTCTGTTGCATTCATTTCACCACAAGTTCGTCCGACTTTATCTCCACATAGCGATATCTTGCTCAGTACTGGTGTGGATTACTGCACCTCCCACTTATGACTGGTTCAGCTGAATTGTGAGTAGACGTCTGGTGATTGACAAAACGCTCTCAGAAAACCGAGTAGTACGAGATGACATGCTGTGGATGCATCATGGGCACAAGTCATGCAGTCACTCTCGCATTTGCACTGTTTGTAGTTCTGTATTCACAACAGATCCAGCAGCGTCTTACTCGATTCCCCAGAAGGCTTCAGGGGTGGCAGAGAAATTATGGTTGAAGGAAATTAATAATAATAATAATAAAAAAAAAGAACACTTACAGATTTAAAAGCAAATTAGAATAAAAAGAGAAGGCTTTTATTTTTTACAAACTATTCATATCCCGTGACCCAAAGCTCTGTCTTCCAATCGAGCGGTCTCTAAGACGCTGCCACTGAAAACACTTTCTGATCCAAATGCATAATGTTTTTAACTATCAGAGAGTCACAGCGCTCTGTATAGAACCCCAGCAAAACACGGCTGGCATGACTGACATTAGGTCAGACGTGGGTACGGGCGGGGAGGGGGAGGGGGAAGGGGTTCACATGTGCGTCTTTGTGTTCCTCCATGCTGGTGTGGAAGGGTGGGTGAACGAGTTTAGTGGAGTTTGGCTGGTAGAGGGTGGTGCTCAGGTGGAGTGGATGGTGGGGGCAGTGATGGCGGTTGTGTACCCAGGCAGGGGGCACCTTGTGCGAGGGCAGGATCAGGAGGGGCTGGAGGGGGTGGTTGAGGAGCTGGTGTCGGGCAGGGCCTTGGGCTGCTGCTCTGGGGTGCTGTCCGCCTGCCTGTGGGCCATGGCCGTAGCAGAGTACTTGCACTTGGTGGCGCCACACTGACAGCTGAAGTCCTTGCCCTTAATGTCCCAGAAGTGGTCACCGTAGTCAAAGCTAAGGGAGAAAACAAGAAAAATCAAGGTGTTTGACTGACTAACTTCATATATACATATATATATATAATATAAAAAACTGTATATATATATATATATATATATATATATATATATATATATATATATATATATATATATATATATATATATATATATATATATATATATATATATATATTAGTGCTGTCAGTTTAACGCGTTATTAACGGCGTTAACCCTAACCCATTTTAAAGCCGTCAATTTTTTTATCGCACGATTAATGAAGTAGCTTTTTGCCCTCCCAAACTAGGCTAACGGCACGTTTGAGTGAATGGTGAGCGTGATACGGCGAAATGGATGACAAAAAGCTTCTAAATAGAAAGTTTACCTTTAAAAGTTGTGTTGTGCAAAAGAAGCGAGCTTCACTGTTGTCTGAAAATGTCAACAGGCAGCTGGCTGAAGCACCGAAGTAGTAGGCGTACCTTTTATTGGTAACCTAACTGTTACGGTTCATTGTTTTTGAAATAATTAATGTATTAATGTCGATTAATCGCGATTCATTTTGAGTTAACTATGACAAAAATACGATTAATCTCAATTAAATATTTTAATAGTTTGACAGCACTTATATATAGATATAAAAAAAAAAAAACGCACACACTCAATATATAAATATACAATTTTTATATTATATTTTTTTTTGTTTTGAAAACACATTTTATCCATTAAGGCAGGGGTGTCAAACTCAAATACACAGAGGGCCGAAATAAAAAAAATGGGTGTTTAAGTCGAGGGCCGGACCTTGGGGAAAGCGCTCCCTAAATTGACGTATGCTACCAACACGGGGACAGTGCATTGTGGGACTTGCAGTATTTGTGGTGCTTTTGACATACCAGCGGCAGCAGCAGACAAGCTCTGATAGATAAATAGATGGATACTTTATTAATCCTGAGGGAAAATTAGGCAAACCAAATTAAATTTCACCGTTGCTCATTCTAATCAATGGAACTTTTGTCTGCAACATTCTTAGGAGCTGGCGGGCCAGATTAAATGGCTTGTCGGGCTTGCTCTGATGATCTTTTAAACAGTGATAGTGCAGTAATGTTGTGTTGTATTGTGGTGCGATGCGGTGCGGTGCGGTGAAAGAAGGCGGGCTTGCACCCCACTCGTACCCCAGCTCGTCTCCAGCGCGGATGTTCTTAGTGGCGAAGAAGGCCACGCGGGGGAAGCGCAGGTCCTGGTGCGAGGTGAACACGCGGCACGGGAACAGGTTCGGCTCACACAAGTGATTGATGAAGCGGCTGATGTTGCCGTAGAAGCGGGCGTCTATACAGTACACATCCCCTACCTACAAGACAACAGGTCACCATTGTTACCAGCACATACCAACTTGCGCTACGACTTGAGTAACATTAAAGTTGAGCGATACATTATTTTTATACGTGACATTGCATAGAACAACAAATAATTGTTTTAATAAACTTTGGTGGCTAGACCCTGGCTAAGACCTCAAACGGCATTATGCTGAAGATGGCAGTGTAAGTCATAGCCACAGTAGAGGTGTGAATAGGAGAGCACATCAAACAAAAGACTGAGAAGAAATACACAAATATCAAAAGAATAGCTTATTATTTCCCACTTTCCCTCAAGAGGAACATCAAGGGGTTGGCAGAATAAGAAGGAATTCTTGATAAGCTGTTAGACTGAAACCTGCTTGTGCAACCCGCCCCTATACACACACACAAGCTCACAATGAGGCTTGGCAAAATGTTAAATCTTCAGAAAAGCTCATGCTGCAATTTTATTATCCCACTCTGTGTGTGTGTGTTTGTGCGTGCTTGTGTGCATCTTGTGTAGTGTGGCGAAGCCAAATCAACTAGGCATCTTCTGGACATAATTAACCTAGCCTACTCGAATCCCTACACGATAGACATTCTTGTGATTAAAACCAAACCCAATGTGTGGGTTAATGTTCGTGGTTCTGCCCAGACTGGGCCACTGACCTAGCTGCTTGCTCACTGCCAGGTAGATTTGCCACCAGCTGTCTTGGACTATCTAAAACTAAGTTGATTCTTTGCAGTCTGTTCAGTTTTTAGTATATTTTTTTGTACTTGTCGGTATCCAAACACACAGGTAATCCAACGATCTTCAAGACCCCACAGCTCATTGGACTCAAATACGTGAAAACCAAGCAGGGAGGGAAAACAGAGATGTTCACTAGCACTCACAGTTGAATCAATGAGCCAAATGGGGAAAGGGACAGCTAAGCTACTTAACAAGTTACAGGTAGAGACATCAATGGTTCTGCCTGGCAGCCAGTACTTTCCTATCCTTGCGAGTTAGCGATTCTCAAAAAAAGATGAAACGCTGTATCTGAATATATACACACACCTATCATCTCAATTCATAAAATGACATCACTTTCAAGGATTACCACAGTGCCACAGTTTTGGTTTAAAACTCAATTAACGACCGACCAGTGAACCCACACGCTCCGCACAGAGACAGCATTCTCAGGAGGCTCGGTAATCGTGTCACTTACGGCTACGGCTGCCTCTCTCCAAGATGGAGGTGATCTCTCACACACAATATTCCCGCCTACCTTTCTTCCGTGACCACACCATTTATCAACATGAAGACCAGACACACAGTACTAAAAGGCCTTGCTGAAATGTTGGTGGGCTCAGAAAAGCAGCGCCTGTAGTAATCATCGTTACAATTTCAGGCTTTTGGAGCTCATCGGGGACCAGATTACACTCTACTCGTTTTGACTGTGACCCTCATTATGGGATGTGGGGCATTCCCTCGAATACGGCCTCTTTTTTGGAACACGTGAATTAAGTGGTGAAAGCTAAGCTCAGACTGGCCTTGGCCAATTCAGTATGGAGTCTCTGCTGCCTTGTGAGAAGCTGCACTAGCGATTGGCGCCAAACATTTCAGTTTTGATATGAGGGCAGTTACAATTGAGGTTTGAGGGTCTGTGTTGGTGCAAGGCTTAGTTTACGGTGTGGTCCTATGATTTGGTTGGGTGTCACAGAATGTGGCGTGGGGGTCCATACCTTGTTGTCCAGGCTGAACAAGTAGGAGTCATTTTCCCTCACATCAGCCTCCGCATCAGAAATTATTTCCCCAACATATCTGTGTAGGACAATGAATCGACACGTAATCAGATGTCTCAAAGTCACAGGCAAATCAGACAAGAGACAATGGAACAAATAGCATACATGACAAGAGGGATAGTCAGAGAGTGAGTGAGTGAGTGAGTGAAGTGAGTGCGTATTAGAGAGAGGGGGGACTCACTCGCATACGAATGTGCCCTGGGGGATGTCCTGTAGCGTCTTCACCCCCCAGCCCATCACACTGGTCCTGAACAGCTGCAGCCGTAACCTGAAAGAGAAGCGGAGATGAATGAATATCTTTCTGGAGCTTTCTGATGTGTAATCCTTCAAATGCAGATGAGAGCCTTTGGTTCAATATCTAAGTGTATAATACAACACTGTGGACTCCATGGGATCTTGTCAGTATGTGTGTATGAGGGTGGCCTTATTGTTCTGTGGAGTGAGTCGTTTGTGGTCGTGAGGGCCACGGTCAGTGCAAGTCACCGTAGTCCATTCTGCACCACGCGGTTCTTGCATGTTCTCCAGCATGAGCAGGCGTGGTTGCACTCGAAGATGAGTGGTGGTTCCTCAGCGCAGAACTCTGGCAGTAAGTGGCCCTCCTGGAGGAAGATGGAAGGAACATTGAAGACCTGTGTTTTCCACTAACTGATGAACGCAAGCCATGACCATGCACCATCAAAAGATGTATGTAGATGGAATACAGACTGTTTATTCAAATGACTAAATGCAAATATTTGATCCTCCTCTTTATGTTATTATTTGCCCATACCTTGATCCTTTGGGGTGTTACAGGAGATGGAAAATGGTCTAAGGTCCAAGGCCTTTTAGACTTTTCTAAGTTGTCTGACATGCCTTGATGTTTTTGTACATTTTGCTTAACTAAAAACATTGATGCACAAATGGAATATATGATTCTATTCTAGAAGACCTCAGCAATAATATTAGAAAATGGTTCAATGTTTCCGTGGTTGTTCTTTTTATGTCTCTAAGACGAAAACTCAAAAATAAAAATATCCCGGACGAGGGATATAGACCTTTTAGTGTCTGCTTCTGCTGTAACAAACATGTACTCAAACCCGTTTCAGACAATCATTCTTTTGTCACAGCAGGAATTCGTACCTTGTCATACCAACAGCGCAAGCTGAGTTGTCCACACATACAGTTGGTTGAGGAACAGTCGTCTTTGCATACACAATACTGCCAACAGAAAAACAAGAGCGATATTTGGTTAATCTGTTATAGTTTTGTGTTTATGTGTAAATTATTTGCGTTTATTTGTTTTGTAAGTATAAATAACACTCTGGGAAAAACTACAGCTCGAATATGAATAAATGACTAACATGTGTGTGTATCTTAACAGTGTGTAGTTTGTAGTTAACGCTTGCTTACCTGTAAGTGTGTAATGTTTTTGTCAATGTTCATTGGGGATGTAACACAGTTGTCGGGGATGTATTTGTAGTTGTCTGGACAGGGCTCGCTGTCAACAGCATTGACGCACGGAACAGGTACACACTCATAACCTCGCGCTATGTCCCTGCAGACATGCAGCACAGAGTAGAGTTTAACATGTGCGCGCATGATTAAGAGAGAGAGTGCAAGATAGAGAGAGAACAACAGAGAGAGAAAGAGAGAGAGAGCGAGAGAGAGAATGTATAGAAATAAAAAAAGAAGTAGAGCAAAATTTAGACGGTACTATAAAAAAAATGAAACTCAAGCAAAAGCACTCATTGAAATTCGAGAAGACACAAGGCACTGTTAAGAAAATGGCAGAAAATGGTTTACCGATGACTAAAAAGCCCATCATAAAAGGAGGGTAGGCGAGGACAATAGGAAGGGGAAGGAGGCAACGATAGAAGAACGAAGGCAGAGATGGAGACAAATTAGCCAGCCGACTCCAAGAGGAGTGACAAGACTCCCAGCCCCCCCCCCCAGGGGAGTTGGTGTGGTACCTGCTGAGGAGCTTCTCCGCTGGGGTGGCTCTCCCCCTGCTCTCCTTCAGCCGGCGGCTGGTCTGCAGCGTGCTCCACACCTTGGAGTTGTGGCTGCAGCACTCCAGCGGCGTCTCGCCCTCGCGGTTCTTCAGACTCACGTCCGACCCCCGGGACAGGAACAGCCTGTGGAGCACCCAAGAGAACCTATTTAGAACATCAGCCCCACTTCAGGTGTCGCATGGCAGATACTGCAACGCATTGTAATCTGGACTGTCAAATGCCACAGTCTCTCCAGAGGCTCTTCTTATTAAAGGTTTAATATCTAGTCACTGTAACCTACACCACTTTAGTCTAATTCACACCATATCCATTGAGACCAAACTTTACCATTCTGGATTAATTATACATTTGGCTTTAATTATATGTTACTTGTTATACGTAATATTATTATATTATTAGTAAAACCAATAATAAAGGCATCAAATATACTTCTGCCTACAGAGGAACGTGGAAAAGAACCTTCATCTGGTTTGACATTAACTGTTGGTCCACAATACTTTATAGTGTATTTTTCAGGTTGCTGTGAAGTGCAGTGTTTGACTGACGTGACGCATTCGAGGCGGTTCTCCCGGGCAGCGATGTGCACCGGCGAGTCTCCGTGGATGTTGACGGCGTGAAGGTCACAGCGGCCCTCCAGCAGGATCTCAGCGATCTCCACACAGCCAGAGAACGCGGCCCAGTGGAGGCAGATATTCTCCTCCTAAATCAAGAAGGTCACCAGTTCAGAGGTCATGATCTATCCCAGGATTCCCTCTGGTAGGGCAAATAGTGGCCATTTCTGTCATTCCACAGGTAGAGAAAACGGTATAATGGATGCCCTCTGGTAGGGCAAATAGAGGCAATTTCTGTCATTCCACAGGTAAAGATAAGGGTATAGTCCAGAACACTTCAGGACGTTTTCTTTCCTTCACAGGAGGAGCCATAAATAGCACGTAATAAGGAGCCATATTTATGGCCTGATGGTAAACACTGCCCAGCACCACAACAACTCTTCAGGCTTGAGGATCCATTTTGCTTAATGACAAATAATTTACCATATGGGTGGAACGTATATAAAATAAAAGATATAGAGCTTCAGAAACTTTAGATTAAAAAAAAAAAAACACCAAAGATTGTCCCTAAGTAGAAGCACCCACTAAATGACAAAAGCAGAAAAATAACAGCTTCTGAATGAAGCATAGGAAAGACATTGGACATTGTTGACTCTCTCAGTAGTTGTAGCCATCATACTCCGCAGACCCAAGCCTTCAGCAGGCACCTGTGAGAGACCCAAGCCTTCAGCAGGCACCTGTGAGAGACCCAAGCCTTCAGCAGGCACCTGTGAGAGACCCAAGCCTTCAGCAGGCACCTGTGAGAGACCCAAGCCTTCAGCAGGCACCTGTGAGAGACCCAAGCCTTCAGCAGGCACCTGTGAGCGCACCAGAGGGGCTAACCTTGTCTCTGATGTTGATGTCTGCCCCAGTGGAGAGGAGCAGCTTCACCAGTCCTACATGCCTGTACTCCGTGGACCAAATCATGGCTGTCCAGCCTCCATCGTCCTGAAATATTGCAATAAAAGAAATATTGCATTATGGGACAGGCCGGTTTCACACTGTTACTTTTATAGGGGGAATGAGAATTTATAGCACAAGCACAATATAAATGTTTTATGAGCACATATGCTCCTTATGAATCGAACTCTTGAGTGCTGTGTAATTAGAACCTTGCTCTGCCAATTCAACTAGAAGAACATTTACTGATGGCATCCTACTGGTGTAGCACAACATTTAAGGGCAAGAAGCTTCAAGTTCAAGTTTCAAGTTTTTTCAAGAAACTGCCACAGTTATGTTAAAACAAAAATGTACGACTTCTGAGAATTCGATTTATGTATTTAATAAGTCACAGGTTGACTACGTTACTGTGGTACATGATAAAGAGGGTACTCACTTGACAGTTGATGTCTATTAAACCAGTGCCAAGCAAGTGCTTCACAATCTCATAATGCCCAAGTTTAGCAGCAAGGTGGAGACATGTAGAACCCTCAGCATCCTGCAAGGAGAAACATACTCTAATAAACCCATCAAGTGTTAACTATACAGTTTTATTAAAAACTATTGAGTCCTTTATTCACAATCTTTCAACTAATCAGGTCTTATAAACCTTTACATGCCCCCTAATAACAAAGAAGAGAGGCTGGTTGTTTTATAATATAAAATAAGGACATCCTATTGAGATTAACAAGAGAGGAACAAAACTATCAATTTTATACGTGGAAGAGTTTCTGGCTGAAAAAATACTGAAGATGCTGCAGCCAGGAATTGTAGTTCATATTCAGTAAACTCACGATGCCCTTCCCAGATATGTGCAGGGCTCTTTGTTATAACAGGACACATGATGAGTGTAATTTGTTCTGCTTGGCCACTTTACATAAGTGTCTGTGTATGCTTAAGCACACTCTCTATTATAGTCCATCCTCACAACGCAATGTTCAATGAAAAGTTTCCTGGACTATTTATAGAATGCTTAACTTACATGTATATGTATAGAGGTATATAGATGTATAGTTTACCACAGATTTATAGTATAGACCTTTATCACTGTCAATTGATATCACTGTCCCTGTGATGCAAAATCTGGGTACCACCGATGGATTGCCATAGAAAACCATGACCAACCTTGTGTGCCATGCTAGCCCCTGCCTTCAAGAGGTAGCGCACAGTGTCCAGATGATTATTCTCACAGGCCTCCATCATTGGGGTCCGCTGGTCGTCATCACACATGTCAAGGTTGGCCCCCGCCTGGCACAGACGAGAGAGTTGCATCATACATTATGTGGGTATTACACTACAGCACATGAGTACATGGGAGAGGTTACTGAATCGAGTTTACTCGCTGTCAGCTCAGAGTCTGTCATCCCACAGTATGGCATTACCACCACAAGTGTCAATGAGCTGTAAGGGAACATTCCTCTTTGGGAAGGGGTGAAGGGGAAACGGGGTGATAGGAGGCTGTACCTGGACCAGCATGTGGCAGACTTCCTCATGGCCAGCCTCAGCGGCCACATGGAGGGGTGTTCGCTTAGTCTGGTTCTCCATCTTAAAATTTGGATCGATGCCGTCAACTGTTGGCCAGGAAAAAAAACAAAAACATCTTTAAAATAATGCAAATGTGTTTCACTGAATGAGCTGACCCGAGACCTCCTATGACTGATTCATGATTTGTTGTATGCATCATCAGGTATAATACAATTCTAGTAGGTGATGTATTCTTACCCAACATGAGCAACACTTTCTGCAGCTCTCCTTGTTTGGCAGAAATATACAGTTGCTTTGGGTGAAACCGAAGCTTCTTGGGCCTGTAAATTACAGAAATAGTGGAACAATAAACGCATTAAAAAAAATCAATTATAATAATTAGCAGATTCAGCTTCATTGCGGCAAGCTATACTTTTGGATTCAACCTGCGAAGAGTAAATATGTTTATAGTTATAATGTCCATTTAATGCCCATCAGCCCTCTAGAAGGTAAGTCAGGTGAGAGAACACAGCCCTACAGCTGCATTCTAATTTCTTCAGACCGTCGGACACACTTCACAGAGTCTTTTTGAGGGTAGATCCAATAAAGCTGAGCACAGACACTCTACACTTAAGTCACAATTACTGTGTTCCACCAAAAGGAGTCTTACCTTTCTGTGTCCAGTGCCAACAGGATGCTCTCTAGAGTTTCTTTAGGTGGTCCCAGGGCAGGCAACACAGCCCCCCCCACCCCTGCAGCGGTCCCTGGTTTAGGGGCTGTTGGGGACTGAGACGTGGATGCCACGTCCACGGGTTTGGGCAGGGTGCTGTCTGCTCTGCCCTCAGTGGACATGGATAAGCGAGACAACCTGAGGGAGAAAAAATACTTCTTAAGCTCAACACTACTAATGAAAAATGGCAAACTCAAAAAAACAAACAAGTATAGAACTTGTGAGGGTGTGCTTTTAACATAGCTTTTAACAAGGACAGGCATATGTTTGTCAAGGTGCATGCAAAACTTGTATTTCCTTTTGTTTGCTCGAATCCATTAAACAGCAAAGCGCTCCATTCACCCTCCACCCACTCCCTCCCTCAAGGTCCCTTTGACTCCACCAGCGTACCCTTCAGTGGTGGTGTCTGCCCTCCCCTCGGAGGTGCTTGGGGTGGCGTGGGCTTGGGAAAGGGGCACCGTGGAGGTGGTGTCAGCGTTGGCGATGGTCACTTCCTTGGCTTTGCTGGCCTCCTCTCCACAGTGTGGACAGAAGCTCTGGCCCCTGAGCATGGACGCACAGGCTCTATGGAACCGATGGGAGATGCTGCTGTCCGGCTGGCACTCCATGAAGGTACCCTGTGGGGGTTGAGGAGAGACAAAAGCTGGTTTAAGCTTTGGTCTGAGACTGAAGACTGCAAATCAGATTTAGGATTGGACCTACGGTTCAATACAATTGTATTTAATTGGGTGTGAATTGTATTCCACTGCAAAGCTGTCAGTGTATTTCCAAATCAAGTCATCATCATTTAAATGGATAGACATTGGACAGACACCATTTCAGGAAAATATTCAATAAAATACAAGTCATATTCTGGCTGTCAGAACATGCATTGTTAATGCATGCACTTACAACACACAAACATTAAATGCATCTTGATGTTTAGTGAATGGCACTTGCAAAAAACATCTGATTAGTCTTCCCTGGATTATATAAGCAATAGAGCAATGGGGGAGGGGACGGTGAGAGAAGAGTACAAACTAGAAGAAAACCAGCTTTTAAAAAGAGGCTTTAAATAAACTCTGTCATCTCATTCTGGTGTAATCCAATTTGGGAAACAAGCATCTCAGATCCTACATTCAAAGGAACTTACAAAAGGAAAAAACACCCTGCCAAAACCCAACTAAAAGCCCGACCAGTGCTCAGGGAACTAAGTATTAGAGGAAGGTTTTATACATGGCTAACAAAAGGTCAATAGCATGCTATAATAAAAAGCAACAGGTGACAAATGCGACATCTCTGTTTTTAATCATGCTTAGAGAGTTGTACAAAGATAAGCCATCAGAGACCTGTAGAAGCTCATTGGCTCAGCGACGATAATGAACCAGCACAAAAGCCTGACTCACTCTGATAAAAGGAAATCAGGAGGTGCCAATGACTCACCGCCCTACAGAAGAAGCCACAGCCTGGGCAGCACTGGTGTTTCACCATGCCGGCCCGATGGTCCTCACACAGAACCAGCAGCGGGACCGTGTTGGACGGCCGCATCATCTCATGTTTCAGGACAGCGCTCTGACACCGGGTCAACTAAAGAGAACGGTGGGAGACGGTGACAATTGGGGGAAGAAATGGTTAGGTTAAGCCAGATTGAGGTCAGTTGTACTACTACAAGGTAAAAACATTCCAGAAAGTGTCAAGAATCATCATTCCCGGAAGTGTCATTCCCGGTTTCTGTGCCGAGATTCGTACCTGTCCGTCTACACTCTCCGTGGCCATGCATTTCCTATCAGCAAGAGTGAGGATCTCGCGGCTCTTCGGGGTCTCCATGCGGCAGCTACAAAGCGGAAGTTCCTGCACCATATCGGTCTCCATCTCCTTAACACCACTGGTAACACCTACAAGAACACATGTCCAAATATCTCAGTTGTATTAAAAATGCTCCTGTGTTGATACCAAAGGGTCAACTATGGTCTGAAGATAAAAACCATAGTGATTCTTTGTTCCTAATTCATTGGAGACAAGTAGGAATACAAGAGTCAAGTGAAATGTTGGCGAATTCAAAAAATAACCATCTCTCTACACGCCATTACCTTTTTGTGGCACACTTCACCACCAGGGGGCAGTGTGAGGACTCAGTGAATGGTTACTACATCATGCCTGGCATGTCAATCCATCTGAGCTCACAGTCTGCGTCGCCCAAAAGAACCAAAACAGCTCAGAGCAAGATAACGCGTCCATGTCACAAAATACGTCAAAGCTTTCTTTTTGTCTGTGAGACAGAGATCTGTGAAGGGTAGTTTCCTATGCCTCTTTCCAATCATCAAATCACATAATTAATAGTGATTAGGATAAAAATGTGTGCATAACAAATAACAGCCATTTCATGGAATGGAAGATTTGATTTCCTATGCACGCAATTGGTTCCATTGGCTTACTCACAAATGAGCCAATTCAACAGACTTTCCCTTATCGCACCAGAGTATTGACAGACACCTTTGGCTTTACCTTTGCTCTGAGATCTCAGCAGGTCCTCCTGAGCCTCCAGGTTGAGGGAGTCCAGGGGAACCTCTGTGTATTCCTTGCTAACCGCAGCTGAAGCTTGGGACTGGGCTGGGGCTGGATTGTGTGCTGAGGGATCTGCACCTTTAAAGAAGTCAGTACAGTTTGGTTCAGTAAGATGGGACCAAGAGACTGGGACACATGTTGAGGAGGACACAAACAAAAACAACTGGAGAGAGGAAGGACACATTAGAAGAAAACTGATGTTCTACAGATAATGATCAGTTATTTTCCGGAGCGATCTGAATCAGGGTTTGGCCTTCTCTGAGGTCAGGCTCAATCAGGTCAGGTCAGGCTAGATGCTTTATCTCTAGACTTCAGGGAGCACGGAGCCCTTGGGCCAGGAACAAGATTAGATGCACTGTACCAGGTTTTTCCTCCGTCTTCATCTTCATCTTACGTTTGCGTTTCCTAGCCGGTCGAAGCCAAGGGTTGTCTCCTTTGCTTTTCTTTTTCAACTTCTTCAAGCTGGACTCGGTGCTCTGTAATTCGAGGACATGGATTAGCACGACAAGTAAGGTATTGGCGGTACGGAAACTATTGACTGGGTATGCTGCCCTGATCTAAAATTGGCTCACCAAGTCAGAGTCATTACCCTCCTCTTCCCCTTCACCCTCATCTTCCCCAGACCCCTCAGATTCGTGCTCCTCACGGGGAACCTTGGAAAATAGACATCACATTAATCTGTGACCCATCTCCCACCAAGCCCAAGGTAAATCTGCACATAGCCACCCCAGATGTTCCGACATCGTCAAGACTGCGGTGTTCATCAGTGCTGGTCCTGAAACTCTGATGCTTAACACTACCTGAGGCGGAGGCTTCTTCAGGCTCTCCTCCTTGGATGTGTTGAGCGCCTCTTCGCCCACTAGATCCTCCTCTTCCTCAGAGTCCTCCTCTTCCTCCGTTTCTTCCTCCACAGAGTCATTCTCCACCCTTTCTCCATTAACATGAACAACGTCTTTCTGCTGAAGGGGAAGGAAGGGTAGAAAGCAGCAGAGATCAATACACAGTTAGAAAAACAGCTTGGTCTGTTTTAGAGACTTATTTAGCCTGTAAGCTTATGACTAAGGCCATAAGACTCGGATTTGATAGATCTGATCCTCAGCAAAGATAATGACGCTCTATTATTACACACCCCTCCTTGGCTAGGAATATCTGAGCATGTGTTTAAGGGAGAAACAAATACATTTCACATGGTGGCCTTGCTTACAATGTGCACGATTTTCCCATGCACTTAAAAAGGTGCAGTACGCAACTTTTTATCCCCATACACTTTTTGTCAAATTCAGCAAATAGCTCCTGTGATTTGTGCGTCAAGGCAAACTGAACATCTAGGTCGTTTCAGAAAGTGGCTGGTGTGATGCTCATATCTCAGTCATCGTGGCAAGGTCTTTGATTACATGATTACTTTCTATTGATTCAATAATGGGATACTGGAACATGCATTTGAGGTACCTTTTCCTCAACATGGCTTTTTTAAATAGACTAATGAATCTCAAAATCGTCTACAGGAGTCTAAACTCTACAACACATCTTTGTAAATAGGCACATGTGTCATTTGTTTAATTTTCCTTCTTTGCTGAAGGTATGTAAAACATAGATGCTTTTGTTCAACTGAATGTGATGCAGAAATGTTTTTTTTTTTTTTATTTGAGGTGATTCGTAGTACAGTTCTCCCCTTGCTTTCAGTGTCAAAGTCAAAGTCTTGTTTATGTTTTCCATGGATTTTAATTACATTTGAATGTGAAAGTTGATGTTTCAGGTTTCTCCGACAGCCAAAATGACAGTAATGATGAAGATACAGTTTGTAAACAATTCAATTCTTTTCAACGTCTCTTTGGTACGAAGATGGGAACGAGTCATACCAAAGAACCATTATTTTCACCATGCCCAAATGTTTATGTGAACGGTGAGAACCAGCCAGTCACAAGAGGTAGAAATCAGGCTAGGTTTCTTAGGCAGAAGTGTAGGATCTGCGAGTTTATTTTTGTAAACACACCATTCAAAGTTGAGAAAGCAGTGGTGGACGAGTGAGCTAGAGAGTGAATGAAAAGAGGGAGTGGAATCATTGAAAACAAAGCAGTGAATCTCAGAAATAAAATGTTATTTTTGTATTGTTTCAGGGCCGTTACGTTCTAAAGCACAATAAAGGCGGCATTGTACACATCTGCACAACCCCACAGGAAGGAATTTGTATGAATTTATGATTTTATTTATTATGCCTGTTTGGATTCACGCTTAGATCATTCATTTTTTTCTATTTTCTGTTATACAGCACTTTACCTTTTTAATGTCTTATTTTTCTATAGGAAATAGCCTGTTAGCCATTTTTATTTTTTATTAACTTAACAAATTACGCTCCAAAAAACACATTGAACACACCAGAGATCACGGATGATCTCATAGGAATGAATGGACCTCTGGTTAACTCGCATTTGTTCATGGGCTTGAATAACCCATCCCTACTTCATACAAGGTTTAAATGGCTAGTAGCGCTCGCACCACAACTACATGGCATGAGGTAACGTTGAATAATCTGCGGTTAATACACAGATTGGTTTTATAAAATGACATACAATTCTGTACAATTCTATACAGTGTGGTCTGAAAAACACAGTAAATGTTGTTGGCGTCATGACAAAGGCACATATTGTGCACACTATACATTGAACAGTGTAATTTATTACAAGCTAGTGGATTCATGGTTGCAAACTTTGAAGTTTTATTTGGCGTGAGATTGATGAAGACTGATAAAACCTTTTGGCATTTTTTTGGATGCTAGCCTGAAATCGATGACTGCGCATTTGGACAAAGCGCAAATCATCGTGTGACAGGGATGACACAGATAAAGTTACAGCCTATGCCGCATTCTTTCATAAATAACATTGGCAGGGGTGTTCATGATGAAAAACTTTCCTAACACAGCCAAACATCAAGCAAGAACAACACAAGACATATCAAAACAGCTAATTAGTTAGTACTGACTGGTCCAACAGACAGAGGGCCAGCTCGATATCAGACCTGTATCCTTTGGTCTTTTTTAGCTCTCGCCAACAAGTAAAAGCCAGTCTGAAACTGACTTGTGTCTGGTCTTGCTCGGTAACTCTCTTTTCCTCTTCCTCGGACAACATCTTCCTCGGTTTCCTAATTGCCTCTGACATGATGTCCATACAGAAAATATTGAGCTAGCCTCTTCTTATAGCTAGCAGAAGGGTTTAGTTGCTGTTGTGCATGGTGGTGCCATAAAGCATTACTAGTTCCCTCAACAGGCGCCACGCCCTTTCCACCAAAATGACATGGTGCAATAGCAGGTGTACCATGTGTGCTGTGGTGTTGGCACAGACTCTATTCTCTGTATTACCAGTCAGTGTATCACTTAAATGAGACAACTATCACCAATATTAATTTGTGGATTAAACTGGATGGGTTCTTAAAGTTTCTGGTTTGTGCTTGTGTTTATTGATAGTCGTCAGTTAAACTACTTCTATGGCATAAACTAGGTTAACAAAGATTATGGTAACATATGACACTCTCTACTGCATTATGGAACAGTGTTTTGTTTCGCATTTTGATCCCGCGTTACACGTTACTTGTAAGCACAGCCTTAATGCAAACTTTGGATCCTCAGGTCTTCATTAGGCAAGAAGGTAACTCCTAGTGCTATCTTGGAATCCCTATGCTCCAGCATTGATAGATCATAGAGATGCGCCCAGCTACAAAAACTGTGTGACCAGCCAAACAGGACAAAAACACAGTGTGTGCCAACAGAGATAACATTACTTTTGGAATTCCCTGTCGTGCGCAAGAGCGGCAAGAGCGCGCCTAAATCCCCCTTTATGACTTGATTATACTTTGTGCATTAACTTGTAATCAGACAGTGCACATGCTGCTCTGCGCGGACATCTCCGTACCCTCCCAGTTTTTTGAAACCCTGTGCCCCTACTCTACACAGACAGTTGCAGACTTGTTGTTCTTGTTACACATTTCTAGTCTGACCTGTTTTTGTGTGCATAACAAGGCAATTCTAGGAGGGGGAACAAGCTAGACTTACAACACTGCGTTTACACAAACATTTGCTTTGGATTATTTACCTCAACCCACCGTTTAATACCAAAATGCCCAATGCTCCCAAGTGCTCAGTGTTAAAATAATGCCTTTACCAGAGGCAGCATCACTAGCTCCTAACATAATCAAGAATCCCAAGAAACCAACGCCATCGGACGATCAATTTATATGCCCTAAAAAATGAAGGTTGCTCCAGGTTGTGTTCGGTTAAAATGGAGGCATCCCTTGCTATTTCGGCCATATGCCTCCTTATGAGCTTTAGGTCTTCTCTTTAATGAAACACCTTGACTACTGATGGTTAGCAGCTCAGTATCTGTACTGAGAGGAATACCTGATATGTGTTTCCTTGAGTCTCAAGCTTTATTTTTTGAAGGAGTGCACTGACCTGTTGATGAGGCGGGGACTGAGAAAGATGGGCAAACATCTCTAGCATGGTCTGCTGTTTCAGAACTTTGGTTTTCTTCTTCGGAACAAAGCTGTACGTTCCCATCTTCCTTTTCTTCTTCTTCGACACAATTACTACTGTTGGGAGACAGAATGTACTAAAAATAAAACTGTGTCCTCAAAAAGCTGTCTTTTACATTCATATTAAAGCGCTTCATTTAAATGAAACTGGTTCATAACAGAAATAAGACCTATGGGAATAAATGGTTCATCTCCAACTAAAACCCTACACTACTCTGCTGGAAAAGCTAACCAGCAGCAAGCAGTTTGATGTGTCATTTTATGTCAGACCCCTGCCATATCTGTTTAATCTGTTCCCATGGTAACCAGGGCACAGATAGAGCTTGATAATGGGTGACGAGACAGTGCAGCAACAGGTTACTGAATAGACAGAAAGAGGCATTACTGATCCTTTTTCTAACTGAAACTGGAATATTTAGTTTACTGCTGTTAGGATTATGAATCCATACTGAAAATTTCAGCTTTAGCTTTACAATGACTTTAAATGCCCATATCCTCTCTCAATTGACTGCTGTTATCTGCTTAAAATGCCCCACCCCCATGTAAATCAAAAGCTATGGCATTAAGCATTGGATATAAACATCCCAAGTCTGCTCAACATTCAGATGTTTTTTACCATTTTCAGTCATATAAAATAACATTTCATTAGTCCAATGTTATTGCTCATAACTTCACAGTTCTCAATGCCTGGCTGTAGACCACTATTTGGCATAGTCTTAAAAGAGTTCCTTTGAATAGCACATGTGACATGTATGGTTGGAGGTAACAACCTGTTTGTGGCTTGGCTGGTGTAGCAGTCGTCATGGTGATTGCGTTGTTTTGGCTCTGAGGTAGCTGGTTCTGGGAGGGCGGTGTCTGCTGGGGCTTGGTAGCCTCTGGAGTACACGGACTCTCATCTTTCACGATGTTTGGCTCTTTTACTTCCCTATTTAAAATCTAGTGAGGAGAGAGAGCATCTTCAAGTCAGTACATTGATCCCTAGGGAAATGTGAGTCCTACAAGAACACCTAGATACTTCTTTTACGTTTTGTCTCCGTAAAAACTACAAATCATACCAAATGTTTTACTTGATTAGACATAAACTGTACTCTTTGTCTGGCTTAGCCAACTGTATCAACCTAATAACTATGTGAAGAAAGCATGAATTGTAGGTGTTATGGGTCTTCTCGTTGATGCTTTACCTTTAGTGTCTGGTTGGAGGCTGGCCTTGACATGGTTTTGCGTGCTCTGTGTATAACAGGGGGAGGAGGGGTATTGCGGCTTGTGCCATTTTTAGTCTCTGTTTCGATCTTCCCCGTTCCCAAAGCAGGAAGCACACTGGTTTCAGTCTTTTGGGTGCCCAGTGTGCAGGCACGCAGTGATGCTGATGGAAGTGTTTTGGCAGCGTGCCCAGCAGTCGTGGTACCCGTGGGTGACCATGAAGTCCTGTGCTGGGAGGCCGCCGTGTCTTCCTGTGGTTTGCTGAGAACGTAACCGTTACTCCCCATGACGGAGCCGTGAGGGGGGTCTATCTCCATCACTCCGTTTTCCGTGAGGCGCGAATGGCCTTCGGAGCCGTGGCTTTTCCCCGTTTCCGTATTTCCATGCATCCCATTGATCTCTGCGTCCACTCTGTAAGCATCACTGAGCCGGTCCAAACACGGATTGCCTTCCCCTGCAAATCAGGTAGCAGGTAGATTTGTTGGGGGGGGGGGGGGGGGGGGGGGGGTGTGATTTAGATGACTGAGGATCGAAGTCATTATTGATTAATAATAGGCCCAATTAATAACTTGGACAACCCTACACTTGGTTAAACCCTTTGTAAAACAGTACAATTAACCTGAATGACACGCTAACACACACACACAAAAAAAAGAAACATTCAAGGTAACCATTTACTGATTTTCTTTGAGATGTTCTTTACAGTGAAGTGTAAACCAACTAGGCTAGGCCCTAAAAAGCCACACTGTACATGAATAGACCCTACAATGTAACAGGTATTAAATACAGTGAATTGGGAAAGTTCAGACCCGTTCAAGTTTTACACAATTTGTTATTTTTCAGACTCGTCTTAAAATTGATTAATTTCTTTTTTTTTCTCATCAATTTACATGCAATCCTCCACAATGACAAAAACTGAAATATCCCATTTACATCAAGTATTCAGACCCCTTCTACAAATGCTTCTACAACTTGATTGGAGTTCACCTGTGCCTAACTGAATTCCTTGGACATAATTAGCAAAGGCACACAGCTGTCTGTATAAGGTCTCACAGAAAATCAAGCCATGAGGTCAAGAGAATTCTCCATAGACTTGCAAGACAGCACTGGGTCAAAACACACATCTGGAGAGGAATACAAGAAACTTTCTGCAGCATTGAAAGTTCTCAAGAGCACACAGTAGGCACCATCATTCTCAAATGGAAGAGAGTTTCGAACCACCAACAGCCTTCCTAGATCTGGCCACCCAGCCAAACTGTCGGCGGAAAAGGACCTTGGTCAGACAGAACCGTATGTCACTATGAATGAGATCCAGAGCTTTTTCATTTCTGGAGATGGGAGAATGTTCAGACGGAAGCAATTTCTCACTGAAAGTCACCTAACAGCCAACTGGGAGTTTGGCAAAAAGCACCTGAACGACTCCTCCTGAACGGCCACAAAAGTTTAACAAAAGAGTTTATGGAGGAAATCAAGCACTGAGCATTACCTCAATAATATCAGGAGAAACTTCCAAAACAAAAGATATGTGAAGCTTGTAGGATAATTCCCAAGAAGACTTGAGGCTGTTATTGCTGCCAAAGGGGCTTAGTACTAATTGAATGGTCTGAATACTTATGTACTTGGAATATTACCATTTTGAATAATACATAACTTTGTGGGGTATTGTGTGTAGATTGATGAGAAAAGAATGAGTTTGATCTGAAGGAGTCCAAAATGTGACAAAAAGGGGAAAACTTGAAAGGGTTTGAAAACGTAAGATTAGACCCAGGCTTACCGTCTCGGTCGCCGGGAGACTCCTTCATCCCCTCCGTTTTCATAACTTCTCCCTTCCCCACAGCTCCTGAGGACAGACCTGTGGGCTGTTTAAAAAAAAAAATCATGTTAAGTGTTTGGTCAACACGCATGGTAAAATGATAATTACACTATTAAGGAATTTGTTTTTCTGTCCAAGACATATGAGGTGCTAAATATGAGGAAATACATCTCAAGGTAATAGCCTTGTTCAATCTTTCTGTTTGTGGAATAATATGTGAACCAAATTCATTTCGGTTCAATCATTCAGATGTTGTCAGAGTTCTCTTGCTTTCTCATTGTTCAGTGCAAAGATGGAGACAAATTCCCAGACGCTCCTCGCCCCTGAGACATCCAACAACCATCAAGTCATTAATCAAAAGCCTCAACAGGCCATCTTATCCAAAATGGAGAAGGAGAAAGAATAGTATCATCTCACAATCTCACCCTTTATGGTTGGATGAGGAAGTTAAGCAAGGGACTGAATAACCTAAACAACATCTTAGTCTTTGATTGGTAAGAGGAGAGACAAATTCACTTCCTACTTAACACCAGTCACCCTCAATTTTAAACACAGACTGGCTGAACCAAAGACAACTACGCCATTGGTACTTCAGATTCTTCCCAACTTTAGTAAAAATCAGGATAAACATTTTTTTGCAGTAGCGTAAGCAAGATAGAAAGTAATTTTTATTCTAATGTCTGTCACTGCTTGAAAGGGAGATTTAGGGAAGACTGATAAATAGAACACATTTTTTACAAGCATGAACAGCAACAAAGATGGGGTGGTCTGAAACGCTTATAATTGCTTCCCCCTTTTTCCCTCTCGATCTGCCTCTCATGCTCTCACACAAAACACACACACACATTCAATCATCCTCCCCGTCGTCTGGCTCTCACCATGCCATCCTACCAATAGCGCTATTCTCCTTGGCAGCTGGCCCAAATGTAGTGTAGTCCCACAGCTGCTTGGCTAGTTCTGCAACTTGGGAAGCCTTATTCTCATCTCTGCTCCAGACCGGGCCAGGGCACGCAGCTGAGACTCTCTCTTTGAGGCTTCACATAACCAACCAAAGGAGGAAGCTGAATGTCAGCTACATTAGCAACTAGCAACACTGCAATGGCATGTACGTAGTGTTTTGGCAAGTACAATAATGAAAGCACTCAAAAGCTCTAAGCTGCAAGAGGGACAGTCTGGAGTACAAACTACAAGTTGTCTCTGAGGCAGTGAACAAGTATGGAGAAAGGATCTCCTTCTCCCCTCCGGTCTCATGTGCTGGATGTCTCTCGTCTACAGGTGAAGATGTCATTTAATAATCTACTTTGCGACATATCCTACAAGCAAGGGATCAAAGAGCTTCTTTCCAAGGTGAGTTATCCACCCTAAATCAACAACACCTTTTCTCAACACCTGCATGGGAAAGTGGTTCCCACTCAAACCCAACGGTACTGTTAGGGTCATTAAGGCAGCTTCACTGAATCTCAAATAGCCATCTTGCCCAGTAAGAGACACAATGGTCTACTGTGACAAATTGACTGCAAACAGGGAAGGGCAGGCAGGTTTGACTTCTTTTGAGAAGATGATAAATTATTTGTGCATCTTCCTACTTCCCCTTCTTTCCATTTCTCCCCCATTTACCGTTCCATTCCCTAATTCCTGTGCATCTTCTGCCTCTTCTTTTGTCTGTGGCAAATGGGTTATGTTTGCCCTTTCAAACATGGCAAAACTCACTGGCTTATTCGCTGAGGATACTGTAGTCACCTCTGATCCTAATTACTCAATGCCTGAAGGGGAGAAAGGAACATAAGAGTGACAGCTTATTCACAGAGATCCACAGAGATTTCCACTCCACACTACTACGTCTTAAACCACACAGTGAAACAGAAACATTGCTCAAAGGACTTCATGCAAACCAGATAGATGATCATCTAGAGATAGAAAAGCACATTAACTCACTTGCCAGCCCTCTAGATCTAAAAGGGATTCAGTCCTAATGGCCCAGCAGAGAAGAGGAGGAAGAGGCTGTTCAGAAGGTGCCTGCAATTACAGGAAGACAACGTCCTTCTAGCACCCCTCCCCCACCCCATTCCACAAGCCTGTCATCTGATTGGCGGCCACACCAGCTGCCTTCCGCCACACGGCGCAAGAAAATGTCTGCTCTGCTAGCTGCTGATCTCAACAAAGGAGGTCTCTCTCGTCTCTCCCTTTCCCCCTCTCGCCACCAGGGGAGCCATTTCATAATAAGAGTCCCCTCTCTTTCCCTTTCGTAGACCTCAGTGAGACTTTACAGTAAGCAAGACCACAATGACAAGGCTAGTCTCCTGTACTTCCATCACCGGCTGGCCATTATAATCCCTATTGGCTTTCATTAATCCCTTGTGCCCGTCATCTCCGGCTGAGCTCCCAGTTCAACTAGGGGTTCTGCTTCTGTTGTCCTGCAAACACTCACAAACACTTGAAGATCCACCAAATAGAGTTACCTTCTTTTTTCTTTCCAAATACCTTTATGTACTGAATACATCTTAAAATGGAAAGAGGATTTTTTTTTTTATTAATCCAGAATCCTTAAATTATACAAAGGGTACAAAGCTTGTGAAAGTTAATATGGGTGGACTACCTTCAGGTGAACTGAACAAACCTACTTTTTAAACTGAACAGGACCAGTGTGCACCCACCACAAATATTCTAAATGTTGTTATAGTGATATAACCTTTGCCTTTACTCAGAAAGGTTACTGAACATGACAGCTCAGCATATTCGACCCAAACCGAAGGCTGCATGGTACAAAAGGCCAAAGATCATGACCACCGCAGCAGTAGTGCCCTGGGTTAAAAACTACTCCAGCTATGACTCACAGCTGAAACCAAGAGGGCAAATCCAGTGGAATGAAACGACTGCTATATTGACGGCAGATAACCACAGAAAGTCCAAAACCAAAAAGCATAGCACAAAGGAGGCAGCATCTAGTTTTCCTCCTCTCGTCAACAATAGTAAACACACAAACCAGCTTCTACTCTATTGGCATGCCCATTCAGGCCACCATAAATAATGCGGTTCCAGCCATAACGGACAGATGACCTATCCCTTTTTTTGCACATAGTGTCAGTAAGGAGTCTCAGTAATCTCTAACCAGGAAGTTGAACCCAACTAATACTCCATGGCTGTTCACATAGAAGGGGCTGAATAGAGGGACATTCAACAGTAGGAGGGAAACAGATCTGAATCCCTACATTTTGGCCCTAAATCCATTACTGGCTTTGCCTGACCAAGGAGTTGCCTTATTGCCAGGTCACTGAACCTGCCTAGTCTTTGATGACACGACAGAGTCCAGACTCTCAAAAATATCAGGCCCTGGTTTCCACCATGTGGCAGCACCTCCTTACTGTAATGTGTAGATGTTTTCTCTCTTGCTCTACGCCCCAACGGCCACAGAAACTGCAACCCAATCCTGCATTGGCATTCTCAGCACGAGAGCTTGAAACATTTCAAAGCCAGTCTTGATCGCAGCAAAAAAAAAGGGGAAAAGGTCATCTGCCTGATATATGGCAGGAACCGCTTAATTTATCCTTGATGGAAAACAAAAGATGGCCTAAATGGCACATGAACTAAAAAAATGGTCATCAACTCGCATTTCCTTTGGGAACAATGATGTTAGCTGAAATGATCTGCCAACGTAATTATGTTCAGATAGTCCGTTCATTTAGTTATAATCTGCACTTCTGATAAATATAAGTAAATGACAAGGCACAGGCCTGCCCAAAAGTTAAGAGACAAGATGGTCTCCAAGATAAGATGTCCGTTTCTGAAGCATTAGGCCTGGTGGATCCAAAAGCATGACCTAAACCTCTGCTTTACAAGCTCTCAAATGGTGTCTCAAAATCCACTGGCAAATACAGTAAAACATGGAGGGAGAGCTGAGAGAAACCAGGCCTTTCTGTACAGAGCCCTCCCCCTACAGGCAGAAAAAATAGCATGCTCAGGAAAAAAAGGAGGGAGGAGGAGGAAGAAAGGCAAAACGACAGTTGACCGCCATTTCGTAGCACACATTGTTTACTGGCAGCAGCACACCAGAAGGTGTATTCGGCCACTAGGGGGCGCAAGACCAGAGCTTGCCTAAATTACTGCTAGTGCTTTCTCTACTCTACAGACATCCTCACCACCATCTAAAAAAGAAACCTGTCACAAGAGACATGTATATTTAACATAGGCTGGTCAACATGTTTAGTCAGTGGAAACTTATATACAGTCTCCATTTAGATGGTCCATTGCAGTTAATTGTTTTGAATATAAATACAAATAATGTCCACCTAGATTGGATTGCCGTTTGGAAAATAATAATACAAATCCAATCAAATCCTCCAGTATGCAGATACTTTTAGGCTAAAAGTAGGCCCCAATGTATACACAACCTTATTTCAGTAACCAAGTAAATCAATGCCCTCTTTCTCATTCTCTCTACCATTTAATTAATTATTTCAGTGTGATACATCAAACATATACACTTGGCCCATCACTTCATTATTTACAACTGTCAAAAGACTGTTGCTCTGAAGCATCTGGTTTGCATGACCGCATATAGCAGGCTCCTGAGAAAAAAAGGTATTTCTGTCTGTTTCAAAGACAAGATCAGCTTACTCTGCCACCTTAGGGCTAAGCAAATGGCTAGCCTGTCCAGTTGCCAGTAGAGCCTACACATTAAACGCCATAGAAATCAACGAGAACTAATTGTTCATCTACCCCATGGGAAAATGGGGGCAACACTTGAGACTATAGTCACATCACTGGAGCACAGTTCACACACCAACTTGCTCTCAGTTAATGCTACCTACTCACTGCTCCCTGACACACTTCTGAAGCGATGAGGTCTGTGGCAGCTGGCAGATAGCTCTTGCCACTGAGAATGAGTAGAAGCCTCAGGTTTGGCGATCAAGTACAACATCGTAATCTGAAAGAACTGCAAAAAGCAAAACGTATACAAAACACGCGTGGACATGTCTGCTCAAATTCAAAGTTTCACAACGTTGTTCTCACAAAATGCAACAGTCTTGATTCATCTGACAGACCATTCATGTGATACAACTGATTGAATAAACGGACTAAATGTCACGCTTACAACAGTCAGCTAACCAATATGGAATTAGAACTATTTCGCTCACCTAACAAGAAATCTGTCAAATGAGTGGGTCTACACATCAGAGCCAGAAGGAGACACCAGTCAAGTCCAAAAGAATAATTTCCTCAGATAGATGAAATAAAAACAAAACATGGATAAAAAAAGCAAAACTGGATACAAATGGTCAGTGGCCTTTAACCTCACTAGAAGTATGCAGGCAAGGGGTTAAAAAGCCTCAGGCCTAGACACTAGAGAAAATAACTGCAGTCTGCTTGACACTCAGTGAAAAGGAAATTGAAAAAAAGCTAACGCCCTCTAAAGGCAGTTGAAAAGACTTCCAAACAACGTATGCTGAGCCTCCCTACAAAGAGACTGGACATCAAAACTGAACAGCAGATCAGTTTCTTTTGGGCCTGTTCTGCAAATTGCTATTTCCTGCTGCAGACTACTTATCCTACTTCATCAAAGGGACAACTTTCATTCAGATGATTTCTCTCATGCTGGAAGGCAACACAGAGGCCTCAAAACAAGAAAGTGGTTTGCCTGTTAATATTGCAGGTTTAGCTTTTAAACTAACGCCATGGTAACAAGCGTTGACCCGTGTTCCCTTCTTCATCATGTAGACTGAATGGGATGTCTGTCTGACAATACTCAGGTCAACCGTGTCCCTCTATTCCAAAGTCTTGCATGAAGCCCTCATTGTTCGATCTCTGAAGAGACCAAAGAATGACGAGATAAGATACTGCTGCCTCTGTAGTTGCTGACACCATAGACCAGGGGTCTTCAACAGGGGGTCCGCGACCCCCAGGGGGTCCGCGGAGGTACTGCAGGGGGGTCGCGAAATCTTTGGTTGATAAGATCATTTTTTTTAATATTTCTAAAAAAAATAAATAAATAAAAAAATCAACCAATTTTTTTTCCCACAAATTTAAATGTCTTCCAAATCAGAATTGTATTTATTCCCTTTAAATTTACATTAACATAAATCCAACATATTGTAGCGAACGTATAAATTGATCGAGAAGACGTTATCTTTCAGTCCAATCGACACCCACAGCTACCCACAGGAGCTCTTTCAAGCTGGGCACCGGTTCACTCACAGCACCTTTCATGCACAGGCACTAGCCAATCAGATCGCGTTTCTGCTCAAGTCTAAAGAGCGCGAAGGTAAAAAATAAAAGATGGCGGACCAAACTCCATAGCTGGTCTTGTTTGTACCTATAAATTGTTAGTTTGACATTTTTTTGCTTAGATTTAAAAAAAATAATAATAAAGAGAAATAGACACTGTAAAAGGTCAAAAAACGTTAATTGTAACTGAAAAATAAGTGAGGATTTGCGAGGTGTGTGAGCCTCCTAGCTAATGTTAGCATGCTACTACCTACAATCTTAACAACTTGCTAGCGGTGTGATTGGTTTGTTGACCTGTCAATCTCACTATAACATCTATGTTGTCAACACAACTCCATGCGCCAGACTCCTCCTCCGTCATCCGTTGGATCGTGTCAGTCAGGAGTAATTGAAAAGAAGATACATCTCACTAATGTGGGAGGATGTGTGCCATCGACACAATAACAGGGTAGCTATGTTTTTTTGGCACTAGGCCTAGTATATTATAAACAATATTTTATGCAATTTATATAGTAGGGGGTCCCTGCTCATCTCGCCATCAGTTTGGGGGTCCCTGGCCTGAAAAACGTTGAAGACCCCTGCCATAGACACTACCACACCCAAATGGAAATGGGCCTCCAGGCTCCAGGTCGAGGAATGGCAGCTAAATGTTCCCAATTCAAACAAGCAAAATAAAAATGACAAAAAAAAAAGAAGAAAACTGTAGCAATACTGCAAAGACAAGTCCAATCCACAGCTCTCACCCTGGAATTCAACACATTTGCGCCAGGGCCCTCTATCTCTTTGCCAAGACAGGATTTAATTCGCTGGATTTTTTTTCCTTCTCTCTAAAGTGCGGATGAGGACGTAACGGATGGATTGAGGCTTGTCAGGTTCAGATCGTCTGCAATTGGAGCCGATGACACTGTAGCCGGCCACAATGAGCAGTAATCTTCAGCAATGTACACATGGCTGTCGTGCTCTACCTCTGAGAGGGAGCTGGTGACAGAGAGAGAGAGAGAGGGGGTTGGTCAGGCCTTTTGTTCCAAGCTGCAGCTATTGACGCTCAAGCCTGGTGGTTGCTCTCCTCCTCAGTCCGAATGGAACCTCCACGTCTCTCAGCCCAGCCAGAGAAGAGCAGCCTTCAACTCGGCCTCAGTGCGGTTGGCAGAAATGAAAGAAAGAAAGGGAACGGATGAAGAGAGAAGACAGCAGCTTGTGCATCTGTAAACAGAAAGAATGCTCCAAACCAGTGCTGGAAGGAAGAGGAATCTCTCTCTGTTAAAGGTGGTGCCTTGAAGCATCATACCTGGCCCTTTTCCCTGATGGCCTCCATTAAGGAAAAGCGAGCGAGTCACGAACAGATTGTTCCTCTTTTCTTTTTTTTTTTCTCCTCCTCCCCGCATGCACATTCACCCTGCCCATTGGTCATGTGACCTAGCAGCTCCCTCTGTTGGTCCCTCTGAGCATGCCCAGTCAGTTCGAATTTCAGTTTCTTTTTTTTTCTCCTCCCACTGAAGATGGTGAATATCATGCAGCCTTCTCAGTGCTTGTTGAGAATTTATGAGTGAAAATATCAAGGGGGTCTTGGGTGAGCTTGGTGCCTCTTGGCAGGGCAGGGCTCTTTGGGAGGCCAGTAGCTGAGAGCTCCTTAACCTTCACACCATCTTTCCCGAGAGATCTTTGTCTCATCCAAGCGGCTGAGCTGAGCAAGGCGGCAGAAAATGAGGCACAGACGAGCCAAGCAAACAGGCAAATCAGAGTTATTTCCATAAAGAACACAGAGCCTGCAGTTCATCTATGAAATCAACGGTGCAATTCAGAGTAAACGCAGGCTACAAATTGCCCAATCGAATGCCTAAAAATCAATTTCATAAATACTGGCAGGGAATGGGATTGAAATCTCAGTTTTTGTTCTTCTCAGTACTTCCTGTCTGCCTTGTTTACAACATCCATTAAACAAGCCCAAACTAAAATAAAGATTAGCCTACCCCGTTGCCGCAATAACAACCTGTACAACAACAACAACACAGCCTCAATAGTACACTGACTAAGGCAGCACAAGAACAAAATATATCCATCCCCCTCAGATCCACAGAGTGCGATAGCCCTTCATTTAAAAGGCAAGCCAGACTTTTATCTCTCCCACTCAAATGACACCAGCAAGCACCAAACACTGAGCCTCACAAGCTTCTTCTGAGGCCGATCGTCTTTGAGTTTCTCCCCACGGGTCCAGACAGACATGAACTCCAGCTCCAATTCACTAACACCAAGATCATTCTCACCGCCTTTGGGTGGGAGAGTTCACTTCCTCTCAATTTCTCATGTTTCCCCAAGAATCTGTCTTTACCATAGGGGGGATCAATGCAGAAGTTAGGCCTTGATCAAAAACCCTTCTTTCCATGATCCCAGGCACTTCCAGTGGTGATCTTACCCAAACACGGCTTGTGTCTCTTCAATAAGCTAAATTGCACTAAACTTTAATTGCATTTTTGGATATGTATAGCTTTTGAATAATCCACTACCACAACAAAATGTCTTATGCGTTGTTCACTCATCCCAACAAATATGCTTTGTAAGACCTGAAATTCATTTGAGAACAATAAGCTTGCCAATCACACTCTGAAAACAAATAAATAAAAACAGGACATTGATTGGTTGATAAAGCAAAACATGATGCCTGTCAAGAGTTAGGCAGGAAAGGCTGATCGAATAGTTTGTATAGGCCAAGTGTTAATTTCACACTTAAAGTTCAATAGAGTTTATTTTAGGAGAAACACATGACTAAGTGAAACTATGTAAATACTATGTGATATCTTTTCAAGTGACCTTGAGTTAGATATAAATCAGTCCACTTTAGAAAGTGCACCTTACTTAAAACCACTGGAGCCCATTCTTATTTAGCCTACTGTTGACAAAAGCACCAAGCAACATGGTGAGTCAGCTTACGGAGCATGCTCAGTAGAGCCCCCGTCAGCCATTTTGAAGAACTACCATGCAGAGAGAAAAACTCCACAGAGGGTGGAAACAAACCCGTCCTGGCAGACACATTTTCCCAATGGAAAGGGAAGAAAATGATAAAATAAATTTAGCTAAAGGGTTTTTCCTAAATAAAGATGAACTAAAATTAGGTTATTCAGTTGCAAGGCAGTTGTCTTTATGCTTTGATGGTTGTAATGGAGACACAAGTGAATCTAAACAGAAAATCAGGGAGAAAAAAAAATGAGGGAGAGTGTGAAAGAGAGAGAGTGCGAGAGGCCGAAAAAACACATATGAGAAAGCAGGCTCTGCCAGTCTACTCTTCACACACACACACACACACACACACACACACACACACACACACACACACACCCCCACGTAGAGCTGTATACTCAATCTCCATGAGCCGTTAAATTCTGTTCAGTGCCTGCAACTCGCTCTCCACTGCACACCGACAAGGAATCAAGAAAATGCCGTTACACACACACACACAAAGCAAGTGAAAACAGATGTCTCTTTGCAGCCTCAACTCAAGGGAGCCTCATGTAAGGCTATGGCAAGCACTTCACTCTGCGTGGACCTCAAATGATAGCCAACACAGAGAGAACAGCTAGCACTGCCCAGCTGTCAATGGCTCCCACAGAAAACTGGACTGTAATCACCTTGTGTCAATACACTGCAGAATCTTACCAAAGGGGTGGGGGAGAGAAGAGCAAAATCATTAGCATTAGAAGCGGTATGACCTATCCATCCCAGCTTATAAGGGCACCTACGTCTGTTTGGTAAAGCTCCCTTTCTCGTGTGATAGAACCAAGCACGTAGCACATCCATACCTGTGCATTTGGTATTCACCAATCCCTTGACAGTATAACTAAGCTACACAAAAAAAAGTAGCTTATCTTTCATTCTTGAACTGTTTAACACTTAAGCTCATTGTGTCACACATTCCCCAGGAAATCCAATAAATTGAACGTGTTAGAGACTGAATCTCAATTTACACTCAGGAACTACCTGCTATTCCAAAGAAGGACCCTGACAAATCATGCCTTGAAATATACGAGGTAAAGGAGTTTTCTTGTTTCCATATATTCTAACCTGCTGGTGAAGGCAAGGCTTTATTTTAATCAATACAGTCAATCAGTCAATCAATTAAAAAATATCTTAAGATCTTAAGACACAATAGTGATGATCAAAGGAACAGTAAAGAAATAAAGCATCTCATGCACCAAAACAACAACCAGTACACCTGGTCCATTCTTTCACACTTCAAAGGGACAGTCACAAAAAAAAATCCAAAGACAATCCTTGCCTTATTACAGGTTTTAGCCTACCAGCTATCTGGCCATACCTGGTTTAGGCTGTGGCTCCTCATTGATGAGGAAGGAGGAAGAGGCAAAGGGTAGAGCATACAAACGTCTAGCTTCCCACATGTACCGTCCCTGCAAGGGTCATGTGACCAACTCTCTGTAGAGTGCAAACCTGGCCCTCTCTGAGCATGCTCAGTTGGAAGCATTCTGCTCCTCATGAGGAAGGAAGACAGAAGAGAACCATGAAACGATCATTTCAAAGGCACATAATCTAAAGACACCACTGGCACCAATGCTGCAATTTTTAGTAGTTGTTAAGGAAAAACACAAAAACTTTGCTTTTTTTAAAGGTTGGAAGGATATACGTCTACAAAAGTAAAGGTTTACTTCATTAACCTTCTCACTTACACAGGTCAAGATTTGCCCAATGCTAAATGACCACAGAAACACAAACTTAGTTTGGCTAATTTATATACAGGACATGAAGCTGCAGTTAAAAACTCAATTTGGGGATTTTGGGACAACATTAATAACCAAAACACTAGAACCCATTGTATTGAGGTCCTACATGGATTATTTGCCACACAAATATCAGCCGACTTCACATTATTAATCTGACTTTCACCGTCATCTTTACTTTTTTATCAAATTTCAATATCATGAAATCAAATCAATATTGTCTCTGAACATCTGTGATGCTAGCTCGCTTCCATCTGCAATTTTATTGTAGTTGGTAGCTCACTGGCTAATTTCATGTTGGCCAAGTACCTGATTGCATTCGTAAAATGGAACAACAGAGGAATAAGTGAAGCCACATAGTAAGTAGGTCTGACTGCAGATTGCAGAACCTTTACATAACAGACCCATACCTGCTAGATGTGGCAGAGCTAATATTAGCCATTATGGTAATCTAATAATTCAATCAAATAACTGTATCAAAGCCTTACAATTTCTCTCACAAAATGTGTACTGAATACCAAAATTTGTCAATGTCCTGCATTATTTTGGATTACCAGCTGTTATTGCTTGTTAGCATTGTATTTCCTCTGAGAAAACTACAGGAGAGGTGTTGATTTTGTATCTCTAGAAGCATGTTTGGTGATTGTTGAGTAACGTTTCGTTTAATGTTGCTTTCGCCTGACTCAAGTTGTGACTTCAGCAGAGTTATCTCCCTCTGGAACGAAATACTGTTTTCTGATTGGCTAATGGGGTGTACATTAAGTTCGTATAACCGGACACCTTGGACGTAGTCCCAGTAGAAACGTTAAATCGCCGTTCCATATCAATGCTCATGAATGGTTACCATTGACAACCAACGTAACGTTTTTTTTTTCTTCAAAAAACGCACTACTTTCTCTAACGGGAGCACTAGGCTTCAAATCAAGAATTCATCAGGTTATTATGCATATTAAATTTCCTAAAGATAAAGGAAATTCTAAATAATAGTAATAATAATAATAAAAACATTTTTGGATGTTGTAAACGGGAGATAAGCGGGATAACGGCCTCCGAGCTGTCCAGTTCTACGAAGTTAATGGACTTCTGCGGACCAACACCACTCCGCTCCGCGTCGTGGTGTTCTTTGCCCCGCAGCGTCCATTAACTTCGTAGAACTGGACAGCTCGTCGGCCGTTATCCCTTACATAATGGGATGTCTCACTAAAATTTCAATCAATTTAAGATGCCTTTTTTCGGTCATCATCCCAATATCTTTTTTTTCTTGAAAGAACCAACTTGGCACTCAGAACTAACATAATACATTATGAAGAATATCTTGGCTTAAGTATTTGTTAAACAAGGTAAATTAAGAGGATTGGACCTTTGTTTAGGGAATGAACACATAACTAAAAGGTTGTGGTCCTTTTAAAGCAAATTACCAGCTTGTGAAGGACTATGTTATACAATTATTTATCATTTCGGGAATTATATACAGTGCTTTGCATAAGTATTCACCCCCTTGGATGTTTTACCCTTTTATTGCTTTTATAAATCAGTCATGGTCAATATAAGTTGGCTTTTTGGACAAAAGAAAATCACAAAAAAGCCCTCTTTAATGTCAAAGTGAAAACAGATTTCTACAGTTATGTAAACTAAATACAAATATATAATGAAAATAAGTGATTACGTAAGTATTCACCCCTTTTAAAATAGACTGACCTAATTCAACAGCGGTCCAGCCAATTGGTGCTAGAAGTCTCTCAATTAGTGAAATGGGGATCAGTGTGCAGTGAACGTGTCTCAAGTGATTGTAGTATAATGACACCTGTGTCTGGAAGGTCCATTCACTGGTCAGTATTCAGTAATCAGTATTCCTGGCTATTGTTACACCATGAAGACCCAAGATCACTCTAAGCAACTCAAAGAAAAGGTTGTTGAAAAGTATAGGCCTAAGTCAGGGGAAGGATACAAAAAAATGTCCAAGGCACTAAACATCCCCTAGAATTCTGTTAAATCCATCATCATGAAATGGATGGATTATGGCACATGTGTAAATCTGCCTAGATCAGGCCGTTCTCACAAACTGAGTGACCGTGCCAGGACACTAGTAAGAGGGGCCACCAATAGACCTATGACTACTCTGAAGGAGTTTCAAGCTTCAGCAGTTGAGATTGGAGAAACTCTGTATACAACAACCATTGCCTGGGTTCTTCACCAATCAAAGCTTTATGGAAGAGAGCCAATGTTGAAAGAAAGTATCGACTACAGTTCGCCAAAAGGCATGTCGGAGTCTCCATGGTCAAGTGGAAGAAGGTTCTGTGGTTTGATGAGACCAAAGTGGAGCATCTTTTTCAACAGTGCTCTCTTCCAGGAAGCTTTGATTGAGTCTCTCCCATACCAGCTGCTGAAGCTTGAAAATTCTTCAGAGCAGTCAAAGATGTCTTGGTGGCCTCTCTTACTAGTCTCCTTCTTGCATGGTCACTCAGTTTGTAAGGACGGTCTGATCTAGGCAGATTTACACATGTGCCATATTCCTTCCATTTCTTGATGATGGATAGAACAGAATTTCAGGGGATGTTAAGTGACTTGGACATTTTTTTGTATCATTCCCTTGACCTATACTTTTCAATAACATTTTCTCTGAGTTTCTTAGAGTGATCTTTGGTGTTCATGGTGTAACAGTAGCCAGGAATACTGATGACTGAATACTGACCAGTGAATGGACCTTCCAGACACAGGTGTCTTTATACTACAATCACTTGAGACACATTCACAGCACATTGATCCCCATTTCACTAATTGTGAGACTTCTAGCACCAATTGGCTGGACCTCTGTTGAATTAAGTCAGTCTATTTAAAGGGGGTGAATACTTATGCAATCACTTATTTTCATTACATATTTTTATTTAATTTACATAATTGTGTAGAAATCTGTTTTCACTTTGACATTAAAGAGGGCTATTTTGTGAATTTGTTTGTCCAAAAAGCCAGCTTATATTGACCATGACTGATCAATAAAAGGGTAAAACATCCAAGGGGGTGAATACTTCGCTGTAGCCTGTACTTGCATGACTACATAGTTAGGCTGCACTGATGGGAGCAACGTTTCTTATGTGGAGGAGACATCCCTGATGTTATTCAAGCAAGAGAAATAGGGAGGTCTGGTTATTGATAAGCCCATTTTAAAGGTACAGTTCCTGACCCTGGTGTGAGGATGATGATATTGGTGCAGCATGCTGACTAGCAAGAATAGTGTAAGGCTCGGTCCGAGATGCTTCCGGATTCACCGAGCCAGGACTGTGCCGGAACACCAGGAGTTTTGCAGGGATTTTTTACACTGGACGGTTAAAGGACTGTGAGGAGAATTTCGCTGATTTAAATTAAAAGTGTCGGCCTAATGGACTGTAGGCTAATCAGGCACTGTACCTTTATGACTGATGGACAGGTACCCCTACAACCGTCTTAGAATCTGTCAGAGAGATTATACTCTATGGAGAAAAGAGGTGCAAGAGGCTGCATATGGACCAAATGAGGTTGACCATCAAGTCTGCAACAGTAATGAACTGGTGGCAGTTAGGCTAACGGTATTTTCATACCAAAGGAAGGATGTGGTGGCCAAAGTGCGATTGTCAATTAGTACTCTGAATAACTTCCTGACTGAGTATTTTGAAGAGAAATAAACTAAATCACGTTTCTGTGCACAAAGAAACACCAGAACAATGCTTGGAGAACTGTAAAATGAACTGGCGCCAAATTCAAGGGAAGGGAGGGAGAAACAAGATAGGAATCTTTATGGTGTTCCTACAACTATAGCCTAAGCGTAGCGCAGCACACTTTTCTCCAATGTCCAAATTAATCCTTTTTTTGTAAACTACGAATGGTGAATCATGCAAGTGTCCATAACAGGAACCTTTGGCAACAGTGGACTAGTCAAATATAATTAAATTGGTAGTACACCCAACAATGGTAAATAATCTGGAGGCAAATGTAGCATAGCAGTAGAAACCATAAGCAAGACTGAAACTAAAATGAAACCAAAATCTCCAGTTGCTGACAAATTGCCACACCACAACTGTTAGCTGGCCATTTGCTAGATCTGCTTTGGGGCTACTTGCCTCAAACTACCACAGTCCCAATGGACTGCAATCAGCTTGTGATCAGCTTATCGTTATCCTTTCTCTTGAGTTTTCAGAAAAAGAAAAACTACAAGCACAGGAAAGTGTACATGCTGTTCAGATCATCTTAACCAATTTTGACAAGAGCTGTTGAAAGTTCTCTCTCTGAGCAGCCTCATTGAATAACTGCATCAACTGTCTAGTGCCACAGCATACAAGTTTAAAAATGTGAAAGCTTTTAGGATTCAACATATTGCTCGCAAAACTATATCCTAGTCCCTGAAATCAATCAAAAGCCAGGATAAAAAAAAACTGATTGAGCAGAATGCAATGAATTCTATATGGAGTGTTGTCATAGTCAAGAGAGAAGCGGTTTTGCGATTCACAAATCAACAGCACCCTAACCCTTACACCTAAATGTCGAAAAGCAATTTGTTGCCATCAATAAGAGGAGCACAGTGCCTCCCTGATGTCAATGAGATGAAACAAGTACATAAACAAGCTTTAGCATTACCTATACAAAGGGTCAGTCTCTGAAGCTCTAGAATCTTACAAGACAATGTGCGCCTCCAGTTGCTAAGGGGCAACCTTTACATTGCCCAGACCCATTTAAACCGGACACAAGTAGGGCCAGTCCAGGACCAATCCAGAAACCACCTATATGTGTTAGAAGAAACATCCTGAATGTATCTGCTAGGCAGATAAGTTGACCTCAGCGATCATTTGAAAATGAAAAACCCTGGATGTTTATTACAAAAATCCCTGCAATGTCTTCTTCTAAAGGCAACAATCCAGTCAGCACAATAAACAGCAGGGTCCACCTCAATGGCACAAAGACAGTTTAATGAGACACCAGAGTTCATACCAGTATTTCTCATACCTTTGTCAGGAGTGCCTCCCTGCTTATCTAAAAGCATGAGCTGAAGCCACCAGTCAATGCCGTGTAGGCCATGAAGGCCTGTATTTGCGTTATGAAGCAAGTCCTTCCCCTCTCCTGTAGGAGCAGTCTTGTGCAGTAATGAGCATGCTCAGTAGACCACGAGGTCTGAAACAGATCGTCTGCTGCAGGGGAGGAACGATCTCTAACCCTTTCCTTGCGTGCAATGGAGGAATCTCAGCAAATCTAGTCCAACATCATATAAGACCAATGTATGATATGTACCAGAAGTTTATCTGACCATTTTGAAGAGGTATTTTCTCTTCACACCATTTATTATATAGCCATGTTTGGTTAGAAACATATTCTCCATATCCTACCATAGTCTTGGCTTTCAAAACCTTGAAAACATGGGTTTATGACAAGGCTCTTCATTGGCTGCATCTGAACAGAGAGAATGTCAAGCCAGCTCATACTGACTAAGATATTTAATTGTAACTTCTTAAAACTTAAAACTGGCTTTAACCTATACCAGCTTTCACCTTGACACACATTTTCTACTTGGCTAACTAAAAAAAAGTAGGCATTAAAAAACGCTTGATATCCCTTCCCCCTCCCATCTATGCATAAACAATACATATGTATTTTAGCCACCAAACAATATAAACTTACTGCACGAGACCAGAGGGTGCCCATTAAGCTGCTAATAAAGCAGCTGTATTGTGAGAGATTCCACAGGTTGGTTTAGATGAGTAGAAGAGTTTAAATGGAAGCAAGTAATCAGAAAAGCTTTAGCTAACAGGCTATTGCTCTGTGAAGGTAAGCTATCCCTTGTAAGTCAGGAATGCACGTGCACAATTTCAAAATGATAAGCAGTATCGCTGGCTTGTTCTGTATGGTATATAGCACAAGTATTATAATGGTGGCACAACAGCGATGTTGAGAATTTGAGAACTAGACACCTCGTGTTCAACAGATAAGAATACTTAAGACGAACTGTAGGGTCACTGAGGTCGACAACTGACGGCAAATGCAGGGCTCAGAGGTTCCTGCAAGTGAAAACCATATTTCCCTGTCGCAGAAGTTACTTCGGAGCTCCCTCTGGCGGCAGGAAAACAGACTCGAGATAGCCTGTTTCCCCGACAAATGCCTTAACTGGGTAATTACCAATCACAGGGAACCAATCACATGGAACCAATTGTGTGACAACTGTTTTTATGCACCTTGAGTGTTGGGTCAAATGTGCAATTATATAACGTTAATTGACTAGTACGATCCTGGCACACTGGAAACTTCAATGACCATTGGCTGCATTCCGAAACCAATGCACTTGAAAGCATGACTGCTAACCTTACACTTCACCACCAACCAAAACACAGAATGATATTACAGTGAATATTCGAACCAGGTGTCACACAAAGTTATCAAACTTTGCTGAGTAAAATGTTCCTGTATATTTACTCCATGTTATCTCGCAATCCCATCGGCTTTTGTTTAACTTAAAGCTATACACGTTCAACACTATACATGTATCAGGATAACATTATAAGTTCATCATTACAAGTGGTTTCTGGTTTGCAGGATATTTATAAAACATAGCCGCAATAAGGGAGAGACGGTGGGTAACTTAAAGCGGATTTGAAGCGCAAGCTGTCGAGTAAAACTCACTCCATGAATCATTATGTTAGACCAGCGGTTTTATATGTTGTCCCTTATCACACACTTTATTCACCTGCCTGCACCCGTTCAGTATATTTTTGATGAACGTGATTTATACAGCAATTTAATGGGGACAAATTGGTACGATGGTTCATCTGACATGCACCCTTTCGAATATTATATCAGCTAACTTAGCCATCATAGTATCAGTCTGTTGCAAGAATGCACAATGACAAGGGGACAAATACGGGCTACAGACAATTAACGTCGAATCAAACCACTCACCCATTACAAACTGTGTGTTAGGACATTAACAGGTCACTCTAAACATTGTTCCGATAACATCAGTGATGATGGTTAGCAGCTAACATTTAGCTAGCTAGCTAGCTTCCTGTGTTCTTTCACTGCCATGCAACTGCTTAATTCCACGTTTCACAAATAATCGAAACGTCCACCAACAATAATTGAAAATCAGAGAGTATGGTGGTCTAAATAACTGCAAAATGTGTTTCTTGCATGTTTAACCACTGTATTTATCCTCCTTAATGTGACAGCAAAACTGATGGTGTGAAGCCGGATAGTATCGACACCCGGGAACAAGGATACTAAAGATAAGCCTATAAAGTACAACGAGTTTGTATGAGATATTCAGATGCTGGGGCCAGGTGTCTTTCGACTGAGAGGCCGCCCCCATTATTGTCATCAACAACGATTCATGCTCAGTCAGTCGGCCGTTCTACACACAAAAGCCGAGAGTTTCTGGATAGAGAATATCAGGCGGGCAGTTTGAAAATGAATGAAGATAGACGTTGATTAATTGCCCATACATCTTTGCTCTTTGCCTGGGTAAGCACTCTAGGGCATATGCAACATTCGATCCGAACAAGCAGTAGTGAGAACGCCACATCGCCGACAAACAAACTTACAATGTATATTCGCTTCTCTTACCTCAGTTTCCACTGAAGCCATGGTTCCTCAGCCATCCACTAAATCCCCGCCCCTTATTTTACTACGTCACTGACTTAATTTCCCATCCCATTCAGTTTGGCTTGACCACACTGGCTAGGTAAACTTAATCACTTCATTATGTACAAGTTACTCTGCCACAGTTGCTTATTTGATACATTGCTTTTGGGTTAAGCGCGCAATTCTATTTTACACAGGATCATTTCTCTACTATGCCTTATTAATTAAAACATGACAGTCTAAAGATTCCGCATGTTTAGTTCGGCAAAAGTGGGATTCTACAAGGAAAATCGCAAGTTATCGAACTGCCTCTGAATAATTCGTAATTACATTTCTTGAAGGGTCTGTCTTTGAATTGCTGTTAGGAGTGCAGTCAGTCAGTGAGTGACAGTGAGCGACTCAGTCGTCCCCAACCTTGCATGACAGAGACTGATGGATTGAGCCTGTTCCTATGATGTCATTATGGCAGTGGCAATGGCCAAAAAAAAAAAACTGAGCGACTGTTCTGGCTGTTTCCTGTTAGACTTTCTATTGCCTTAGGATATTGTAGCTACTGGATGACTGTCTGTGTCTGTCTCCTTCACACCTTCTCTTGGAAACCTAGATACCAAGCATATATTGGCCCCATGTATGTTTGCAATTTGGGTAGTTATCCATCTGTCATCTCTGTTGTCACAGACAGAGGGCACAAATCAGCCAGAATCCTTGGGAAACAGAGCGACTGCAGCAGGGGAGAAGAGAATTCTCACGGCTTTCCTTATTTGTGCTATGGGGGGATCTCGTAAAATCCTTGTCTACCCAGTCCAACACCTAAAGGGCCAATATATTCGAAACAAAATGTTGATCTGACCACTTTGAGGAGGTATTGTCTCTCAACACCATCTGTGTTTTAATCCTGACTGTCTTGAAATGCAAGTAGTGAACTGATACAATACGATGCTTCGGAAAGCATGCAGTCTTCTGAATGAACCTGCAAATTTGAGCAGGTGTTCAGTGATTCATTTGAAATGCCTTTGGATAACTCAGCATCTGTGTGCTTAGCAGTCATAAATAAGACAGGACAAGACAATTAATTATTATTATTATTATTATTAGTAGTAGTAGTAGTAGTAGTAGTAGTAGTAGTAGTATTATCATTATTATTATTATTATTATTATTATTATTAATAATAATAATAATAATACTGTTCGTGTTACCGCTTTTCTCTCACATGGATGTACTGAGGTTTCGATAGTTAGCCTCTCCGTAGATGCACAACTGATCCTGAGCCTAGCAATGACCCATGACCTTGGAAATAGTAACACATTCTGTGTCGTTCTTTTCTTTGTGTTGCTCCTTTACCTTTATCACAGCTGACAATATTTAGGTAAAAGCAGCTTTTTGCTGACAGAGAATGCTTTGTGTAGAAAATACATAATGTTCTATAAAATATCTATTTGGGCATAATTATAGAAAGAGAGCGAAACAGCATGATATCCACAAAAAACCCATTGAAACAAACTGTAGCTTGTAGCCTTAAGTAAGGGATAATGTATTGTCCGGAGGTCATTCTACAAAAATAATTCCCGACGGGGCGTTGTTTCGTCCTGAAGGGAATTATTTTATTTTATTTTATTTTATTTTATTATTTTTGGAGAATGACCGACGGACAATACATTATCCCGCTTATTATACGGGTACTTGCCAAAAACGATAGAAGACATTCCTCCAACATACCTCTTTTTAATGATTTAGGTGCCGTTTCATGTGTCCCGTTTAGAAATAAATAGTTCTTCAAGCAAATAGAACTTTGAAGTTTCAGGTGTTGCATAGCAACCCATTACTTGCTGACTTCAAATTACTCTCTACTGTTGCGTTAAAATGACTGGACTTCTGGCGGAATGATATGAAAGATGTGAATTAGAAGTACAAAACCTGTTGCCAATGACAGCGGTGATTATCTTTCGCAGAGGTCTGTTAGCAGGAATTAATGTATGGGTATGACGTAGGGATGGCCCATTCAAATCAACGGTACTTTTTGGAACATTCTGAAGAGCCGTATAATAATGCTAATTAATTAACATGAGCAGGCATATCTCAACAGACATTGACAGCGCATTCACTTTGAAAGAGCAACAGAGAAACACGATCAAGGCATTTGTCGATTGAAAAGATGTTTTTGTCGTCCTTCCTACGGGATCAGGTAAAAGTTTAATCTATCAGATGGTAATATAGGCTACTACGTTGCTCTGATTGGTCCTAGGTATCCAATTCAGCCAATAGGCATTTTCTTTCCTGGGTCGTTGAAACACGCCCCATAATCACAGCCCAAAGGTTCGGTATCAGACTCATATTCTGACTAGAATCATGAGTATGACATCGTCAGGCTAGTTTGGGGGTATGGCTGAATAAAAACTGTTTCTGAACTCTTCAAACTAAGAAATTGTAAAACAGTAAAGCTCTATTCTGACTGATATATGTTTTTTTATTGATAGGTTTTTTTCAGGGTTGCCCATATTAGAAAGTACATTTAGTACACTAAATTAAACATCATTGCCAGGTATTGTTCTATTTACTCATACCAGTATCAAATGTTGTATATATAAGAATCCGGTTGAGAATACAAAGACAGGATTTTGGAATTTATTGCTATTTGACCAAAAAAGCAGACCTTTGCATCCACCATCAGGGATCAATGTGTTATTATTGCAGTCTGCTCATCTGAAACGTGTGTTGATTCATAACTACTGATTTAGAAATATAAACAATATTGTTAACACAAGAAATAGCCATTTTCAGCAGAAATTTGCAATACCACCTTTGTCAAACAAATGCATATTGTCTGTGTCCAACGCAATATTGCTGTCAAACTAAAGCCCATGGTCTTTGTACTGAGCACAAACTCTAATTATGACTGCCGCCTCGCACACACAGGCGGTCGTATAGGTTTTGTCACAATATCATATACTGCACCTGAACTTAGTATGGTTGAAGCCCCACAGGCCTGATACTGAATAAAAAGTTAGTATACCTAGGTGTGTGTCTTCCTTGGTGCAAGCACCCCCTTTAGTGTGGTGGGGGCAAAGCATTTTTGGGGCAATAGCTTGAAAACCGTTTTTCCAAAATGTATGAAGATTTTATGGCAAACTAACCTCTAGGAGGCGCACTAGGCTAGCTCATTACTATTCATTTGTGAAGTGGCGCCACCTGCATTTTGAATAATGTTCAAAGCAGAAATTTAGCACTTTACTAACCAATATCTTGTGATGTAAAGGTGCCACCTTAACAGAATGTGATACCCTGCATCACTACCATATTCTTTGGATGCATGCCATATTTTGTCCCTGGAGAGTGCTGCAACTGCCATGATATTGGTATCAAATTTGGTATGCCTTTACTTGGCTATATTTGCTCACATCTCCTGAAGTTCCATTTGGCTCACTCAACAAAATGGCTGTCAATAGCACTGCTATTCAGTACGTTTATTAAGTTGGTGTATGTACCTGTCATTTCCCCCTTGTGGCAGGCAAAAGGACTGTCACCAATGGCAATGTTGTAATGCATTTCATGTTCAATCATTTATAGGCTGAATATGGCAAGAAGGCAAGAATTTTAAGGTAATTTATCCTCAATGCCATCCCCTGAACAGAGTGGATGAGCATCTACGGCCCCAGACAGTTTGTTAGTACAGTGCCCTCCACAGTTATTGGCACCCCTATTGATTATGAGCTAAACAGGCTATACAAAAATATGTCTTTGCTGTTTATCCTCTTGGTCTTTCACTCAAAATATTCACAAAAATCGTACCTTTTCATTGAAGTAAAATTATTGAAAGGGGTCATGAAGTCTCCAAAACTACCATCAGACGCCATCTACATCACCACAAGTTGTTTTGGAGGCTTGCCAGAAATAAGCCCTTTGCTGTTAATCAACAACAAACTAAAGCTCATAAAGGGTCATAAAGTCTCCAAAACTACCATCAGACGTCACCTACATCACCACAAGTTGTTTTGGAGGCTTGCCAGAAATAAGCCCTTTGCTGTTAATCAACAACAAACTAAAGCGCCTACAGTTTGCCAAATGTAAGTCAGACTTTCAATGTGACCGAGTTATATGGTCAGATGAGACCAAAATAAAGCTTTTTGGCCACAAACATCAGAGGTGGGTTTGGCGTAGACAGAAAGATAGCCATACAGAAAAGCACCTCATACCCAATGTGAACTATGGTGGCGGAGCTTTGATGTTGTGGGGCTGTTTTTCTTCCAAAGGCCCTGGACATTTCGTTAGGATACATGGTATTATGGACTCCATCAAATACCTGCAGATATTAAATGAAAATCTAACAGCCCCCTCCAGTAAGCTTAAAATGGGCCGTGGTTGGACCTTCCATTAGGACAATGATCCAAAGCACACCTTAAAATCAGAATAAAGGTTTTGCCATGGCCATCACAGTCCCCGACCTAAACCCCATAGAAAATCGGTGGGATGAGCTGAAGCCAAGTCTACAAACATTGACCTCAGAATCTGAAGGATCTGGAGAGATACTGTATGTAAGAATGGTCTCAGATCCCGTGCCATGTGTTCACCAACTTCATCACGCATTATAGGAGAAGACTCATAGCTGTTATCTTGGCAAATGGAGGCTGCACAAAACATTGAATTGGGGTGCCAATAATTGTGGCACACATGTTTTGGGGAAAAATATTTATTTAATGTCAACAGTTTCTTTTTTTTCAATAATTTTACTTCAATGAAAAGGTAAGATTTCTGTGAAGATTTTGAGTGAAAGACCAAGAGGATAAACAGCAAAGACATATTTTTCATAGCCTGTTTTGCTCATATTCACTAGGGATGCCAATAATTGTGGAGGGCACTGTAAAGCACATAGTCATGTGTGAGTGCAGTAACATTATTATTACTATGACTATGCATTATTTCCACTAAATTAGTTACTACCTGGTCCCTTGACTTCAATTACATCACTGTATCAGTTTTGTATTTAAATACATCGGAGATCTTTGCCATTAAATAAAAGGTTATTCCTTTTTTAAATACATGCTGCATTGACAGGAGTTGATCTCATTGAATATTAGGGAGTTGTTTTGCATGGCAGTCAATTGTGTAAGCAGCTTCCTTAGAATACAATTGATTGATGAGAACAGTTGACTTGCCTTAGAGTCCTCTCTGCCCGATGGGAATGGCTGACAAAGGAATTGTGTTGAAACACTAGAGAACTTTGTTCAAACCTGGTTGACGAGATGGGATGGATTTTATTCCTCAGTAACATCAGAGACAGTATGTATAATCAATGCAAATTTATTAACATACTGTACAGTATTGATTCAAAATCATCATCATTCTTAGTTTGAAATGTTACTCCAATTGCAGTATTCCAATATTGGCTAATGAATTGAAAAACTAACAAAACAAAAGAGTCATTCTTTCCAAAGGTCATTTCACAAAGCCATAGGTGCCACACGGTTTCATATAGAAAAGGCAATTCCAACAGACCACCAGTGACAGGAATTGCATACAATTACCAACAAAGGAAACGTATAAAGCTTTGGTCTAGCAAACAACAGGACAGAAACAGAACAGAAACGGCCAACTCAGGACACGACTCAACCCATACAGTCTTGAGGGTGTCTTGTGCGACATAAAATTACAGTCTTTTCCCTTCTATTTTTTCCCCACAAGAAGATGAAAGGAGACGGTTTTGGGAGCAGACGGATGGAAAAGGATGGTTCACCAGCAGGAGTACAAAAATACTTTCCTCATCCATCCTCTCTGACCTTCCTGACTGCATTAGCATTCTGAAGGCACTCTTAAGGGCAGTCCTCAGGAAATAGAGAGCAAAAAGAGTGGGTGTGGGGGGGGGGACGGACTATGGGAGCTAACACACTTCAATACCCACTGACCTTCCTTACCTCTCTACACTCCCTCTCTGATGGAGCACCACCATTTACCAGTTCTGAGGAAAGTGATTACACAGAGTGCTGTGATGGGTTGGGGATTTTAATTCCCATTAATGGAGGGCATGGTTGGTGAAACAACAGCTCCTGTAGTGGATGGACTCAGGAAAGCAGTCTGCTAGTACCATGCAGGTAGGTTGTTAAGATGTCACGAATGCCACGGGACTTGGGACTTGCCGACCCTAGTACAGAACATTTTGTCCGACTGTTTCAATTTATAGCATTTGCAGTTGATGGTGACCGTAGCACTTTTCAAAATTCTGAACACAATCAATTTAGAGCTCTCCCTCTCTCGCTATGTGTCTGTGTGTATGTGTGTGTCTGAATGTGTGTGTGTGTGTGTGTGTGAGAGAGAGAGAGAGAGAGAGAGAGTGAGAGAGAGAGAGGAGGAGAGAAAGTCTATATAAAGGTGCTTATTGTGTGAGTTGACCATTGAGAATGAAAACGAACACAGATATTAAGTACCACAGTCAAAAATGATTCACAGCAACGGAGTACAACATTCATCAAGGCTTCACAATCATCTCAGTATACCATTCATTCAACATTTAGAACACAAAATAAAAACAGATAATATCTGAAATACATTTAAAAAAAAAAAAAAAACAATGGTGGTACTGTTACCACCAGAAATGAGGAAGATCTGGTTTCTACGGTCAAGTTCTTTGCGACCACAGAGCTCTCTCTCTTTCAGAGATGGTAGATAGGTACAGGCGAGGATTCTGGGTAATAGTCACACCTACCTGATGAAGTGCTGGAAGTCAAACTCAAGTTTATTTTGAGGAAGTGAAGAAGTAGTATGGAAATGTTTGGGAAAAGAGCGTTTGGACTGGAATGTAAATATAGTTATTAACTTTAACTCTTTTTTCTCTATCTACAAAAGCAGTTGATAATGAGAAATCAAGCATAAGGACATAACGACATTTTGTCAAATGGACATCCACACGACTGTACTCCTGTAAAATATGAAGACTATACTATTACCTGTAACAATGCATTACACTAATTACAGCAAAAACTTTAATTGCATTGTCTTTATCTTAGGGTAATATTTTCTTTGATCAAATTTGGGGTTGGAAAGAGACCCTTCTGTATTGATTCCACATGTTGAAAGGGCTTTACTGATATGCTCTTTAATCTACATTTAACAGTACTGCGTTCTCTAAACAGTGGCGATCTGTTGAAGCATCTCATTACAACTTTCGGGACAGGATAACCATCGTCACAGATTGGTTCAGATGCAATCGCTACTATGTTTGCATTGTAGCAGTATAATTGTGTTAGTTTATGTAGTAAAGCTGAAGTTTTCATTCAAGCCTTTCGAGGAGAGTTAAAGTCTGAAGTCATTCTGAAGTCACAAGGACTGTCTACTAATCATCAGGACTCGCAGAATACTTTCGATGTGATTTAATTCATCCACTTCATTTAAATTACGTTAATCATGTATCTTGTCTTGCTGGTATTCTGTCAGTTGGTCAACCAAGAAAAGATACACTGGTACACTGGTAAACAGTTTGCTGCTAGCGCTAAACATCACAGTTTCAACCAGAAGGAGCGTTGTGTACCTGTGCACTGAGATTGTGTGAAGGGCCAGCAATGTGCTCGGTGGACTGATCTGACATGACCCCTGTTAGTTCATCATGTGATTTAAAGCACCAGAAAACCTCTGCAATAGCCTGTACATCAGCTTGCCACTAAATCACAGAGGACTGATGGCAGTTTGTATCTTCATCTGGGGTATGATGCATTCCAGTGATACCCTGTGTGTATGTGTGTGTGTGTGTGTGTGTGTGTGTGCGTGTGCGTGTGCGTGTGCGTGTGCGTGCGTGTGCGTGCGCGTGCGTGTGTGTGTGTGCGTGTGTGCGTGCGTGTGCGTGTGTGTGCGTGTGCGTGTGCGTGTGCGTGTGCGTGTGCGTGTGCGTGTGCGTGTGCGTGTGCGTGTGCGTGTGTGCGTGTGTGTGTGTGTGCGCATGTGAACCAGCAGAGTCCAGCTAAGTACAGCACCTGTAGTAGCCTGAGTGTATCTGAGCCATTCAGAAAGACACTACAGTACATGTTAAGGTCTAGCGCATTTGGAACCGTATGGCCTGTGTGTCTGCTACATTAAAATGTCCTACACTTCTTTATTAAGTATTTGAAATATTTCTATGAAGGCCAGCCTTGGTAGGAATCAAAGTAAATGAATATGTATAAATGTACAATACGTTACAATAGGATGTTTTTTCTTTATTTTCCGGCATCACAGATGCTAATATTTTACTTTCTTTCAACACAAAACTTGAATTACCCCCCTCATATATTCACTCCTAATTATGATCTCCAGTGTTGCTGAATACAAACATACATATTAAGTGGTTTTTAAGAAGTGCCTCCATTTAGCGCAAATACTTTTTGCCTTTTTCTCTCCCTTGTTTTGCCTTAGGTTCTTACCTCCTCAGCGTAGAACCAAGTATTGGGAAATGGGGGGGGGTTTGAAATGTGAAAAGGTACAACTAAGTCTTGATCCCTTTTTAAGTATTTATCAAATAAATGTAACACAGCCTCACTGGAGAGAACAATGATCAGCCCAAAGGCAGGTTTGGGGGGCTGATTGCAATGCCCATCACATCTAGCCCATTACGTCCAGCAGCACACACCCCTTGTATCCATCCTCATAGTTCCCATATGTCCTTTTGTCTAACTGTTGAAACTGGAGTTGCTGTTGCAGCTCTCCTCATAGGTGGGAGGGGGTTCTGAAACAGAGAGTTATGAAGGTTGTAAAACCAGGAAGGCAAAAAGACAATGAACATCTCCACAGAGGATCGATTTACGTGGTACTCAATTTACACGGCCTCTTTGATGGACAGAGTTAGTGCTTTATCTAGTTTCAACCAAAAAAGGGTTGTAGTTTCACGTTATAAAATGTTAATGTAACTTATATAACCCATAATATAATATAACATTTAAAGTCTTACTTTTATATATATATATTATACCTTGTGTAAGTTAAGTTGTCTTTTTTTCATTTAGCGCTTTCTGTCAACTTGTATTCATTTGAGATTCCATATAAAACCATGAAGGCACCGAAAACATGGGACTTAGGGTACGTTCAGGGATGGGTCACTCACCGGGAGGGAAGTCCCAGCGGCTGTACTCAGGAGGCAGAATCAGTGAGCATGACGTTGGCACAGGCGTGGCGTGTCCCTCTGAGAAGAATGGTATGGAGGCCCCCGTGGACACACAGAACAGCTGAGCAGAGCCATCTGGAGGTGCATCAGGGTTGCGTTGCCCGTGCGGGGTGGCTAGGCCTTGGGCATAGCCAAATGCGCCGGGGGGCACAGTGGTGGGCTGGCCGGTGGGGTCCTGCTGGGAGTGGCTCTTGGTGGGGATCTCCTCGCTGGCGATGCCTCCCGCACCCAGCGAGTCAGGGTCCTCCTCGGCTGGGGGGGCGCTGGGGACAACGCCCCTTGGGCAGGGACTGGACATGGCACCCAGTGGTGTGCCAGGGTGGGGGGGCATTGGCCTGGAGGGGGTCATGTTGACAGCGATGTTGCCGATGTAGATGGGTAGAGTGACCACAGCTTCCGGAGACTTCAGAGATACCTACAGAAGCGAGTGAGAAAAGAGGACGAGAAAAAGCGAGTCAAAAAAACTGAATCAGGAAGAGAGAAATACAGAGTCAATGAGGGACTATAAGCTTGTGACACCCGTCAGAAAATGATTACGCTCAGCCTAATTAGACACTGGATCAATAAGGATCCACGCTCATTAAAATCATGATCTGTATTTGTTCAGTTCAAGCAGCACTGAACCCTCTTACATAAATCCTACTGAGCGTCCTGTCAGGCCTTATCCTACGCCTCTCTGCGGGTCTAATTACAGTTCTCGTCCCCGCCTCATTAGAAACCTCGGTCGCAGAGAGAATCATCTGGCCTTGCAAAGCGCATTACTTCTCTGAATAGAAGAGTGCTTTTCACTACCTCTGAACGGCGGCAAAGCTGACACTGACACAGCACCGAAAAAAGGAAACCGCAGCACCATCTCTGACAAACATCTGTTTGAACACCCCTTCCACACACACACACACACACACCCAAAGAAGAAAATGAACAACTGTCATCTTCATCTTGAATGTATTTTTGACTTATGCCTGACAGGGCATTTGTTTAGACTAGTTTTGGTTGCCTGCTTTATCGTGTTCAATTTGTGTTCATCATATTTTTTCTCTGTGTCTTAATTTCCTGTCGAGCCAACATTGTTTATCTAGCAGAGATAAGCTGCCACAGGGGCGATGGAGTGACAAGCATGGGGAGCTCCGACGAGGTGCTTTATGAAATGGGCATTTTAGGCGTCCTGGCCACAGCTGCATCGTCATTCACGCACCACCGAGCAAACCTCAGACACACACACACACACACACGTTGCACGAGCAACACCACAGGCACATAGCGCTTTCAAGTCAGCTTGGTCTGCTGTTTGATGAAGTGTCTGAAGAGTTCATTTAATTAACAGTCACAGAAAACAACCTAACACTGTATAACAGGACTGAGGGAGTCTGACATGCCTTGATGTTTTTTTACATTTCCTCTAACTAAAAACATTCATGCACAAGGGGCATATATGTAATAGATTCAAGGTTTCTGTGGGTGTTCTTTTTATGACTAGGACAAAAACTCGCAGAGTTTTAAAGGCATATTGACAACAACAACAACAACAAAAAAATATCCCTCCACTTTAAGTGTTAACTGAATGTAGGTGGTCTAGTGAAAGCTCTTCAGGGGTGGTAAGCAAGAGAGTTTCTTACATGATCCTTGCATTACTCTCTGAAACAGAATTCACACCATTTTGCCAATGATAAGGCTGTGCTGGTAGCAGGTTGGAGGTATAGATGTTTGGAGTAGCTGAAAGAACAACTAATGTTTGGAGAACGGTAACGTGGTGAAAAGTAAGAGATTGAAGAGGATGAAGCTATTGCAGTGACATGAATATGACGTCTAATTTTAGGCAAATATGTACTTGTGTAAGACAAAATGGGTGCATAGGTTGCAGGTTATATGTAACGGTCAGTCCAAGAAGAGTTTGCATTTTCCATTAAATGTCAATGCAGAGAGTAGTAGACTTTTTAACTCATCAAGAGAAAAAGAGAAGGCCGTCCTCTATGTAGCTCCCATAGCTGGGATTGGTAGTGGTGGAAGCAGAGACTGCAAACTGCGGGGTTTGCGAGAGGTGAAGGAGCATGGAGAGGAGTTAGACTTAAGGCTCCTTCACCCCTGCTTCTCTCCAGCCTTCCCCGATCGCATGTTGAGAGTCTCACTGATGCCCAGCATCCAAACTCAGCGACCCTCGCCTGCTCTGTTATTGCCCTTCTGCTTGTTTCTTCGATGTTGTCTGCAGGTGTGCCAGGAGGCTGGCCTTCAGCGCCTAATTGCTGATGAGCTGCACCGCTGCACGGGTGTCTCACCAGTATAAAGGGCTACTTTCTTGCCTATTTGAGGCCACTCTTACTTTGGATTGTGCACACTTACAACACAGTACTCACCACATATCTCTTCAAACAGCATTCTTGTATTACTGATGAATGACTTGAACCCATCACCTCCTGCGGCCTTGTGACAGGGTAATAACAGGCTCAAAGTAATGACAATGCTGGATTTTAGCAGATGACTCACAACATTGAGGAAAACAAGCGAAATGCTCTTCACTGGATAGCACTGTGCACTTTTGTCTCTTGATGAATTTAAAAGTCTACGACGCTCTGATTTGGCATTTAATGGTGTGCAAGTTCTTCTTGGACTGACTGTTAAATATGTTCTTGTATATTTTGTATTCATCCAGCACAAAAATAACTTTGTATTTTGGGGAAATTTCGTTATTCTCATTAGAATGTGAGAAACTTAAATTTAACCAGGGGACTGTATCATGCTTTACTTAATGGTTTGTGGCAGTTGTTCCTGACCTGGATGAAGTACTCGATGTCAATGAGGCTGCAGCCAGTGAGGGCGGACTGAGGGAGGGGTGGGACGATGATCTGCTCCCGCCACTCTGCATGTTTGCCGGCCTTCACCCCCGCCCCCTCCACCTCGGCGATGGTGCGCAGGTCCATGAGGGGTCGCTTGCTCCTATAGGTCACTTTCTGCTCTTGTAGGACAGGAGACACCACGGAGGGGTAGAAAGGATAGGACAGGACACACCACAGAGAGGAAGATAGGACAGGACACACCACAAAGGGGTAAAAAGGACAGGAGACACCACAGAGGGGTAGATAGGACAGGAGACACCACAGAGGGGTAGATAGGACAGGAGACACCACAAAGGGGCAAAAAGGACAGGAGACACCACAGAGGGGTAGATAGGACAGGAGACACCACAAAGGGGTAAAAAGGACAGGAGACACCACAGAGGGGTAGATAGGACAGGAGACACCACAAAGGGGTAAAAAGGACAGGAG
>NC_137909.1:22230597-22238097 GCF_963457725.1 Sprattus sprattus
CATGAACACACACACACACGCGCGCACACAAACACACACACACACACGCACACACACACACACACACACACACACACATTTTGCGTTTGTGTTTCTGTGTGCATTGGCCATTTATTTTAAAAACTGTCTGAAAATATTGGAACACAACTAGATATTACCCTTCACCGAAATAACCAAGAGTCTAATCATCAGATCTGAAATTGTTTCCCACCCTGTTCATTCACACACACACACACACAAACACACACAAACACACACACACACACACACATACACACACACACACACACACACACACACACAAACACACACAAACACACACACACTGGTTTCAGCAAAAGATTGCATTCAGCCAAAAGGAAGAGTGCATCACAGGGGTCGGTTTCAACTAAAGCTGGTGATAACACCAAGGCCTTTCCATAAACACCTGAATATGTGTGTGTGTGTGTGTGTGTGTGTGTGTGTGTGTGTGTGTGTGTGTGTGTGTGTGTGTGTGTGTGTGTGTGTGTGTGTGTGTGTGTGTGTGTGTGTGTGTGTGTGTGTGTGTGTGTGTGTGTGTGTGTGTGTGTGTGTGTGTGTATGTGTGTGTGTGTTTGGAGGAAAATCCATGAGCATTTCACAGCTAAGGTTATCAATGATTGACCAACTGGGCCGGACTCCACTTAAGAATAGGAACAACTTAGTAAACATTAGCCATATTGTGCTGTAACTCTTTGAGTGGTGACAGCAAGAGAAGACTTTTTTTGGACCCTATTTACTTATTCAGCATTTTATTACAATTCAAACAGCTGCATCAAATACTACTAACACTTCCTGTCTACTGCAATGCAGCAATCCATGGTACAGTTAACCCGAATCTGAAATTGCAGTGGCATTTTGGCACTATTCCAAGCGCAAAATGAAGTACAAGTGTCCTTAAATTCAAATGCCTACCTCTTCAAACAGTTTTTTTATCCAGCAAAAAGCCTTATCAAACCTTAAGGCACCATGGACAGAGTAGCTGCATTAGCATACCATTATAATAGACTAAGAAAAAGTATTTGCTCAGTCTTAGAGCGAGAGAGGGAGACAGTGAGAGAGAGTGAGAACGAGAGAGTGGGAGAGAGAGAGAGAAAGAGAGAGAGAGAGAGAGAAAAGAGAGAGAGAGAGAGAGAGAGAGAAAGGAAATTAGTCTCCCTTTCCTACTCCTTCCTCTCTAAAACTGCAACGGTTAAAATAACCATCCATCTCCCTAAACGGATGAGAAACAGTGACTGATTTTTGTTACTGAACAGCAAACCGTTGTGACATTACGTGCTGAGTTTATGAAAATGAAAAAATAATAAACAGTACACACTGAATTGTGACATAACGTGCTGAGTTTGTGAAAATGAAACAGTACACACTGAACGACGATGACCTTCTGAGTGTCAATGATCATTCGTTAATCAAGATTAAGGAGATTAAAGCCTTTGCAGTAGGGGCCTGGTTCTCAGTGGTCCTGTTTTGAGTGGTCCTGTCATGTCCTATTACCTCTGTTGTTCTTTTATTGTTTGGTACGGGTTGTGCAGCACTTTGTGCCTCTTTCATTGTTAAGTGCTATATACGTAAGTAAAATTGTTATTTTTATTATTATGGTTGTTGTTGTTATAAGGGCATTTTATAAGGCAACTATGTTGTTATATGTTGTTTTGTTATTTTTATAAGGCAACTATGGGTTTCCAGTAAGCTGAGTTTGTGAAAAATGAAACAGTACGTTGAATGATGATGACCTGGGCTTCTGAGGATAACAAAGCCCACGCGGCGGCACATCTGACATCCAGAGCAAATTAATTGAGGCAACTGCAGCATGATCACATTTCCTGTTTGGTTCTCTCACAGACGTAAACATCCAGCCTTTCCCGTTTTCTGTTTAGAGCAGGGAAGCTTTAGTGACACCCGTAGCTCCACTCAGCGGGTGCCACCGTGAGTCACATAGAGATAAGCTCTCTACTCTCTCTTAATGTTTCTTTCTCCCTCTCTCCTCTGAAGATGAGTGTCTAGTCTCCACAGACCCTAGAGTGAAAGTGAAGAGGTTCATCTGTCCATCCATACAGTTGTGAACTGCCATAGGCCTATTTATCCTAACGGCGATGCAAGTCCAATAATTCTACTTGAGTGCCTAGAAGATGAGTAATTTTAGTTTCTTATTGCCAACTTCACTTTTCTATTGCCTTTCTTTTCAAACTAACTATCCTTGAGCCAATAGCTTGCTGTGTAATCTATCGCCCTCCAAGCTCACCGGTGAATTTTATGACTGAGTTATTATCTGATATTGTTTAAAGATCTGATATGGTTATCATTGCTGGGGACTTTAATATACAGTACATGTTGGCAATAAGTCTGACCTTTTGGCCTTCAAATCTTAGGCATCACACTTTAAACTTGGTTTAACATATGGTGGGGCTTGCCTGCAGCAGAGGACTACATTAGATTTAGTTTTTACTCAGGGTCTAACAAATTATAAAATACATATTTTCAAATGGTCTCAGACCACAGTGGCATTGTATTCGATATTCCAGTTTGTGCAGCTCTGGCTAACACTAGGCATAGCAGTAGTTTTCACTCTCTGAGCAACACTCCTAACACCACTGCAGAATTTTCAGTTTCCGTTTCCGCCTCATGTGGAAATCTGCCTCAATCTGAACCTGCCTCCATCGGAGCTCCAAACTCTTTTCAATAGTTAATGTCAGTGCATTCTGGACTAAATTGCCCCGGTTAAAACAAAAACTCGAAATGTACTTCCTTGGTTAAACCAAGAGGTAACTTTAAAAAGAAAATATAGCTGAGCTGAAAGGGCCTGGAAAGCTTATAAACTAACCGTTCATTTTAATCTGATGAAAGATCTGTTAAGATCTTATATTAAAACAGTGAAAGTGGCGAGGTCAGCAAGATCGGCATATTTTTTCAAACTCATCAGTGCAAATCATCACCATTTAAAGTTCTTATTTGATACATTAAACTGCTTGGTGAACCCAGTCAAAGACTCAATTCTGCCTTGCATTGGACTTCCTAGAAAAAGGTCAATAGCATGAGAGCCTAAACTGGTGGTCCTGCTTCAGTGGTAGAGGCTTGTGGCTCCAGTCCGGTGTTGCTAAGCTCACTTTCACCTATTTCTGGATGTGATCTTAAGGATATAGTGCACAGCGCTAAACCCTCCTCCAGTCCAACGGATACTGTTCCCGCAAGGCTTCTGGGACAGGTCTTTGACACAATCGGTCCAGCATTGCTAGATTTGATAAATAGCTCCCTCACTACTGGCTGTCCTCCTGACCATTTCAAATTAGCAGTTGTGTAGCCTCTGGAAAAAAAAAAACTATCTTGGATGCTTCACAACCCAGCAGTTACAGGCCGGTTTCCAAACTTCCATTTAGTTCAAAGTTGTTAGAGAAGGTTGTTGCTAGGCAGCTATTTGAGATGCTCAGCTTGGTTTCAGGCAGCATCACACTCCTGAAACTGCTCTTCTTAAGAGTCTGGAACAACCTTTGATGAGGGCAGATACTGGGGAGACATTTGGATTTAGCTTGATCTAGGATCAGGATCACAGGATCTGCACTTAGTCTTAGCTGATTCAGATCTTATCTTACAAAGAGATTTTTGTGGTGGTTTTGTGGTGTCAGTGGGTGATCAGATATCTTCAGCCTCTCCTCTACACTGCGATGTCAGTCAGGGATCTATTTTTGGACTCTTACCTTCTTACTCGTTAATGTCCTTGTCATAATGGTATAATGTCGTAATGACAATGTTCAGCTTTACTTTTCTGTCAAGCCACAGATGGTTAAGTTGCAAACAATCCATGAATGTGCATATGACATTACTAATCAGATGTTCTGCAATTTCCTTCAGCTCAACAACTCAAAAACAGAGGTACCTGTCATCGGGCCAGGCCACTCTTCTAACTGGTTTCAAAAGTCTCTCATGGCTTTGTCCCCGCATGTAAAACAGGGGTCCAGAAATGTAGGTGTGATCTTTCACTCAAATGTATGTCTGCCAGATCATGTAAAGTGCTTGGTGCAGTCCTGTTTTTAATCAACATAGAAATAGAGGTGTTTTTAGACCCATGGAGATATTGAAAAATGTACCACACCTTCATTTCCTCTTGCCTAGATCACTATAATACCCCATTTTCTGTACAGAATGGGCAATTGGTGAAACGCCTTCAGATGGTTCAAAATGCTGTTGCTAGGTGTCTGATTAGGTCTAGAGTCTCGGCTCACATTACCCCAATTTTAGCTTCCCTGCGCTGGTTCCCTGGAAGATTTATAATTGATTTAAAAATCATTATAATCAAGTTTAAGGCATTGCATGGTCAAGCACCCACTTATTGGCACTGCTCAATTTATACACCCCCGCAAGGCACTCTTGGCTGTTCTGAAATCAAGATTAAGGAGATTAAAGCCTTTGCAGTAGGGGCCTGGTTCTCAGTGGTCCTGTTTTGAGTGGTCCTGTCATGTCCTATTACCTCTGTTGTTCTTTTATTGTTTGGTACGGGTTGTGCAGCACTTTGTGCCTCTATGCTTGATAATTCTATATACGTAAGTAAAATTGTTATTATTAGTGTGCTTGCCCGAAGGGAAGCACACTATTGTTCTTCGTTTTTTACTATTTTTTTTATTCTAGTAGTTTTTCTTGCAGCTAACTACTCCTCGCCCGATTGAGATAGAGACGCCGTTCAAACACCAAAACGTCCGGCCCGATCCGGTGCAAGCTGCTATGACTTTTCGTGGCGGTACTCCTTGCCACTCCTTTTTTATTCCTCTTTTTCCATCACCTTTTTTCTCCATAGACTTGCATGGCAGAACTTTGAGGCATTATGACATCATAATAGGCTCATTAAACTGGCTTGCACCTGTGATTCACTGACAACTCTCACTGACACCTGCGCACGGTTCCTCTTCTCTCTCTGTCCCTCTCCATTCAACTGTATAACTAGGAATATTAAGAGACACCTTCCATACCAGGGCTCTACTCACTCATGCATACTCACTCATGTTTACTCACTCGTGCATACTCACTCGTGCATACTCACTCATGCATACTCACTCGTGCATACTCACTCATGCATACTTACTCATGCATACTCACTCATGTTTACTCACTCATGTTTACTCACTCATGCGTACTCACTCATGCGTACTCACTCATGCGTACTCACTCATGTTTACTCACTCGTGCATACTCACTCATGTTTACTCACTCATGCATACTCACTCATGCGTACTCACTCATGTTTACTCACTCGTGCATACTCACTCATGTTTACTCACTCATGCATACTCACTCATGCATACTCACTCATGCATACTCACTCATGCATACTCACTCATGCATACTCACTCGTGCATACTCACTCATGTTTACTCACTCATGCATACTCACTCATGCATACTCATTTGTGCATACTCATTTGTGCATGCTCATCCAGCAGGGAGAGCTGGAGAGCTGACACCTGCCCCAATTCCAAGGCACTTGTTCTCTCGGTCATGGCCGCAACAGAGCAAGCACACTCTCGCAGTTCGTTCACGAAACGCATTCTAGTTACTGTTGTTATTATTATTATTATTATTGTTGTTGTTGTTGTTGTTGTTGTTGTTGTTATAAGGCACTATGTTGTTTTGTTGTTATATGTTGTAATGTTATTTTTATAAAGCAACTATGTTGTTATATTTTGTTATTTTATTAGGCAACTATGTTGTTCTTGTTGTTGTTATTATTATAAGGCACTATGGGTTTCCAGTGAGCTTCAAGAACCCATTCTGCTGTAATTGGCACTTCTCTGGTGGAGGCCTTTGGCGTATCATTGCCATTATATGCACGATGGGGCTCTGCCGACCACCAGTGCACTTGCTGTGCTCTTTCTAGATGATCCTGCATTTCCAATTCCCCCAGAGGCAGCACTTTTCACCCTCCCTCCATTCCACATACACACTAAAACACTCACCACTGTGCCTCAAATAATCAATAGGTTGATGGACAAACTCCTCAAGAAAACCCGTGCGATTGATTCATGGTTAAACATTTATAGGAGTCAGGGAGGCTCGGGATCCTGGAGACGAGGATTTAGAATTGTGACGGCGGGTCCCCAAGATGGATACCTCACTTTGTGATGGGCAGGAGTGAGAGAGCTGACGGGTCATGGTGACTGATCTAGTAGGGAGCCTCAAATCACCTCTATTGCCAAAGAGGAGTGAAATGCCCTCCCTCAGTTACATGGAGACTGACTCAGTGGCTTGGTTTTGGTACCAGCACTGATGTCAATGTCAAGTAGAACACATATTCTTCTTCAGAGGTTCTTGTGATCCGGTTCTATTTACACAGGGGATAGGGATATCAATTCTAAACAACAACACAGTGCTATGCAATGGAATGAAACACCTACTGGAGGACATAGACATGCTGTCTGTGAATTGGGGATTCACAGTAATTAAATGTCCATAAAATAGTATAACTTTCAACCACTTCTCTTCTAATTGAAAGGCTACTTCTGATGCCGTCCAGTCCATCACAGACAGACAGACATCACCAGTCCACCACAGACACACAGACATCACCAGTCCACCACAGGCTGACAGGCATCACCAGTCCATCACAGACATACAGGCATCACTAGTCCACCACAGACAGACAGACATCACCAGTCCATCACAGACAGACAGACATCACCAGTCCACCACAGACTGACAGGCATTACCAGTCTACCACAGACTGACAGGCATCACCAGTCTACCACAGACTGACAGGCATCACCAGTCTACCACAGACAGACAGACATCACCAGTCCACCACAGACATTCAGGCATCACCAGTCCACCACAGACAGACAGACATCACCAGTCTACCACAGACTGACAGGCATCACCAGTCTACCACAGACAGTCAGGCATCACCAGTCCACCACAGATAGTCAGGCATCACCAGTCCACCACAGACAGACAGACATCATCAGTTGGAAAGGAACAGCCTCTGATGATCAGTACTTCATCTGCTATGACAGCAACCAGTTCAAGAGCTCCGTGCCCAGGAAAGACTAACACTGATGTAGTGTTTAGATGTATTCGTACACTACCACTACCTAACCGAGACGGTACAGGGGATCTGTCTGGAACATCTTGTGTTGTTTAGGTATCATCTTAATCACATTCTGACTGGCAGCAGAGGGAGGGCATTGCTTATCTCTAACCAGGCACAGCGGCTCAGCTGAGGGCCGGCATGGTTGCGTCATGGGCCCTGCCCATACAGGAAAGGGGCTCGGGCAGAGCGAGAGAGAGAGAGAGAGAAAGAGAGAGAGATAGAGTGTGTGTGTGAGAGAGAGAAATATATAGAGAGAGAGTTTGTGTGAGAGAAAAGGAGAGAAATAGTGAGAGGGACAGACAGAGGGAGAGAGAGAGAGAGAAAGTGTGTGAGAGAGAGATAAAATATATATATTGAGAGAGACAGACAGAGGGAGAGAGTGAGAGAGAGAGAAATAGAGAGAGAGAGAGA
>NC_137909.1:22243097-22248097 GCF_963457725.1 Sprattus sprattus
ACACCTCACACATGAACAATTGCAGCTGCATTTTATTCTTTAATGGACGCCGAAATGAACATCAACAGGTAACACAGCCGCCAGGCAGTGTGAAACGGACCTAACTCTCTCTGTCAATGACAGGCATCCACACAGGCTCATTCCTAGTGCCATTCTCAGGCCTCCACTGTCACACACTAGGCCTCGCCACAGCTCCCTGTCATCAGCATAAGATGCCGGCCTCACCGCGCACCAGAGCCCAGTGAAAGCCTGTCAGCTTAATTAGTGGTGTTCCACAACAACCATCACTTTCATGAGCAACAACTCTGCTCTGCTCGGCTCTGCTCTGTTCAGCCTGTGTCACGCCTACACTGCTAGGTGTTGAACTTCAAGGCAAAGATGGTAATTGTTTTTCACATAAAAGGTAATTTGTCACATTTGATGTCTGGGGAAAAGGAGCGATGCCAACTGTGATTTCTCATGGAAGCAGGAGAGAAGGCAGGAACTACTTGTTCGGCGAATAATAAACTGAAATGCCATGCCTTTGGTTTTCGATCTGTCTCCTTTAGTTTTGTATTTCCAGGTTTACATTTTTATAGACATATTACTTATTACTACTACAAAGGTATGTCCCTCAAGACATGTCTTCTACTTACAGCATTGAGGAACAGGTTTTACATTCTTGTGTTTTAACCCCACAGTTTGCCGATGGGCCTAAAGGCTAGAATATTCTGCCACAGCAGATCTGATGCTCATGAAAGTCAGCCGTTGCCAGCCGAAACCACATTCTTTTTCTTAAAAATGCTGACAGAAAAAAAGCAAGTTTTAATCACATATCGAGACGCAACCTACCCGAATGAATAAACGTTTCCAAGAGTGGCAAGAAATTGTGAAACTGCTGAACAGCTGTGATGGCCGCTGAGGACGAAAGGAAAGGAGGCACCAGATCCTCCGACACATAAATACTGTTACATTGTTCCCCGATGTGAGATGGCAGAAAGAGTACACAGAGATGCCTTCTGTAACAAACTGGGGACATTGGCTGGCTGGAGATGGCAGAAAAACCTCTTGGTGTGCACAGTATGCATGAGGCAGACGGCAGCTTCACATGTTTGAGATGAACAAACTGTCTCTCTAACCCATTGGGGCTTATCAGTAGGGGGAGAGGAAGTCACTCTTTTGTCAGAGGATGTGAATCAGGAATCATGGTGACTATGGGGGTTTAATTCACTTGAATCGGGAAATACACGCAGCAGAGAGATGACCTTCAGAGAAACTGAGATGAGTTGATTGGACTGACACTGTGAATTTTGATAAGGCTCAGCTCAAATGAAAAACGGCCACACCTGGGAGACTCTTATGAAAAACACGCCAGCCTACCCTTGTAGGGCATCAGATTCAAGTTGACACCTGTTCAGAAACTCTATTTGGGCGTGCACGTGGTTTTGTGGTGTTTGAGGAGCTGTGAACAACAAGGCTGAATTAACTCTTTTGTAAAAACAAAAGAAATCATTATTTATACAGGTTTCCTCCTGAGCCTCATAAGGACCTCTGATGATGCTGATCTCACTTCTCCTTCAGAAATACAACTGAATGTAGTTACCTCATTTGTCTTCTAGCAGATCAAAAGCTGGAGAATCTTGAGGTTTACTCCAGTTTGAATTCAGTATGTTCACTTTTGGACCTCAATTAGCACGGAAGAACACCAGAATTTCAATTTCAGCTGTTCTGCCAAAGGACAGAAAATTCAATATAGTGACTGCAGACACGAGCTGAATAGAATTAAAACGAGTCGAAATTGAATGCCACAATTGATTGAAGCCCTAAAAAGCCTTTAGCCATGTCCCAGACTACTAAGGATAAGACCTCCTCCACTTCAGCAACATTTCGCCTGTACACACACTCTCGATCATAGACCTCAGTTAAGAGTATCAAGTGTACCCTGGTACACCTGACCTCAGGTTGGGCATGGCTGCCTTTTCATGTTCCGTCAAGACTACGGTACACTGCACTCATAACAAACAAAGAAAAAGATCTGCTAAATGTTAATGTCACTGTTTACAACCTATAATAACCTATAATATCCATGGAAGTTTTTAAAACTGAGCAACCATTAAATCAAAAATTTTTATTTAGAAACTTCAGATAAGGTTCTAGACAACAAGGTTCTAAATGAAAGGTTCCTTACTGTATAGGCATGCTCTGTTAACCCCTGTTTAAGCAGGATAGGAGCAGGCCTCACTGTAGTCCACTGCATGCAAAGAACACTCCGGAAAGCTCATGGTGGTATTGTCTACACATCCCATCAGTATGCTTAAAGGCAACTTGCCCAAAATCCATCTCCTGTGTTTGTTATTTATATAAGCAGCCTACACCCGTATGTGTGCTTGCTGAAAGCAATGAAGGCCTGGGGGTCTCTGATGATCTTTCTGAGCCTTCGCTGTAACTGCTGAGATGGCTCTGCTTGACTGGAGAGAGCCTTTTTGAAATCCTAATACCTGAAATGTGTATGTAGGACACGGACACACACACTCACACACACACACACACTCACACACCACACACCACACACACACACACACACACACAAACACACACACAAACACACACACACACATGCACACACCACACACACACAAACACACACACACACACACACACACACACACAGACAGACACACACACACACACGCAAGTCCTCACCCTTGTCGGCCACAGAGAGCGTGCTGCTGAAGTACTGCTCCTCTAGCAACCACGCCACGTCGTTCATCTTGGTCGAGACGCCGCATGACCCCAGGCAGTTCACCTTGATGGCTACAAGAGGGAGATTAGCAAACAAAGTTAGTCCAGTCCAGGCATTCAAACAGTCTGCAGTGGATGTGGAAATAATCTGTATTCAAAGGATTACAGTGCTGAGGAAGCGTATGATTGGATTTCACCCCCGGGGCCAGAATACTCACACTCACAACAAACAGGTAGCAGGCCTTAAGCATGAGGGTATGGGTGTATGGCGTTCAGTGTTTGTTTTTGACCTAGCTCTAATTGAAATAAGTAGGTCAGTGGACAAGTTACACTGAATAAACAAGATGATTATATGAGATCTCTGCTTTTGTTGCAGTACAAATGTGTGTGTGTGTGTGTGTGTGTGTGTGTGTGTGTGTGTGTGAGTGTGTGTGTGTGTGTGTGTGTGTGTGTGTGTGTGTGTGTGTGTGTGTGTGTGCGTGTGTGTGTGTGTGTGTGTGTGCGTGTGTGTGTGTGTGTGTGTGTGTGTGTGTGTGAGTGTGTGAGTGTGTTCATGAGTGATGTGTTTGTGTGTGTGTGAGAGAGTGTGAGAGTGTGTGAGTGTGTTTGTGTATGAGTGACTTGTGTGTAAGAGAGAGAGATTATGTGTGTGTGTGTGTGTGTGTGTGCGTATGAGTGTCTGAGACAGAGAGAGAGTGTGTGTGTGTGTGTGCGTATGAGTGTCTGAGACAGAGAGATAGAGCGAGAGGGGGAGAAAGAGACAGACAGGAAGCCATTTAGACTTCCTGATGTCATTTCTTTGTCAAAATGCTGCTCCAATTACCCTCCCCTGGTTGAAAATGTTTTTTTTTTGCAGCATACAGAAAGGTCAGCTTAGACGTGTCAGGTACCATTTCCACAGGTCTGAAGCATTTTGCCTTAGACGCATGTGAGCCCAAAAACAGGATTCTCTTCCGCCTCTTCACTCTGTCAGCTGAAGGCATAAGTGTGCGTGACACAAGCACAGCAACTCAGAACTCTGGCCAGTGCAAATCAAATGCATATTTGAACATTCCGATCAAAGCTTTGGTGCTAGCAACACCAAAAATCATGAATATGATTCCTGTGTAGCACACAAATTGACATAGACTTTGGCAGTATGTATGTGTGTGTGTGTGTGTGTGTGTGTGTGTGTGTGTGTGTGTGTGTGTGTGTGTGTGTGTGTGTGTGTGTGTGTGGAAATGGGGCAAATGAAGTGAAGTAAGAAGAAGTAGACTACAGTTCTGCAAAGTGTCTAAATGGGCAGGGTTCCATGCACCAGCAGAGCTGCCTGCAGGTATCTAACAATTTTCTATTTTTCCCTCTTTTTGTGTGGCCTCATGTTCTGTTTCACACCATTTATGTATGAGATAAATGACTATATGAATAGCCAGCATTCATTAAGAAGTGGTCTCCAGTTCAAGTAGGCTACAAATGTTTGTACATTCAAGGGCCTATGATTTGCCTATGAATTTTGATTGATCTGTCTGCCTGACAGTGAACTTGAGAGTCCTTCTTCACTGATGACTAACAGCTGCCTGCTGTGACAACTGAGGTGTGATGTGTTGTTCATCTCCAGAGTGGAGATCATTTGACCCCAGATGTGGTGTGAAAAAGGATCCAGGCAAACAAGTGTGCAACACATTGCCTCTGTCTATCTCACTATCTAACTCTGTCTCTCACACAGACACAGACACAGACACAGACACAGACACAGACACAGACACAGACACAGACACAGACACAGACACAGACAAAGACACACACACACACACACACACACACACACACACACACACACACACACACATTTGCCTCATAATAGTCTGATGCTCTGCCTAAAACAATGAGTGCTGTTCTAATTTGGCTGTGGCCTGCTGTGCTGCCTGCAGACGCTGCTGCTGCTCTGTCTGTGTCTCTGGGTTAAATAATGAGGCACCTGCCTGCCTGCACTCACAATGACTGATGGGGAACAGATGGGGCTGCCACACATGATTGAAACATAAACATGTTCATACAGACTGTAAAACACTACTTATAGTAAACACTACTTAAAGGGGAACACTGGTGCTTTTTAACCTGGGCTCTAATTTCCTATCTTTTTGGGTCCATCATTTATGTTCATGGGGACAAAAAACGATCTGCTGTTTAAACTCTGCTGTTTCTACAGTCATTACTTTAACTCTCTCTCCTTCCAGTCCAGTCTGGAGGGACTAATGACAGTATAAACAGTGTCTGTCATGGAAAAGATCTCTACAGAT
>NC_137909.1:22260597-22285597 GCF_963457725.1 Sprattus sprattus
CCACACACACACACACACACATTTTTCCTCATAGGCATGTGCTACAAATTTTCATTAGGAGATTTATAACAATACTACTACTACAACTGCTAAAACAGTGTTAAAGAAAACAGCTTGTCAGCTAATATCTCCTCTTTGCTACTCTAACTGCCATCCTGTGAAACTCACAACTTTTTTTTGTAAGAGGAATCCTGTGAGAAATAGTGAGAGAGACAAATTGAGTGTCTGAGACAGCCCTATCCTGCTTGTCACCTCAGATAGTCTCCTCTGTCTATCTGTCTGTCACTCTGTCCCAGACAGGGGATTATCTCATTTACCCACAGACATGTCACCACATTACCCATATAAAGGCCTCCAGTGTCCACACAGCTTCATATCTAATCCAATTACTTCTCTCTATTCTGGTCGCAGACAAACACTCACAGACCAAGTCATTGACGGATACACACACCCACACACACACACAGGTTCACATTAGCTTAACATAAACGTACACATTCAATACACACTGACAGCACTCACACATCCACATATGCCTTGTGTGGTCATAACTTGAGAAATGTATTTCACAGTATAGAGAATGTACATGTAAAATCACAAACTGTAAGGTCTGTGTTCTGTCCCTGTCTTGTTTCATTGTATGTATCCCTTGTGTTCTCACGTGTTCCTTCTTTTGTGTTTGTTTACCCTTGTCTCCTCGTGTCTGTCTCCTCACGCCCTTCCCTTGTTATTGTGCTTGTGCTGTTCATTAGTTTGTCTCCCTTGTGTGTCATGTGATCTTTGTTGTCTAGTCTTTGTGCTTCCTTGTTCCCACCATGTGCTTTCCACCATGTGCTTCCCTGTGTTTGTTTGTGTATTCCATGTGCCCTTGTTGTTGTCCGTGTCTCCACCCCTCACCTGTTCCCAATAATCACCTGGTTTGTTTGTCTTATTGGTTTCTCCTGTGTCCTGTCAATTCACCTCGTTTAGTCCACCTGTGTCTCCTTGTCTGCCCTGCCTTGATTGTTTTCACCTGTCCCTTGTTATCTGTTGTGTGTGTATATATAGTCCTTGTGTTGTCTCTCGTTGCTGGTTCGTCATTAATGTTGCGTGCTGCTTCTCAGTGTTCTCAGTGTTCTCAGTGTTCTCAGTGTTCTCAGTGTTCTCAGTGTTCTCAGTGTTCTCAGTGTTCTCAGTGTTCTCAGTGTTCTCAGTGTTCTTCTCGTGTTGACCCTGGACTGTTTTCGACTTCTCTTTTGCCTTTGCCCTTTTGGATTGTTTGCCTGCCATTGGACTGCTTACCCGTGTACCGAAACCTGGACAGTAAAAGTTTATTCTTTATTCTACCCCTTGTGTCTGAGTCGTGCTATTGAGTTCACACCCCAACCCCAATTCGTAACACAAACAGCTGTTTTAAAACAAAGTGACATGACATACCAAATTGTCAGTACAGTATACAGAGTCTATGTTTAATTCTCAACCACCAGGAAATGTAAGCCGAACAACAACCATGATAGGGTTGACCCAAGGATCAAAGGTCAAAGGTCAAGGTACCCAAGGGTCAAGTGAGCAGTGTTCAAACCAAGTCAAATTCTGGTGCACGAAAATGAGAAACCACCAATAAGGCAGAACGATCAGCTGGACTAAGCTGATGACCCAGTGTCATGAAAGACATGCCGGACTTTCATGGCTGTTTTCAGGAACTTGTATCTCTTATCTTAAAAAAGTTTAGTTGCAGGTTGTGCCTTAAACAGCAGGTGATTAAATATAGTCTATGTTAAAGCTGCAAAGTCATTGGGTGTATCATTTCTGATATCAATATCAATGTATCACTTCTGTTCCATTGTCTAGACGACTCGGTCATGTCACAAGAGCTTAACCTTCTGTGGAGCGTCATCAATTGTCTAGTGAGCCCATTACCCCAGTCCTCCAAAGGGGCTCTTTGTTTGATGAGGGTGTAGGTAGCAGGGACATAGTAGAGGACAGCACAGACCTTGTCGGCCTCCGTTGCACAATGATTCTCCAAGTCGCTGGCATGGAAACGACATTCTTGTCCTGAACGGTGTCCGAACAGTGACTACACAACCAAGTAACAACAAGAGGACATGGTGGACACGCAAGCAAAATCACGCAAGAGAGGGAGTGATACACACAAGAAGGACTTCTGGAGACACACAAACTATTGTAACGGTGTTAATTATCGGACGTCGTGCGTTATCGGTAAACGCTCGCATTGTCATGTTAATCCACTATTAAACTGAGCAAATCGATTGTTAATGCATTATTGAACTTAGCATTTTGATTGTTTAACAGAATGACCGTTGTTTGACACTGTCCGATAACTGACATAGCTACGCTAACATACAGTTTGTGTCAGGTGATTTTTTTGCACCTGTGTATTTGGGGAGACAGGGAGGACAGAGGAGAGCACTCACCTGCACACTTGTCTTTATGTCTTCTCTTTACAACATCTCCCCTAACGCAATACTGAGGACAACAGGCATAGTGTGCAGAGGAATGCATTGCATTCCTTTCCTCCCCATCCTCACACACAAACACACACACACACACACACACACACACACAAACACACACACACACACACACAGTCACACACACACACACACACCACATTCAACCCCAAACACACACTTCACAAACTCAGTGACCTGCTCCCTCCTCCTCCTCCTCCCTTTGCTCTCTTCTAGATGGTTTGTCAACACTGACCTTTGACCTCTTGACAAACACATACAAAAATACTGACTCACACACACTTGGGTCCAAGTCTGCATGCTCACCATTACAGCTGATTGAAAACAGAGAAAGAGAGGAAGAGAGGGAGAGAGAAGAGCCATGTGTGGGATATGAGATGTGAGGGTTGAGTGTGTGTGTGTGTGTGTGTGTGTGTGTGTGTGTGTGTGTGTGTGTGTGTGTGTGTGTGTGTGTGTGTGTGTGTGTGTGTGCGTGCGTGCGTGCGTGCGTGCGTGTGTGTGTGTGTGTGTGTGGGTCCATTAGTGTGTGAGACAGAAGACATAAGAGATATCAGCTGGTGTGATATATTTACACTCTCAGCTCTTGTGGAGGAGGCGCCCGCTATGCAGAGGGCTCATTTAATTACACACAATCTGATGAGGCTTTTCAGACACAACACATTTATACAGCTGGAACCACAGCACACACACACAGACACACACACACACGCACGCACGCACATACACACGCACACACACACACACACACACACACACACACACACACACACACACACAAACACACATACACACACACACACACACACACACAGAGAAACTACAGAATAAGCAAGCTAGCAGGCAGTGTGGGTGTGTGTGTGTGTGTGTGAGTGCCAGACAGATGCTCCAAGTATGTAGGGGTGGTACTATATGAAATACATAGACTGCTTCTCAGGGCTCCGTCTACACACTTTCCAACTAAAGACTTAAGAAGCATTTTGCATTATTATAGCATTATAGGCAATATTTAAAATGGCAAGTTTAGGATAAAACTGAGCCTGCAGGGAACCAATCAAGACCTCATAAAGCAGGTTCTAAATATGTTATGAATCCATAGAGGAGCCTCTTTTCTCTGAGTGTGGTTGTAATTGGATTGACTTGTAAATGAAATGTGGTATAATTTGGTGCAAGTCTCATGTGATTGAACTGAGTGTCATTCAGCAAGGGGAAACAGTCACACAAGATGAATAACATAAATGTCAGCTCAAAGTTTAAAACACACTTTGTTGCCACTGTATTGAAAACTTATATTTGTCATGAACATTCGAGACATCTTTTTTTTTTAAGTGACAAACTGTATATTTGTATGTTATATAGTCTCCAAATCTTTTTAGCAAAAGATTAAAAACAGGAAACAAAGTCAAAAGGAGAACTGTAGAGGGTCTTTGCCTGTGTGTGTGTCAGCTACTCTCTGCTCTTTGCTTCTCTGACTGCCATCCTGTGAAACTCTTCACAGAACTGTTCTTTTTTTTGTGAGAGGAAGCCAGCGAGAGAGAGTGGCAGAAACAAATCGAGGCAGTTAAGAAAGCACTGTGTGTGCATGCATGCGTGCATGTATGTGTGTGTAAGAGAGAAAGGGAGAGAGAGACGTAAAGAGAGGGAGTGAGGGGGGAGAGAGGTAAAAAGAAGGAAGGAAGGGGGGAGAGAGAGGTAATAAGAAGGAGAGGGAGAAAGAGAGAGAGAGCGGGGGAGAGAGAGAGGTAGAAAGAGGGAGGGAGAGGGGGTAGAGAGGTAAAAAGGAGAGAGAGAGATATATATATGCTGTGCACTCTCCAATGTGGCAAAGATATGAAAGAGTGTGTGTGTTAGGAGTGGTTGGTGATAATGCTGTTCATAGTGTGTCTGAAGGCCTGCTAAGCTGAGCTATGCTTCTGTGACAGAAGACAGAGGGTACTCAAGTGAATCAACAACGATGCTCAGATTACCTATGACATCTACTCAACCTCTGTGTCCTGTTCACACACATTAAACATACATCCGCCCTAATTGCTGTATAGGTAAACTTTTAAAACTGAGGTGATTAGATGTTAGGTGCTTGGTCATCATGTGCTTGGTCATCATGATTTGGCAAGAACTCCCGACCTCTGAACAAAGAGGCAGAGAAAGAAAAAGAAACTAAGTCAACATGACCCTTTTTACCAGTATACAACTTACACTTGTTACTGCACAATACCTACATCAATATGGCACTTTTTAAACAGTACACTGCTTACACTAGTTACAGCAGAACACCTACATCAATATGGCACTTGTTAAACAGTACACTGCTTACACCAGTTACTGCACAATACCTACACCAAGGTGCTCTAAGGCTAAGCCATCCTTTTCTAATGTGGAATCTTATGTTGGTAGAAATAATGTCATTTTAAATTATGGACATTTTGTATTATTAAAAATATATATCTGGAACAACAACAGCAACAAAATCAGCTCAAAATATAGTTGGATGTCGATTGTGGTAATTATGAACTTGCCACTGGCAGCGTATAAGTGAATTACTTAAGCAATGTGAATAACAAACCATATAATTGAAAAGCTCTGAACAAGTTTCCAACTGCATCCCTGAGATTGAATTGAATGCGCAGCCTCGCAGGTGCGAGCAGATGAGATCATCCACCTTGACACCTTGGATAAGCCCTTTTACCAGTGGAGGACACATCCTCTGGCCTTCCTTGTCGAGCTCTCCTTCAACACCCTCTGCTCCACTACACTACACTGAACACAGTGAGAGGCCTGTAGGGGTTCATCACGAACACCTGTGGCCTCACAAAAACAGATAAGACACTGTGACCTCAGGGAGGTTGATATCATTCAAGGGCTCTCCTTAGGCCTCCTAAATGAAGACAGAGGAGTTATTGTAGGTTAGTTTAAATGAGATTCTATGTCCTTGTCTAAGCTGTGTGAAGAATTATTTTCCAAAACATGGGTAACCTAGGCTTTATCCATGCTAATAGCCAACATTAAGCCATGAAAAGTTGAAGTATTCAGTAAATGTGTTTAGAGACTTCCGGGGAGTCTAGAGTGGGTGTGCGAGAAAACAGACCATAAGTAAACAGCCTCTGCCTACACAACACAATCATTCCAAGGTAAACTGGTTAGAAGAAAAAAAACAACCTTACAGATATGTCAACTCTTTCTGTGACTGCACAACCTCTATTAACCACTACATGGGACACAGAGCATGATCTCAAGACCTGTGGTTTGATCTGCTACCCAGACTCCAAACATCTGACCCACTTCTTAATTCCTCAATCTATTTTACCCCTCACAGGTCTGAACAGGTGAGGTAGCCTAGAGCTTTTTCTCTGACTCACCCTTCCTGTGACACAGTTTACGAGAGGGCGTCATCAGGGTGAACAGGCACCAAGACAAGCCCTTTCTCATAACCATAGCACCAAGCCATAAAGATGACCTGGGGGTAACATAAGCACATAACAATGCATCTTAAAGCATCAAAGACCAAGAAGGGGGTGGGGGTATTTCTGTGTGATTTTATGACACAAAGTCAACCTATTGTGACATTGTTCACACAAGGTCAGATTTCATGATTCGACCAGGGCACACGGAATGTTTACATATCTGTTTGCACATGCGGGACGGGAATCCATTTCCAGAGTTTTGTGGTTTAATAGCCCACACTAACACACACACACACACACACACACACACACACACACACACACACACACAGTAGAATGAACAGGCTCATGTTACATCACACCCAAGATAAGTGCATGGGTGAGGAAGAAACAGGGAGAGGGAGACATTGAGAGAGACATGAAAACTGAGAGAAGGTAGGATAAGAGATTTATTTATAAACTGAGATAGGTAAAGCAATGGCAGCAGTGACAGAGAGAGAGAGAGAGAGAGAGAGAAGAGGGAAGAGGAGGGCAGAGAGAGGAATGCACAGGAGATTCGAAACGTTACTTCCTACAGGTAACTGATGTGTTTTCATACTTTTCAACACATCCCAACCTTCACAGTTGACTTGAATCAGTCAGTGTTAGCACTGGATTAAAAATAATTTTCAAGGATGAGTGAGAAAAGCCTTGCTTTTTTTCCCCTTCGCTTCCAGTTAGCGAGCGCTGCTCTGAGGAAGGCGCACCATAAGCCAGACAGACAGGTAGGAAGAAAAATTTTAACGGGCAGCTGTGGTGTGGATTAGAGCGGATATCTGAGCAAGCCATGAAGCCAAAGTAAATATTACATCTGAAACATCTAACCCAAAGATCCCAACGACAGTAGGACAGGAGGTAGAGAAGTTGTTTAGTGATGAGAAGGTTGCTAGTTCGATTCCCTGTCGAAGCTTCCTTGAGCAAGACACTGAACCCCAAATTGCTCCTGATGTGCAGTGTGCCATCAGTGTAAAATGTTAAAAAAGTCATAATGTACAATTGTATAATAAGTCACAAAAAAGTAACAGTAATCACTCCTACAATGTTACGTAGATCTTACAACACGTGTATAATTAGGGAAATCAATAGCCCCACAGATTTCTTATGGAAGACATGTCCAATAGAAAATGATCCAATAACTGTAATAAAAGGAGATAATACGATTCAGTAACATAAAGCCTAAAAGAAAATTGTACACAACCTTTCCAACGGACAGGAATTGAATTTGGGGCAATATATGGACCACCCAACTGAAAATGATGTTCAGTGTTCACCTGTGCCGAGTTCTCTGACAGAATCAATACATTCTCCATTAGTAATAGAGCATGTAGCACCACTCCATCCCAAGGCTTCCACCGCTAACCCTAGAAAGACCGCCTAGGACTGTGATGGTCCAGGCCCTGTCCATTCACTTTATTGAGCTGTGTTACTTAGTAACCTGATACTCCACACTTTCCACTGGATGTAAATACACAAGACACACAGGAATCAATCCATGGGGCTCACAGGTAGTGATGGAGGGCAAATACATATACACACAAACAATACACATATATACATATCCACAAACACTGGCACACACACACACACACACACAGGCGTACCCAAAGCTCTCCAAAACAAAAAACCAGTGGAGAAGCTGCCTTTGTGCATCGATCATGCATCATCAACCACAGAAGAGGGGCTGGGCAGGCTCTCACATCAGCTCAGTGGAAAGAGGAAGGGTTGGGAAGGCAGACGGGAAGAGAAAGAAAGATCTGATGATGAAGATACTTCCCGCTTGAGCAACAAAACATATTGTTAGACTGACAGGCCATACAAGAGAGAAAGAGAAAGACTGAAAAAAAGAAAGATGGGAAAGAGAGAGAGAGAGAGGCCGCACTAGCCAGTCTGATTAGAGCAGGCACACATAAAGGTGAGATTCAAAGATAAAAAATGGCTCCATATCATCTGCCACATACTGAAGTGGAGATAAAAATCCCCACAGGCATCAGTTTGACGTGGGGTCTATTATTTCTATCAATAACTCAGCAGAAGTCATCACTGGGTCAGCCATGGAAGTCTATAGTGTTATGTGTCTGTATATGTGAGAGTGTATGTGTCTATATGCATTCCTGTGTGTTACTGTGTGTGTGTGTGTGTGTGTGTGTGTGTGTGTGTGTGTGTGTGTGTGTGTGTGTGTGTGTGTGTGTGTTTTTTAAAGAAACCCAGTCTATTACAATTGTTCAGTTTCAGTAATCAGTATTACAATTTCCTTGGGTTTGGACCAGTAATGGTCTGGTTTTCCAGGCCATGTTACACCTGAGGCAAAGACATCCACACTGGTCGTCAAGGTTGTGAGGCAAGGAGCAGTCAAGTGCCACAAACCTGTTTCTGTTGAACTTAGCTTGGAATTTCATTCTGTTCAGAAAAGCTTTACATCCTGCCAACGGCACTATACTAGCATACAGTCAACTAACCTAACCAGGAAAGGAATTACAGAGCTGCCTCACACTGACTGATGTATGTGACTGATCTGAGGTGATAGATGATGATGCTCAATGTAGCCGGTCCCATCCGTGTGCCAAATCCGCTGCCCTCAAAAGGTTTCCTCAACAATTTGCCCCAAATTCAGCGCGAAAAGAGAGAAGGGAAGAGGGAAGTCTTAGTTTGCCTGCCGATGGACTGCACAGTTCACAGGCTGTAGTCACAATGTTTCAGTGAGTACCAATGGTAATATGAGATCACTTTCCCACTTCATTTAGAAAGTGAGCTGACAGGCCACTTCGTGAACTGTCAAGATGATAAATTAACTAAAGGAGAAACAAGAAGGGAAAGCGAGAGAGAAAGAAGGGAAGGGGGGGGGGTATATATATGTATGTGTCAAATTTCTGTATTCTGTATATAAAATGGTTTTAGGTTTAGTCATGTCAATCACTAACATTACCGCACTCTCCAGAGAGAGAAAGAGAGAGAAAGCGAAAGAGAAGAGAGAGAGAGAGAGAGAGAGAGATACGAGAGAAACAGAAGAAGAAACATCTACTTCAAAACACGAAGTCTGTTCATTACAGCGGAAAGCCTTGGAGAGACACGTGTTCAACAGCAGCATACAGCACAACTGACCTTAAAGAGCATCAGCTTCCTAAAGCCATTCCGCCAGAGCTCCGACCCCTACACCACATCTTGCACACTTTTGAACACTGTTGTGCACACACTTCACTCATGCTTAATAATACCTGTCTGTTACAGTTTTTCTGTGCAAGTCACCAGTCACAGCATGCTTTCATACCTTCCTTTGCATGTTATTTGACCAGGGTATCGGCCAAAAGATCAATACATGACCTCCAGGAGGGTGTGGAGGAACTGCTTCTCACTCTGTTTTAAATGGTTAACTTAATGGAGGTCAAAGTCACAACACACCGAGCCAAGTCATCGGGGATTGATACTGACATCATCTACCCTGGCATGGAACAATAAAGAATGATGGGGTGATGTCACCAGCCGTTAGGAGTGACATCATCGATAGCCTGCCCAGGCAATTTGTGATATGGAGAGGGGAGGTGATGTAAAGATCCAGTCCCACAGTAAATGAAACTTAAGCACACCGGATTAGATCAGGTACATGAGGAAGGAAGAAATGCCTATTCTCACAATGTCGGCATTTGAACTTTGGGAAAGGAGCACAAAACTAGTGATGTGAACGGTAAAGTGGCACTATACTGGCATTACACTGTGCCTTTGAGAATTACGGTACCAGAGGTTTTGCTGTCTGTTTGTGGCATATTTCAACCTAGGCAACATGGACCAGATCTAAGCTTATTCGGAGTAGACTAGCTTGGCATTTGGTGGGTTTCTTACCGACTAAAGGCATCAGTAAATACCAGGAAAATGTGTACTGGAGAGAAAGTGCACTGCTGCCTAGAGTGAAGGCTGATATGAGTCAGTGGCCTAATGTCACCCATGCTTTGAAGAAATTACACTGCCATTACGTGTATGTGTCTCTAGGTAATGTATACTTGCTCAGAGGTTTATTCTCCATCATCTCATGTGTCATTGCCTCCTCCTAAGGAAACTTCAGTGATATGCCTCTCCAAATAACTGCAAGCATGAATGAGACAGGATGAAAGGACTGTAGAATATGTGTGTTGTTTGGGGGTGGGTTCACAGGACTGAAAATCTTCTTTTGGTGCCAAGCTGTCAGTTGCTGTTTGTCACACATCCATCTACAGGTTTTATGAGAGCAAGACCAAGCTCACTGCGATATACTGCCCCACCCCTCACCACTTACAAGGAGACAAGCTCACAAACCAAACAAATGCTGTTCCATCAAAACATCAGCATCTTAAAAGTTGAGGTCAACTGACTATGAGGACACAGTTGTACTTGGAGAAATTTAAAGACAGTAAACCTACATACCAAACTATGAATATATTTTCCTTGTAAAGGACTTAAAATGACTTTATGATGCTATAAGTTTGAAAATGTACTGATAGCTAAATCTACTATATAACCGCATTGTTTATGTTTACCCGAACTGTCTTTTAGTTAACTCCATTAGGTTGATCGTTAATGACTGGACTGAGAGACTCAATTACTGTGGCAATGTTAACCAGTCTATGAGGACTCGTCTATTTCGCTGTAGAATGTTGTCTACATACAATCCATGATTTCCACGCAGTCAACACAATGCCTTCTTTGTCTCTTTTAAAGTTACCCGTGGTCATGATCGTATTCCTATCCTAACCTACTTTTTCACAAAGTACCTTCCTCCATGCCCAGATAATAGGGGTATTTTGGAACTGAACGGATTTTTTTTCGCGGATACCTTACTCCACTTTGTAACTTTACGCAGTCGTTGTAGAGTTTGTCTTTCTTAACTGTTACACCTGTTGAGGTGTCCCTCACTGAGAACGCCTGATGAGCTAGATATTAGCTCGACTTAACTAAATGTAGCCTATTGCCAATCGACTGCAACCGTACAGAGTAAGAGAACAACGAAAATATGCAAAAAACAGGATGAGAGACAGGATATAGCCTAGTGCTCAAAGGGTTCAACGAAAAACCAAAACATGACAGGAAACGAATTAATTGTCGATTCTAACAACAGTACAAAAAGAAACGAAAAAATAAGAATGACTATGTAACCTTATCACTACCAACCAGTAAATGTTTGGTTGCCCGCCCGTGTAGCCTATCTCAACATAACTGATTTTCGGAGACGCTCACTTGTTAACACTTGCAACGCTTCCTTCTTATAGAGCGGAGGAAAATAACAAGCATTCATGTTCGTGGAGAGCAGTTACGGAAAAATAATCACCAGGACTATATTGTCAAACGCTCAGTTGAAACGATTCTGCGTCGCATTAAGGAAAATGCCAGGACAATATCTTACCATTGTATTTCAGGGAGCCGCTACTTGTGATCTTCACGCATCCAGATATTGATTCTCCGGGGCTGTAAACCACTTTATTGTTAGTGAAAGTAATGTCAAATTCCTGGAGCTTGCCCATTTCGCCGTGTGTGTCTGTCCCTTACCCACGCACTCACTACTCTGGTTCAGTCTGAGCAGGAGAGCGAGAGAAGCGGCGCAAGAGCGTCCCACCTGCAGCACGCGCTCCCTTCTCCACCCCGTTTCCCGTGGCAGTGGCCCTGGCGTTGACGTCATTACGATAACATTCATTCATTCAGATTGAGGTGGTCCTTTCCCGATGCCCACTTGCCCTTTACCATTTCCAAACGCCAATACCTTAAAAATGTATTTTAAAGTTCTAAATCTCCCCCCAAGGCAGAAAGAAACAGATCTAATGACGTACAATGCAAGAAAGGTTAGTACTAAACTATTAATCATTTGCAACTTTCATCACCTGTTTAAACCTCATGGACATTGATTTTTTTTTTTTTATGAAATATAAATATATCTAATATCTGATGGCCTCTAATTCTCTTTTGTGGCTAAAGACTTGTCTAGACTCATTCTCAATATAGTGTCATTGATTGAACAGAACACCAGGCTACCATCCTATTGATCAAAGACAAAATACATCTAGCATGAAAGCAAGCATGGTCTCCTTCAAGCAGAAGCCAATGTAGTGTGGAGCCATCTAAGTTGTGTGTATTTATGTGTGCACGCGTATGTGTGTGCGTGCGTGTGCAGAAGAGAAAGAGAGAAAAATATTGACCAGCTCTATACATACGGGTAAAATAGCCTGTCTGTGTGTAGGGTTGGCCTCTTATTCTGCATGGAATGTCTATGTGAGTTTAATGTAGAGGTCAGTTATGGGCTACCATTATTGAAGTCATAAGAAGGGCACCGTCTATTGATTCAGATGAGCGCTTACTGGCATTGGAAACAAGTAATTCACATTCAAAGGAGCCAGTATAGATCTTACATCTAATCTTTCCTGTCAGTCAACACACAGATGTATACAGTATAAGACAATGAACCGAGTGGCACATGATTTGAGATGGGATTCTCAGTGTTGCTTGATGTTCTAGACAAATGTCTATATTCACAACTTTTAAATTAAGGCAAAGAAGATTTATTTAGGTAGATCAAGCTGAATGACCACAATACAAATAACAAATCAACAACCACACCTTCATCAAATATGACAGCGGACTTATAAATAGCTCCAAGAAAGGAAGGACTGACACCTTGTGGCTAAATTGCGTAAGTAAATCACTGTCAAAACGGCACAGTTCTAAACAAGAAGGCTTTGACTAGTTTCATAATAGTTACTGCTAATGTAAACACTGAACTCAAAAACCCACAACTCACAATAAAACAGCACCCATATTATGATAATGTGCCTTATAACTGCCACCATCTCAAACGATTGTATACATTGTCAAATTCATAGTTATTCTGCCAGGCACTGATCGGTCACCAGCATACAGAACGCATCATAGGATAAGTCTACTTTCCAAACATGAAGGTGGTCTTTAGGCAAAATAAAGGTTACCTGTAAGGCATTCATCATTGTTGCGTTGGTAAGCCTAGACCTGAGTCAACCTTATGTATTGTAAAAATTAATGAAGCCTGTTAATCGAAACTTTACGCAAAGGCTACAACAAGTCAAAACATATAAATGTATCGGCCATAGCAAAAAGGCCACATTTATTTTCTGCCAGCACCGAGGCAAAACATTGGAGCCTCAGCTTAACTTATTTTCCAAATGTTTAATGGACTGTTGAACTTGACATCCTCCATTCGGCACCCCTGCCCTTCCTTAAGCCTCTTCAATTTTTTCCGCTTCAAGCAGGAGGCAGGTGCGAGCGATGGCGCCAGTTACCGCGTACGGGTCACAGTTTGCTGAAGGCCGGCGGTCTTCGAAGTACCCACATTTCTCCTGACCGACCTGTCGCGGGATTCTGATGCTAGCCCCACGATTAGCCACGCCGGCAGAGAAATCGTCGATGCTGGAGGTCTCGTGCTTACCAGTGAGGCGCCTCATGTTGTCCTGCCCACCACGAGGATCGTAAACAAGGATATGCTCTTTGTGTCTGTTGCTGAGTTTCTCAATTGCCTCCTCAATGTGTCTGTCAAATAAAAAATGATTGGTTTAGCCGAATAATAAGTTGTCTGTGTGTATGGGTATGGATCAGAGTTCTATGTAAGTAACTTAATGTAGTTTAGAATGTTTATGTTTTAGTATGTTAATTCAATATCCCATGCAGGTCGATGCAACAGTAATATTGATGTGTGTCAATATCTTCGATGCGATTTCACACTCACGTAAGTCCCCCCTCTGCTCTCATGTCTTCTGTGCTGAAGTTGGTGTGACAGCCAGCACCATTCCAGTTCCCTTTCATGGGTTTGGGGTCCAGCGAGGCCACCACCCCAAAGTCCTCACACACACGGTGCAGCAGGAACCGTGCCATCCACAAGTGATCTCCCATCAATATCCCCTCACATGGACCCACCTGGAACTCCCACTGCAGGGAAAAGAATAGCAAAGCTTTTCCTTATACAAACCAGGGATAGTATAGATGGTTAGGGAGGTAGACATATAACAAAAAGGCTTCAGGTGAATGATTGATATACCTAGAACTTCCAAATGAACTACCAATCTAGAATGATCTACCCACTCAATACTAGAATAATTGAAAATATACTCTATCTATGGTATTTAGTTTTTTCGAAATCTAAATATTCTGCTTGGAACCTGTTTCCTCTCTGTAAGTTTGACTTCTAGTCTGTCAGATGATGACTGAGTGATCTACGTACCTGTGATGGCATAACTTCAGCATTAGTGCCACAGATGTCCACTCCGGCGTAGATGCAGGCCTTGTAGTGGCACTCTACAATGTCTCTCCCATAGGCACAGTCAGCTCCCACACCACAGTAGTACGGCCCTGAGGAAGAAGGACAGCACTAGTTTAAGATAATTTTAAAACAGGCATTCCATTCATATTTGTATAAAACTAAATGCAAACATTATAAAGGTATTGCTCAAGATCATTTTAAAACGATCATTCATTCATATTTGTATAAAACTAAATGCAAACATTAGAAAGGTATAAATGCAAACGAGCAGCAGTTAACATTAGTTAATGCTAGCTGTACTACTTTGCCTCATTTTGTAACCAGATATACTGATGTAAAAAAAAAAGCAGATGTATAGATGGAGTACACTAAGTGATTCAGTGGCCAATATATGTTCAGAGAAAGATCAAAAGCATGATGATGATGATCCATCCACAGTCAACACCACTCAGCATGCTCGTCAGAGCTGCTTTACGTCACTGTCTTTTGTGAAAAAGCTCTTCTGAAAATGCCCCCCTCTGCATTCATCGGGGGCCCAACTGCACACCACCCACTCACCCTGGGGCCCCGGGAAGCCATTTTTGGGCCAACCGTAGGGGTGTCCATTGATCCCCAGGAGGGTATACTCCTGCTCCATCCCAAACCATGGGTGATGCTCGTTCACACTCTCCATCACCTTACTGCATTTGTGGCGGTGGTTAGTCTCTGGATACAAACATTGATTGCAACCGGGGTTATTGCATAAGAGGGTCACTCAGACAAACTGTGACCTATATAATATATACTACTGTATATAGGCTTTGTATGTTATTTTAATATTTACAGGCCTTGATTACTTTAACACCAGTGTAAAATGTGTTGAAATGCTAGAATTGTGTACAGACAGATTTCTGGACAGGAATAATTCAGTAAAATACAGGACTACAATGTAACCAAATTTGAAAATGATGATCAGATTCATATTAGGAGCTATGCCAGTGAAAGGTGGTGCATATAAACTACTCATCAGCATTGTCCTCCCATTACAAGTTTAAACTACGAAAAAAAATTATGCCACCTGATTATGTAGGTCGCTTAAAATTAAGGAGTGCTGACATGAAATCGCTTTTACCTGCCGGTTTGCGGTTATACTTGAGAACTTCACACAGGACGAGTTTGTTAGGGTCGAAGGTAAAGGGGTCCCTGAACATACAGACAGGGATGAGGAACATGTCACTGTTGGAGCCCTCTGCCTGGTCGGTGCTGGAGCCATCAAAGTTCCATTCGGGGATATCTTTTGCAAAACAAGGCACAACTACAGTCAGGAGGATTTCAGGGATTTGAAGATGTTATAGGCAAGACTGGAGAGCATTACGAGTAATTAAGAGTGTATGTTTTCTTCAGTACAGCGATTTACAGCATCACTACTTAATAGCCACACCTTAATAGCACTGGATAACCTTGGATTTGTGGAAGTGAAAGTAAAAGAGATGTACACTTTTAGGATAGGAAGAAAAAAAAGGAGTGTGGATGTCTGAGAGAGGAAGGGTTGCTGTGCCGTGCTTGTTTTGCTTACTCCTACCAGTTGTTTTTCCTGACTTCAAGAAGAGTGTGTGTAGTAAATCACCTGTCCCCCCAGGTGTTTGACCGCCTTACCTTTGATGCTCTTGGGCTCTTCATCCAGGGTTCGAGTCTTGTTGCGCAGGCCTTCCCCGGACCCATCAATCCAGACATAGGTCACCTGGCACTTCTTGCCCTGGGGGAGGGTGAGGTAGTGCTGACGCAGGGCCTTAGACAGGAGGGAGCTGTCCGACACAGACATGACTGAGACGTGGAGGAGTGCGGGGAAAGCAGTCAGGAGACCAGCAGCAGCAGAGACTAGACGAAGCAGGAGAAGACTGTGAGAAAGCAGCTACTTAGAACATACTTGTTTAGTAACATACTTGTATTTGGACAGATTACATTCCTCTTTGGAAAAAAACATGTCTCTCAAAATACACTATTACACAAGTTACCTAAGGGGACAGGTATAAATGTATGTTGTGGAAGAGTTTGATTCAGGAGTTGTTAACCTTTTGAGGAGTGAGGTTTTCCAGGATTACCACACAGATCTAGAATTTACATTAACTGCCATTTGTAATTGTGGCTTGAGTACATTATTGCATCATCAAATGGAAGCTTCAGTTTGAAACATTCCCATATTTGTTGGAACAGTTCCTGGAACAGTTTCAGGCCAGTCAGAACATTAGTAAGAACTTTTAAAGCTCATCCTATTGACTATTTAGAAAAAAATGTAATATATGTCTCCAGACATAACAAGGACAAAGTGAAGCTGGATAAAGATTAAATATTAAATTTAGCGGTTCGTATTTGGTGGTGTATCAATGGGGGAAAAAAGGATAGCATGTTAATGTGAATATAAAGAAGTCTTAATAATAGTTATAGTTCACATATCTTACCTTGCAGGAGGAGCTGTGTGTTGTTGCGTGTCCCGTTCCTCAGCTGTTGTGTTTAAAAGCAGCCAGTCTGTTTTCCTCTCCCTTAAGGCAACACTACACTGTCGTCACAGAAAAGGAAGAACAAGTGACGCCTACTGCAGCCTTACCTCAATTTAGCTCTTCTGGAAAAACCTGTCAAGTCAGTTCATATCTCCAATAGTACTAGTTGGATTAGGGAGAGGCTGATGAGACATGGTTTACTGTCTACTTCTTTTGTTTAAGTTGAAATATAATCATATTTTTAATTTTATATTCAATAATCATCATTTTGCTTGGAAAATGTATTTACATAGTTAGCAGTCAACATGTATAGCTATGTGGATGCTACATTTACTTTGCCTTACATTTCCATGTAATTGTCACCCACATTTGATACAGAAACAGTTTTTTACTAATTGAGTGCCCTGAAAATGTAAAAAATAAGGGTGTAGTTCACTGGACCAGTGGACCTTAGTGCTGTTCAAGCTGGCTACCTCCCCAGAGACCAAAAGATGAACACTCATTAAGGGGAGCGGAGGGAGAGCAGAGCTCCCCTCGTCTGCTGAGCCCAGCACCTCACCTGAACACCCCTCAACGCACAGTTGCTAAGCTACAGCGCTGCACAGGCCCCCTTCAGGGCTGATCAAGATGCTTGCTTATCATTTCAGATGTATCCCAGTGCACTTATCAGAGGAGTGATGTGTCAGTGGGAAAATGCCACATGTCCCAATTTACAACGACGAAGACATAAACAAGATGGTAAGGATGTGTGCTGTAAGCAGTTCATTAAGGGCAGATTCATTAACTTGTTAATCATTAACTTTTCTACAGCAGAATAATGCAGAAATAGAGTTTGTAATAGAATCCAGGGGTCTCAAGCTCAAATTACCCAGGGCCGATGAGCGTCCAGTCTGGTCATAGGGGGGCCAGATTTTTACTGTAAAAGTTGGGCTGGCCCATTGAAATCAATGGAACTTTTCAATTTTTTTTATTTTAAATCAATGGAAATTTGTGGGCCCGATAAAATTGCTTGGGGGGCCGGAATTGGCCCCCGGGCCTGAGTTTGAGACCCCTGGAATAGACTTATATAATAGTGTTAAAAATATCTCATTATACAAAGCAGCTTGTAATGGAGCTGTGTATTTCCACAACACTAATTTAATATTGTCAGAAATATCTTATAATGCAATGCAGTGTTACTAGAAACACAGAATAATGAGATACATTTGTAGGTAATAAGTGAATTTGATTGAGACAAAAGTCAGTTTCATTATTAAGAAGGAAAACATTTATGTAAATCCTTTAACACGATGTGGAAATCACAGCCACAGCATTCTTGGAACACTGACTAAGCACTTCACTTGAAATTTAATTTGAATTTCAAGTTGATCGCATTTCCTGCTTCTTTGAATGTTTAATTATCCGCATTAACTTCCTTGAGCACATTTTATATTCAATAATCATCATTTTGCTTGGGAAATGTATTTACAAAGTTAGCAGTCAACATGTATAGCTATGTGGATGCTACATTTACTTTGCCTTACATTTCCATGTAATTGTCACCCACATTTGATACAGAAACAGTTTTTTACTAATTGAGTGCCCTGAAAATGTAAAAAATAAGGGTGTAGTTCACTGGACCAGTGGACCTTAGTGCTGTTCAAGCTGGCTACCTCCCCAGAGACCAAAAGATGAACACTCATTAAGGGGAGCGGAGGGAGAGCAGAGCTCCCCTCGTCTGCTGAGCCCAGCACCTCACCTGAACACCCCTCAACGCACAGTTGCTAAGCTACAGAGCTGCACAGGCCACCTTCAGGGCTGATCAAGATGCTTGCTTATCATTTCAGATGTATCCCAGTGCACTTATCAGAGGAGTGATGTGTCAGTGGGAAAATGCCACTTGTCCCAATTTACAACGACGAAGACATAAACAAGATGGTAAGGATGTGTGCTGTAAGCAGTTCATTAAGGGCAGATTCATTAACTTGTTAATCATTAACTTTTCTACAGCAGAATAATGCAGAAATAGAGTTGTTTGTAATAGAATCCAGGGGTCTCAAGCTAAAATTACTCAGGGCCGATGAGCGTCCAGTCTGGTCATAGGGGGGCCAGATTTTTACTGTAAAAGTTGGGCTGGCCCATTGAAATCAATGGAACTTTTCAATTTTTTTAATTTTAAATCAATGGAAATTTGTGGGCCGGATAAAATTGCTTGGGGGGCCGGAAGTTTGAGACCCCTGGAATAGACTTATATAATAGTGTTAAAAATATCTCATTATACAAAGCAGCTTGTAATGGAGCTGTGTATTTCCACAACACTAATTTAATATTGTCAGAAATATCTCATAATGCAATGCAGTGTTACTAGAAACACAGAATAATGAGATACATTTGTAGGTAATAAGTGAATTTGATTGAGACAAAAGTCAGTTTCGTTATTAAGAAGGAAAACATTTATGTAAATCCTTTAACACAGCCACAGCATTCTTGGAACACTGACTAAGCACTTCACTTGAAATTTAATTTTAATTTCAAGTTGATCGCATTTCCTGCTTCTTTGAATGTTTAATTATCCCCATTAACTTCCTTGAGCACATTTTATATTCACACCCACTAACATGCATACAATATATAACTGCATATAACAGGCTGGTTTGAAGTGCTATGGAAATAGCCAGACAAACAACCCAAAGACTGCTCATGTAGGTATGTGTATCTGTGTAGTATCTGTTTAGTATGTGTATTGATGTTTAGTATCTATATTGTATATTTATTGTTTCTCTAGTAGGTCTGCTACTTTGTCTTTTCATACGTATATCTTAAGTTCAGTACTTATTGTTAAGTTATGTTATATCATGTTGGAGTACTTATATGTTTTGTTATGTTATGTCTTGTTATGTTATGGTAGTGTGGTACGGTGTCCTGTCCTAAGAATTTCAGTGCCCAGTCCGACTCTGTTGTTCTGTGTTTCTGACAATAAAAGACTTGACTTGACTTGACTACATGTATAGTGACAATAAAAATTCATTGAATTATAAACTTTCAATTACTTCAGGGTCTTGACCCATGGAAGGCTTGCCGTGTTCTCAGAGACAGCACTGTTGACTGAGGAACACATCTCATGTCACTGACCTGATTTTAAGTGAACCGTGCTGTTGTAGACAAGCCTAAAACATTCATCAGAAAGATTGCACCTCACTGCAACTATTACCTGAGGGTGAGACTATTCCTCCTCCTGCATTCCCCACTGCTAGATTGCAGTCACCAACTGCTCCCTGAAAGGAACTGGAGTTGTCAACCAATTATTTTACCATGATGTCTAGAACACAAAGAATATTCTAAATGAATTGTCACGCTATTATGACCTCACTATGGAAGACTGAGATATGAGGGCTTGATGAGCATGTAGGACAGGAATGCAAAACAACCTTTAATGCCTCTGACTCTTTGTGGTCTATTACTATGGAAGGTTCTAACTACTCGCAAATAACTTTTTAATGATTAATGTTTTATTTATAGTTTTTTTTGCATATCTTCATTATGAAAAATATCCTCTTTTCCCATATCAATGCCCCTGATCTGGAAAGTATCCTGAGGTAACTTTTGAAGTATCACCAAAACCGATGTTTTTCCTTACACTCTTCACAAGTGAAGAAGTGACGTGAATATCTAATGGTATACATGGTGAAAGAAACAAGAAAGAAAGAAATCAATTTTGTTGAATTTTGCCTATAGAATTTATTCCAAAACACATTTCAACAGTAGAATTTCAATTTAAACAATTATCAACAACACAGGAATAACAAATTACCCGCCATTCATAATCACTTTACAAATAATGTATTCATTACACTTTGCAATATTGTAAACACAATGGACTCAGAATGCATGTAACTGGGAACACACACTACAAAGGCAGTCAGTGGCATAGTTGACCTGAAGTCTCCTTAATCAAACCAGGGTCTTTGGGGAATCTGGTCTCATCTCTTAGTCTTGCATAGTCTGTCTCCCTCTGTTTCTTCATCATGCCTTCCTAACGATGCGCCCACTCTTCCTCCAGTCCCTCCCCCGTTCTGTCCTCATGGACTGGCTGCTCACCCGCCAGGTACCTTGGCACACGCGAGAACTGAGGACACAAGCGAGACGGAGCACAGCGACATCCGAGTCACAAGCAGGGCGAAAAAAATACATAGAGACGCCGCCACTGTTTGGTTTAGTGTCATCACACGCAATTGCAGAATAGAGATGTATTAATGTTCATCACTGATGCATGCGATGTGATGAATGAAAAAATCACCAAGGGACACGCACACGCATGATTAAACCAAACACACAGACGCACGCACGCACGCACGCACGCTAGAGAATGAGAACACATTACCTGGAGCACCACATAAGTGCGGCGCGTTTTCTGGGCTTTGCCGCCTCTCTTCTGTATTGCATCCAGCCGCAGACGAGCTCGTGGGCTATCATCACGTACAGAAGAAAGATGAGCACGGCGGGGTCCATCTCTCCACCATGCACGCGCTGTGTTGGTATTCACTACTCGAGAGCGACAGGGTCGATAATCGATGGAGGTTGTCAATGGAGACGAGAGGAGATTGGACAGATGGAACACGCGTGGGATGCCCGTCGTTGCTCTGAATTTATAACCAGTGGAGAGATGCCAAATTTGACATGAAATGAGAGCTCACCACTTCTCGCAAAATAGGCTATTCTAAGCTCATTATTGTTTCAGCCTCTTGTAATATCTTATCGGTAACCGCCAGCTCCTGAACTGATAATCTTAACGCAATCGCATACAGTTAACCTAAATTTTAGGCATTCTACCAGAACGCCCGCAGACCAGGTGATGCGTCAGACTCAAGAATCGAGAGGATGTTGCCTTGGAGACCTGCCTGTTGCTATGGAAAATGTAGCAACTGGGTACGCGGATACAATACGAATTCAATAATCAATTCAATCTATAATCTACTATAGCATACTAATACACATAAGTGATGCCTTTTAGACACAAAATGTAAGCCGTCGCCATAGCTTTCATTATTCCAACTGCATTTTAAATAATTGAGCCTTTGGTGGGTATAGTGTATTTTGATACAATATCAACCACTCATAACCAGGAGAAATAAATGGGTTCAGAATTGATTATTTATTGTATTATTTCAGACAAAATCTAATTGAAGACATGTCACTTTAAGAAGTTCACAAATGTTCACTTCTTGCAATTCTCAGCAGGCTATCCCTCCATCCTGACACTCTTCTCATCTTTTTATCGAAACCCCTGTTGAGCGATTTAAATTCTGCTCTGCATGTGTGTGATCCTCCTTGGAGTCGGCCATCTCAGTTAAAGACCTCTGTGTCCATTATATTACAGATAAGAGGCAGTCACTGATGAAGCTGAGAGGAACTTCAGTCAAAGTGATCAGAGTTAGGACTGTCTAGACAAGAATAATAGCATCCCTAATGGAGTGTTATTGTGCTACATTGTGCATCAAATAGTTCATCAGAAAGTATAATCACATGGTGTATTAACCTTCAACTCAATGTGTAAGACTGAAAACAACATTGAAAAATTGAACTGCAGTTTGTAGTCCGAGTAACTGAGTAACTACTGGATTGCTTAATTCTTCATTAAAGACTATCTACACTTATCTGTACTTATCTACAGCACCAGCCCACTGTGTGTGTCTGTGTGTATGTGTTAGAATGTAACAAGGCATCAGACTCATCCTCTGAGTCAGACTGTCCCAGAGAGACCGTTGGTGGTAAAATCATGACACAGGCACACAGGTCACCAGTAGGTGGCGGTAAAACCACATTAATACCACCCACTCAAATTTTCTCTATGGTGTCTCCTCGGACCTTCAAGTGGGAGAGAGACATAGAGAGACATATACAGAGTGAAGGAGAGAGAGAGAGCGTATGAATGACAGGATTATTGTCTTGTGAATGTAAATGAAAACACCATTTCATCCCAACTTAGTAAAACAGGCAGTGAAAATTGTCCTCTTGTATAATCGATGAGCACAGTCTAAGTCAGTCTAACAAAGCACGACCACCAGAAAGTGATTTACCAAGCTTGGTTTTTGGGCAGGCAATTTGCCAAACTACACTCACCTCATTACCGAAACCAATCACATCCACACGTGGTTGGCTGGAAGAGGCAGATCCACGGTCCTGCTGCATGATGAAAACATACAAACATGCAGGATGAATCACCCAAGGCCTTTCATCCTTTGCGTCAGCTGCCATTTCTTTTTTGGGGGGCAGCTGACACTAATAAGACAATGCATATGCACACTGTGCACAATGCACAGTACAACAGCGACAAATCCATGCATACGTTTGTTTGCATATTAAGTTTTAGGAGAGGCAGAAAGATTTAACAAAGAATGTACACAATGAAGAAGGACATGAGAGACTTCTATGAGAGGCATCACAGAGATATTTTCTGTCACTGATAAACTCAACTAAAATGTAGTCTATATTATAGGCATACTTTACTGATGTATTCAAAATAGCACTGCAGAAGCACTGCTAACGCATGACCTCTTAAATGTGTCTGGCAGTGATTGCACATATCAGTAGATCTATTTCAGGCTGTCTTAGACATGCTGCCTGAGGGTGTTTGGCTTAACCATTCTGACCAAAATAAGGACTCTTAACATTTTTCTTGTCCCTTTTTTTTATTTTTTTAATTGACACTCACCGTTGAACCTGTATCATAAAGTTGATTACTGAATCCGGTAGTAATCTCAGATGGGCCCTGAGTGCCGGCCGCGACCCTCTCCCGCACCCGCAGGTAGAAATACAAGATGACGGCCGTTGACGCCAGCAGCATCAGCACCACAATGATGGATGCAGCAATGCCTCCCGCATTACTAGGGGGACTGGGGGCTGTAGGGGCACAAAATGAAGATTCACTCACACCAAGCGTCAACTGCTAACATAAATATTCACAGTTCAGTGGTGATGGTGATTAAGCCAGTCTTTGATCAGTCACAATGATTGTGCCCTCATCATTGTTAATATCACTGATCGCTTTGTCTTTGCATACATGGGGGATGAGTTCTTTACTGTGATCATTTACAGCGAGTCAGAGTCGGTTGGATACAATGGCAGTTGTAATACAGAGACTCTTGATTAATGACTGTTGTTCTCCACCCTCAAGGCTTCCTTCCTGATTGTGCATGAGTACTGATGACTCTGCTGGCACTGTTGTGTACCCTACATTAGGTCCATGTAATACTGTATGTGCATTGATCAGACAAACTAATGATTATTTCTTTCACTATGATAATTATTGATGAAGTGGATAGGCTCATTACAATGATTCCATCACGTGAACAGTTTACACTATTGGTTAACAAAGTGATTGTCACTTAAGGAGTAAGTCTGGATCCAGTACAGGGATTGTAATTTTGTGATGAAATGAAATTTAAATGAAATGTTTTAAATTTAAATAAAATATTAGAGACTGTTGAAGAGGGTCAGGAGAGAAAGTACAGTGATGGTCTTACTGGGGAGTGGCATGTTGATCTCAGAACAGGATAAACCCTCCCTGAACTCAATATCATCCAGGGCTGTCACACCCTCAGTTCCTGTGGTGCCCTCGAATACAATCTACTCCATTTGAACACACATACACACATACAAGCACACACAATGAAACACACACATAAATACAAACAAGTAACACATGTTTGACTGTTTATAAAGGTGTGGTTTGTAGAATTGTTTCAATATGGGAATAAGCAGGGCCACACTTCATGCATTTGTGTGGTTTGTGAGTGTGTGTGTGTGTGTGTGTGTGTGTGTGTGTCTGTGTCTGTGTCTGTGTCTGTGTCTGTGTCTGTGTCTGTGTCTGTGTCTGTGTCTGTGTCTGTGTCTGTGTGTGTGTGTGTGTGTGTGTGTGTGTGTGTGTGTGTGTGTGTGTGTGTGTGTGTGTGTGTGTGTGTGTGTGTTTGGTTGTGTGAATGCACGTGTATGTGTTTTTGTTTATGCACGTGTTTACATGGCTCACCTGGAACTCCTCAGCAGAGGTAACATTGAGGTCATGTCTTATCCAGTTAGAGCTGTCACCCTCCCCCACAACGAACAGCTCATGTTCCAGCCCCTGCACTAGACGCAGCACCCGTAGTTTGCCAACTGCGGGGTCGCATTTGAGAAGATAAAGGTCAAAGGTCACAAATCAAATTCCCTCAGCCTGCTATCAATCATATTTGCATTTCCCGATGATTCTATTGCAGTGTATGTTGCTATGAGATACATAGTGACCGACAGTGTTTTCAGGTTAATTTTTGCCTTAAATTGTTTGGCATATGTATGTTATTTATTATGCAAAAACAAGCCATGCTTAAATTAAAATAATGTTAGCAATAATAATAATGT
>NC_137909.1:22293097-22535597 GCF_963457725.1 Sprattus sprattus
GCTTCTAATGACTAGCCACGCAGTCAATCCAACCACCCAACTTTGCGTCCATGTTTGTGATTGATCATTGTGACTACGCTTTTGAGAAATACCAAATCGCTGGATAATTTTTTTTTTTTTTACGCACTGTTCATTCAGAACAATATGATGGTTGTGACAGCCAAGATTTATTTTTAGAAATAAAAGCTGGGTTCATCTCCATTGACCCCAACTAAATTTGCACAAAACTTGCATGACAACTTAATTTCTCTGACCATGCAGCATCTGACTCGTCGGAATTATTCTGAAGATCAGACAGAATATGCTACACAACTCATTGTGCAGGCCCTGGTTAAGTCAAAACTACACAATTGCAATGCAATTTTAACAGGCATGCCTGCATGTGTAGTGAGACTGTTGCAGATGATTCAGAATGGTCTTTGATCAACCAAACAGGACACATGTAACTCCTCTGCTGGCTAACCTTCACTGGCTCCCTGTAGCTGCTAGAATTAAATTCAAACCTCTCCCTCTGGCCTATAGGACGGACAATGGATTGATACCTGCCACTTTACCTGATATGATTAAGCTCTATACCCCCTCTCAACCAGTCCACTCCTCTGATGAGCGCATGTCGTCTTTGCTTTCTCTCAGCAGCAAGAGATCACAATCAAGACCTCCTAATGCTCTCTGTTCCAGTGACAGCCTTGGTACGTTTAAAAAAAATATTAAAAACTTGCCGTTTTTAGTTATCATCTGTTTACTTAGTTAATTAGCTTGAGGCTTACGCAATAGTCATAGTTTTAGTATTTGCCGTTATTGTTGTTGATGATGATGATAACAATAATATCATTCATTGGTTCATAATATTGTGTATTGAATTGTTTTTCATTTGGCTTATTTGTATTACTGCTGTTTCTTTTGTATGTTTTAAATATCTTTTTAAAATGTTTTTTTTTGTAAGTTGCTTTGGACAAACGTGTCTGCTGAATGTATTAACCATAGCCATGTATTGCAGCTGTATCACTCTAGAATGTGAAGACTACACAGGGGAAGTATTGCAAGGAGTTATGAGGCCCAGCTCACCTCCAGTGTCATTGGCCAGCTTCCAACCCTGACTGCCGATGCTGGTGTCTGTCCAACCGAGGCTGCCCTGGGCAGAGGAGAAGTCCCCTGTGGACCACACACACACACACACACACACACACACACACACACACACACACACACACACACACACACACACACACACACACACACACACACACACACACACACACACACACACACACACACACACACAAACACAGACAAATCATGTAACTTGCATCAATCGTGGAAAAGATCAGCATGCAGAATCAGGCCATAAATAGTTTAATAATGATAAAGCCAGAATAGGACATAATGTGTAGACCTCTCACACAGGCGTACTCCTATGAGTGAATGCTACTATGAACACACACACACACACACACACACACACACACACACACACACACACACACACGTATGTAGAATACACACACACTAACCACACTGTGCTTCATCCTCCTTTCCTGGACAGTCTGGGTGAAAGTCACAGAACTGCTCAAGTTTATTTGTGCAGGGCTGCGGTGGTGATGGCGGAAAGGATGGCATATGGCCTGTACCTGTAATAATAGGCAAACACACAATTAATGATTGAGTTGTACACACACTTATCGGTTCATGACACACACATACACCTTACGCTTAATATGGAGATATGGTATCAGTTATTGAATACAAGGTCATTTTTACAGTGTTCATGGATTACCAACAGTAGGCGGCACTCGTAAAGTCACTCTCATTAGTCTGAATAAAAATGTTGTTAATAAAGTCATATTATGCATTCTACTAGGCATATAATAATGATAAAGTCCTACAGGTAGACTCACATTCTTTTACTATAAATTAGACATATGAAGCATGCATGAAAGACATACAAAGTCTACTGTATGTGCCTCAAATTGCAGTGGGACAACATTGGCACATACTTTATGGCTTTGCCACTTAGTTTTCCCAATCCAGTAACAATTGGCTCATATCCATTTAGGTCTCACAGGCAAACAGAGATTTGTCCTGCCAGGGTGGCCTAAATTGGGTCAAAGCAACCTGAATTGGGCTGCCGTTTCCTAGGTTTCCGCGTGTTTCCCCTAGTTTCCAGACTGCTCCAAACATTTTGGCAACATCAAATGAAGCAACTTAAAAAAAAAAAATGTTTGCAAAAAGACCTACTGGCATTGGAAGCCTAGTTAATTTGCATTAGGAGTTTATCATCTTAAATGGTATATATGGCCAGAGTTGGAGATGCTGTTGGTTCAGACCCAGTACACCACTGAATCCGGAGTATTTTCCATGTGCCTCGTTACTGGCATAAAGAGTGATTGCTGCATCAACCATGAGAAACGTCCTTTTCGCTGGGAATTGAATCCATGGGGAACTTGCTCTCCCGGTTGATTAAAAGAAGTCAACATCAAACCCTTTCCAGCACTTTCTATAGGTGTGGGAGCCCTGCAGTCAGGACAGAGATCAGGCGTGGAGGAGGATGGAGGGGTGTGAACTGAGCGCTCACCATTTGACTTGCGGCAGCCAGGTGACAGCATGATGTTGTCTATGGCGATGCCCCCATATTCCCGGTCTCGGATGGCACCCGTAAACAGGATCTAGAGGACGTGAAAAACAACAACACAAAGAGGTTAGAGGGTAACAAGCGCAGCAGTATGTTCCTCAGAGAGCTTATTCAAATTAACTCTAATTAATCGAGTTTGGAGTTTCAACTGTTGAGAGAATCCCCTGCGGCTTTAAGCACATCACATGGCATTGGGTTTCTGATAATGGGTTTAAGTGTTTAAGTGTTTACGCAAAAAAAAAAAAACATGGCTCTGAAAATGGAAAAGAAACAAGGTGGATTGGACTAAGCCATAAACAATCCTAGCTTCAGGAGCACAGGAAGGAGGGATGCAATTCAATTGGCTGTTCAGCACACATATCAACAACCTTTCACGACACCAAACACAAATCGCGTACTGCATCTTTAACAGAGCTGTGTTCCCAGCATGCTTTGCTCCCAAGTACTCACATTAAAGGTGCTGCTGATGACAAATTCCACCTCAGCACGGACCCACAGGTCTCCCAGTGAACCCCCACGCTCCCATACTGGGTAGATCTTCTCCCCGGCAACCAGCACCGACAGACCCCCACAGCGCGGGCCAAACTGATGTGTGTACATCACCATCTGCACGACCCCAACACACACATACACACAGACACACGTACAGTAACAGATCCTGTACAAGAAAAACACACATTCGGCACAAGCAGACTCACATACACACACGTACACGTACATACACACGCACATGCACACACACACACACACACACACACACACACACACACACACACACACACACACCATAGAAACACTTACAGACACACACACACACACACCATAGAAACACTTACACACACACACACACACTTCGGCACAAGCAGACTCACATACACACACGTACACGTACATACACACACACACACACACACACACACACACACACACACACACACACCATAGAAACACTTACACACACACACACACACACACACACACACCATAGAAACACTTTTACACACACACACACACACACACTTTTGTATCATGATAAATTATCTATTCTCATGACATATACAGTACACCTTGCTCACCTTGCAGGGGTGTGTGCTATTGGTTGGTTCAAGCAGAGGACTTTGAAACGATGACCAGTCTGATTTTAGTGTGGTCCAATTATCCGGCTTTGTCAGGTAGAGGAAATGACCTGAGGGGAGGGGAAAAGGTTGGACACGAGTCACGACCGTAATGATGTCAGATATCAATAAACTATCACAGCATTGAGTGAACACCACTAACAGTTTGGAAAAGACCCTCTATAAATTACTCATTTCTAGCTACGTATCAAAGGAGAAAACTGCTCCTCCACAGGGAAGGTCTCGAGAGAAAGCATGAGGTTCTTCACACCTGAGGCCGTGTTGGTGGAGTGATCTCGCCCTGGCCCCCTCAACGGATCCGAGAGGGAGATGTTTGCCTGAGCCAGAACTTTCCATTCGAGAGACGAGAGGGTTCTCAGGTCCCAGCCACATAGATCTGCCTCAAAGTCGCAGAACCAGTAGCCGTCTGCCCAAGGTTGAGAACCACACAGATGTGCAAAAAGCAGAGAGAAGAGATAGGAAACGAGATCTTAAAGGACATATAAGAGACATCCATGCAGTGTCACAGATCATTTTATTGAATTCCATACAGAATTATGAATTATGAAATAAGTGAATACACTTTTTCTGCAATTTTGTGCTGTTTTTCAGTAATATAGGGGGAGTCACTGTTGCTTCAAGATGCTAATGCAAGATTGATGGACTGCTATGCTTGCTAACTCCCTATCTAAAGGACATCCTAGGCATCTTTTTTGAGACTTCGCCCCACTCACCGCACTGCGCCTCATCTGACCCGTCGCCGCAGTCATCTGTTCCGTCGCATTCCTGACGCCCCTCCACACAGCCACCCCTCGCACACTCAAACCACCCCTGCGGACAGCCTGCACCTGAGTCTGCACCTGCCCCAGAGAGGGGAGGCAGGGACAGAGCAGGACAGACAGATGGAATGGAAGGAGACCAAGTGATGAACAGATGAACAGACTTCTCAAAGGCAGTTTTACACGTGGGTGAGACAAGATTCAATTATTTGTGTGGTAAAAAAAAAAAAGGAAGGTAAACTAAAATGACAGCATGCATGAATGATTGTATGAATTGGATGGATGGTTGATGGATGAAAGAATGAATGAACGGTTCAATCGTAAGTTAAACCCCGTCTTTATCTCCAGGGCTCTTACTCGGCAGAGCACAGTCCCGGAACTCCAGCTGGTCTACCGCCACGTCTCCACGGCGTCCCTGGCTCCGAGCGGAGTGCAGCTGCACCTGGAAGGGGGTGGGAGTGCGGCCCAGGAACACAGTGGCCTCCCTCCACCCACGGATGCTGGTGCTCTCAGGCCTCCACACCACAGCCTGCTGGTTATCTGTCCCCGAAATGGATGCCCACATTGGGGAACCCTCAAAGCCTGTGTGGCCTGATAGAGAGATGGAGGTAAGAGGTTTTTTTTTGTTCTTTTGCTTTTCCCCTCTTGGCCTGTACATATAAATATACTATACCATACACTTCTATACTAGACTATATGCTAATATGTCCAGTAATCAGTATTTCTTTATACTCCAATCACCTTTTCCTGCTTACCAAGTATCAAGTAATCCTTTTCTCTTATACTTCTTTCACAATTTAACCTGACGACTTGTCATATATCAACAGAGGATGGATGAAGGTTCTATGTGAGTAACTGAAGCTATTTGCTCATTTATTGCTTTCATCCAACCTGATGAAATGTATAGAAAAGATCTCTCAAAACCCTTGGGTGTTGCTTCAGGGCTACTTCTTCTGATTTGTTGTTAGACTACTAAAACTTTTTATCAAAAGCCTGAAATTGGTAATGTACTGGATCCTGACAACTGAAATTGTGGTGCTGTGGTGTGTAGCATCTACTTTTCGGCTAAGTATTTAGGGAAACACAGCGCAACCGTGACAACGGTTGTCCAGCTAGCTTGTTTTGTTCTAACACCCTCTCTGCTCCATCACTGCTAGTGCTTCACCTGAGTCCCATATAAAGTAGCGGATGAGCAGACGGCACGTGGCTGAAGACTGCTGCATCGTGGGAGACTTCAGCAGGGCAGTGTGGCTGCTGTCACTGTTTACAGACGTCACGCCCATAAACCAGCCTGGGAACCATATGAAAAGCATCACACTCTTCATAACCCGCGCACACAGAGCCTAAAAAGACATGGTCTCTGAAATAATTGCACTCAGAGAAGGCAATTGAAGACAAAAAATGACCCCAGAGAATACAGTGAAATAAATCAGCAATGTTCTGAAAAAGCAACAGCAAACATGCACACAACACACACACACACACACACACACACACACACACACACACACACACACACACACACACACACACCAAACACAGACACACACACACACACACACACACACACACACACACACACACACACACACACACACACACACACACACAGTGTGATACCTGAATCAGTGCCAGTGGTGTAGTCGCAGGAGGGGCCACTGTCAGGGAGCGTGGTGGTCCCTCTCTGCCTCCTTTCCCACTTGTGCAGCTCTTGAGTGGAGCTTTCTGTCCAGCCACAAACATCTGGGCGCTCAAAATCACACACAAACTCTGGACCACTGTAGCCTGACAAGACAGACAGACAGACACACACACACACACACACACACACACACAGAGACTCAATGGACACATTTAAGATATTTACACATACTGTGTATGCAGCACATAGTATATATGCCCAGATACAAACTCATAAGATACAAAATATGTACACACAAACAAATACAAGCTGTAAGGCTGGAGAAAGATTGGTGAAGTTTGTGACAAATTTGTTACAATCGAGGAGGGCTTAGGCATTGTACAATGTCCATTGTGCAATTCTGTGGGGCCTTTCAGAATTCCCTGATAAAGCACACCACAATGAAGACTATGTGTAGCATTCATAACTGACCACAAACCCGATACAAGAAGTAGCGCACTCACATATTTAGTGTGTTTGTTCATTTTGTATTAACTGAACTCCCATATCTGTTTCACTCAATCAAATTACACAGTAAATCAGGGGTGGGTGGGTCTGATTGTGGGTAGGGGTATAACAATTAGATTTGTGATGTGTAAATTGTATAATTGTATTGATTACACAAAAAACACAAATAAATAGTGTTAACCCTTTCATGCATGAATTATTAAAAAAAATGGTCTAGATTTTTTTTGGATTGATTTTCTTACTCAAAATGAACCTAAACTTGAAATTCAAATAAAAAAAAATAGCAGGTTATATAATTAGATTTAATATCATCCGATACCTCTGATGCATGACGTCCACATACTTGGACAGTTGGTTTTAGGGTGTACAAACTATATATTTTTATTTAACACAGATTTGTTCAACACACTTTCCCCTACATGCTAATGTTTTTTTGGGACTGATTTGGCCTTCTTGGGTAGAAGTTTTTAACAGATATGCCTGAGTATTCAGCACATGTTCAGAACCGTCAGCCATCTTAACTTAATGATGTCATTACACAGTTAACATTCCAAATACAAGATTATACATATTGTTATTATATTGCTCTGAGTCTACTGTCACTGCCCCTATGTGGTTTGGAGAATATTACTATGATAATGCGAAACAAAATGAAGTTTAATTAACTGTCCACGCATGTGGACACCATGCACGAAACTAAATTACGCAGTAAATCAACCTAACTGACAGCTGAATTTGGAGCACCCCAACTCACAACATATGACCGTAACTCGTTTTGGGACACAAATGTATCTTTTTCCACTCAGGAACAAGCCGTTGTCTCTTACCACAGTCCAGTTCATCACTACAGTCGCTGCAGTCACAGACAAAGTCACACTTTTGTTCCGGCGGTACCTCACACGTCTGTCTCTCCAAGCCCAGAGCTACAGAGGATTGGAGAGCGGACATCAGAGCACATATTTACATTTAGTAATTTAGCAGACGCTTTTTTCCAAAGCGACGTACAAGGGAGAGAACAGTCAAGTTACAAGCAATAGAGACCTAGTGTAACAATAAATACTACATAAGAAATAGAAAGACAAAATAGAAAAGAAAAAAGAAGTTGAGGAATGTAACTGCTGTAAGTGCAAGTTAAGCACTAGTTGAAGTGCCAGTCAGGATGGGATTTTGCATATAAGAAGATGGTGTCTTTATTATCTCTTAAACAGTACAGGTTGCACTTGACATATCAAAAGATATTTGACAAATAAAACTAAGTGGGTGTTTCTTGATATCAAAATCATCAAGAAAAGAAAGAAGTCTTGTGGTTTTAATAGGTTCATCAACAGTCAAATGTCTGTCTCAAAAGGGGCACAACAAATCTTGCTAGTTCACACACACTTTCTGAGGTATCTTTGCCTTCGGAAATGAGGACACATAAGAGGTCAAAGGTATCATTGTTCACAGATCAGGCCAGATTGGGAAATGACGTGAAGCCAAAGGTCTCTGTTTGATGCATGAGAGATACTCATCACGTCACATATGGCTAAATATCTCACACATTTCCTCTGCTGTGTAAACAGAGCAACTTTTACTAGTTTGAGTATAGATTCCAGTGGATTCCAGTCTTTATTCAGTTATTATATGTAGATAATATGCTTTTAGGAGGATGTCTTTACACTGTTACTTTGTAGGGTTGAGGACGGCCTTGTACTGTTGAAACATTTGAGATATTTGACTGTCTTGTTTATACATTGTACCAGATATGAAAACATACAACTTTTGCACAAGCAGAACCAATGAAGGGGCTATTCTAAAACAAATATATCGTAAGAGTCAGAAGTAGTCTTTAAAGTGCAAAGCAGACGTCTCAATAGTTCTATTGATGGAAGATTAGAAATAAATGGAGCAAGCTATCTCAGGACAGAAGTTCATGGGGGGGGGAAAAAACATCATCAACCAGCAAGGTTACTACCCATTCTTTCAGGAGAATACCATTCCATTTGTGTAGCTCCCTGAATATGTTCACTTTGTCCACATATTGAATGGTGTGAGATCTCCCCTCTTACAATGAAAGCTTTTACTTATTCCTCAACTTTCAAGGACAAAATGGTAGCTTTGTAGACACTTTGGTACATATAACTATATCTGACAGCATATACACGTATTCGATGTACATGTTAAGAAAAACCTTTTTATTTAGGCTCTTTTCGGAAAAACACAGCTCTGACTTACTCATCTTTACACCCAGGAGAAGAAGAAGCAGAAGCCATGTCCTACTCAGGAATCCCATGATTCCCTCCTTCACCTAAAAACCGGTTGCAGAAGAGCTGGGCCACTTGGGAAAGTCGAGCCACAGTAACTCCACATGTGCTTCATCTGAGCCACTGCCTGCGCATGGAACTCACTCCTTCCTCCTTAGAGATAACAGCTGGACTTTATTTCCACACGCACACACACACACACACACACACACACACAGAGTTGTGACTGCGGCCAGGAGACATAAACCACAGGAACACACACCGCGTGTGTAACAAGGTGGGGTAGTGTGGACCCAACAGAAATTGTACTTGGCTTACAAATGGAAATTCCCATGTGTTGATGTGTTGCTCAAGAATTTCCCATCTTCTACACCCACCCGATCCCCGAAGTCTATTTTCATCAGACCACTCCTGGCACGTACTATGTCATAAGAAGTGGGGATAGGCAGTGGGGTTGGGGTGGAGTTCATTTTAGGAAAACATAAAGTGATGGGTGACTGGATGCCAAATCTTATAAAACCAGAAAGATAACTCTGTAACTCTGCATAACTTACTGCATATGTCAGCAATTAATTATGCCATTTTACTGTCAGACATTTGCACTGTCCTTACAAATTTAAGTGCCAGACCCTTAAGTTTCTGATAGCAATCTCTACAGTGCCATCTGAGCGCTATCACTATCAAGGTGGAGATTGCTCAGACTTTGACATGTTCCTCTGAATCAAAGCTAAAAGGCTATACAAATGCTGAGTTGTTGAAAAAAAATGTGTGGGTTAGGGAGTTCATCTAAATTTAGCCTTTGGTTAATAATCACAAAATTCTCAATCCAGAAACATTCAGACAAAAGCAAAAATGGCACTCTCAAAGTTCATAAGGTAAAAATATGACAAAGTGTTTTCCAGTACACTGCTGGCCACTGTATTTGCAAATGCCATTTTTTTTAGATCTTAAAGCAACAATAAGGAGTTCTGTTCCAAAACTAGCAAGCTAACTACTTTAAAGGCATGCAAAAACCTTGCAACACCCCCAACAGCTCAGCTGACACTGATAGAAGCTCGAATTGTTGCATAGTACTACTCTAAGATTTACTCAACGGTTCTCAACATTTATTTTAATGACTAAGACAGAAGAAATGTACTGGGAATAATAATATTATCCAAATGCTTAAACAATTGATTTATTTTTCAAGTTTTAATATTTGCACTTTAATACAGAACCTTGTCTTACCAATTAGTGGCCTTCAAATACACCTAGTCAACTTATGCATCAAAAAGCACTTACGAAATGAGTGAAATACATGAGTGAAAAAAACCCACATTAGTCTGTAATTTTAGCACAGTGGCATCCAGTCATGATTCGTGAGGTTCAGTGACAACTTAACTTTGTATATTCCGACTGAACTTATTAGGGTGATGGACCTGGTTACATAAAATATTTGAGTCCAGAAGCTATGAACTATTTTAAGCATGAACACGTACAAAACCAGGTGATGCGCTGTATATTCCATAAGTAGACGTTTCAACCGAGTTCCACTTTCTTCTACTGGATTCGCCACACTAGCAATGTCAATTATGTTATTTGTTGGAGGTCAAAGAAGAATCAGAGTCATGAGGCATGCCGGCAACATAGGAGTGTATCCTTCAATACCCCCCATCTGCCCACGTCACCTCGTAGTCTGGGTAACGGGCCTGCAGCTTCTCGGTGGAGACGGAGTGGTTTGCTTTGCCAAACCCCTGTAAATGACAAGAGACTGCATGGGTGAAAAATAAACAACACAAACTGAGAATGTAGCCCACACATGCTTCCCTTCTTCCTTCCTTATATTCTGCACAGGAAACGTTTTGCATACAGCAGAAAAGTGAAAATGATCAGCGAACATTCTAACAATCATTAGCCATACTAAAAAAACCATTTGATAATTCAAACAAAAAAGCTTTATTAAATCAGTGGAGGCAAATGTGCTTTCAAGAGCAGTCGTTTCGTATCTTACCATTGAGTATCCATAAACATGAATTGTCTTGGCCTGGCTATCGTGTTTGATTCGGCCGCCCCCAAGACACTCACAGTCCACACCACCTGCTTTTTCTAAATCCTCCGACACTTTGTCGTATATGTCCGCTGATGAGAAACAAATGAAATGTATTGCATATATAAATTAAAACGTTTGAGGTGACTAATGGACTGACATCTTTAAGTCACGCACATGTTTATCCAACACCAAATTCTGCACGTTGAAACATGAATGTAACGTAATAAAAACGTCATGGCAGTCCACGTGTGTTTGTAGTTTATTGCGTCGATAGCCTTTGTTATTCATTGAAAGTAGACCTAAAATGTATTCAGTTACCCTGCAGGCCACAGGCAGGGCTTAGCACTTCAGTTATTTTGGTTAACAAGAACACGGCATGCTGCCGCCCGGTCTCTCAGGCACTCAAGACTTCCAACTTCCATTCATTATTCCACCACCTCCTTACCGTGGTATTCGGCCCATGCGTAGCCTCGCACAATATCTTTACTGGAGTCGTCATCTTCTGTACTGTGTACTCGAATAAGCACGTACTTAAACACACCATTTGGGTCTATATCTGCATCGGGAATACTGTCAAGCTTTGCAGAAGCCATTTTTGCACTAGAAAAAAAAGCTAATGTTTACATTTTTTTCCCGTCGGTTTCTGCAGTGTAACCTATCATGATTGTTAGCAGACTGGTGTATGACAGCTCCATACCCAATCAGAGAGCGTTTAAAACCTGGAAATAAACAACCATTTCCGGGTCGGAAGTTTGGCGTCACAGAGATGTTCTAAAATAAAAGGGCATTTGTCTATTTGTCTAACTTTAATTACACAGACAGTATCTTGCTGAATTCATTTGAAAGACATCATTGTGCTCTTTTCCAGACGTATCAGACTTTTTGTAATCTGTGAAACCTGCATTAACAGTCTATGTTGGCCTATTTTTAAGCAGTGGTGTAGTCAATGATGAGATTACTCACTAATAAACACATTTGTATCAATATGTAGGATGATTTGAAGATATTCAACCCCACTATTATTTAAACACAATCCTTTGTTTTATTAGTATAGTGTGGTGTTTGTCATAATGTCTTCCTTTTGAACATACTTCAAATTCACCTGTTTAGTTTAGAAATGTTTCCTGTTTTTTATATATGCATTTGTGAGATGGGTTCGTCCTTATTTAGTCCATTTGTTATCATGGTTATGCAATTGATATAGCTGGTGATTCTAGAAAACTAAAGCTGATTGTTGACTTTACTTTTAGTACATACTTGTCTTAACGTGGCCAGAAGTTGAGCCAGGTAATGAATAAGGACTCTGCCATCTCTGCTCACAAACGCTGCAATGTAACCAGCCTGAGACTTTCTGATAGTTTACTATCTCAGGAGCACAACTTCTGCATGCCGTTTAGTGGAGAAAGCAAGACATTGAATGTGGCAATGTGCTGGTGAGTTAGTACACTGTTTAAAAGAGAAGTCATGTCATCTAGGGTCTGCCTGGAAGTCAGTGATCAGTTTCAAATAATGTGACTGTGTCATTCTGAAATCCAAAGTCCAGGTCTCAGTTAAATCCACTGAAAAAAGTGTAGAACATTATTACGGAACATGTTATAATCAGGTGAAAAAGTAAAGTAGGCATCATCAGTAGCCCAAACCTCCAGTATCTAATACAGGGCCCATTTAAATTCAGATTCTTAAAAGATTTTGACTCTCAAGTTTAACTAATACTTATATGACACAGTATCCATCTCAAATTGCTCATGTACTTTTAAGGTCAAACATTTAACAGAGAATACTCGTGCAAAACAAGTAATGTAAAACACAGATTTAATAAGCATATTAAATAAAAGTAATCATTGGTTAAACATTGGTTTAAAATGCACATGAGTTGTTTTCAAATAAAATGCCTGGATAGACTGTTAAGCATGTTTGGAAATTGAATCTTACAGTAAACACTCAACAGCAAGTATGAAGTAATAATGGAGTAGTTTGAGATCCAGCCATAAACCCATCTCTAAATGGGTTGTAACATTGTTCCCATACTCTTTAAGCCTCTAATACTCTATATACAGATTTCACTCAGTCATCAGCAAACGTCAACTTCCTCAATAAGAGCCATGGTACCTAGCTATGTCCATAACCAAAAAAAGAGAGAATTTAACTTGGTTGTAATTACAACTGCCATTGGACCATTAAGAAAACACTCCTCTCTCAGGAGCCACGGTGCATTCCCATACAAATACTTCTGGAATGTATCAGTAACACAAGGTCTAGTCCCAAGGCCAGCCACCAGCCTGCGCCTCATCTGCTGGGCTCTAGGGGTCACCCCTAGCTCCCTTCTGCTGTTGGAAGGAGTGGCAGACCAAAAGCCCCAGGGCAGCAACAAGCAACAGCGTGGAGAGAGCAATTAAGAAGACCCAGATATTAGGGGGCAGGGCTTTCCTCACTGAGAGGCTCTCGGCTGGCACCAGGTTGCTCAGAATTAGCATGTAGCCTAGCGCCCAGCCCACAGAGGTATCTCCTGCCTGGAAGGGGGGAAAAAGTTGTATGTGTTAAAAACTCAAACAAACAAATATACAGAGGTGTAGGGGGTGTAAACAACAGTGTGTTGCGGTGAGAGTATCTTCTGTTCAATTTAATACTGGAAAGGAAAGTGAGTACCACCTTAATTACATACACACACAATATTGGTTACAGAAACAAATTTTGTTTCTGTAACAAATAATTTCAAACTGGTTACAAAGAAATGAGTCATTCAGATAACTGAAATGTCTCCAAAGGCTTTCACAATGTACACATATGTATATTTGAATAAAGGTGTTCTTATCACCTTAAACATACACACGCACCTTTTTTTGGAAGTCAATTTTTGTGAAGGACTCTTCATCGAAAGCATAGGCTTTGAGCAGGAGCTCGTTGATGAACACAGAGGCAGCACAGTAATCTTGCAGGCGTGATCCTTCATTTGGAGCTTTTATTGACATCTGGGATAAGAACACAATGGCATAAAAAATGAAGATAAACCATAGTATACACTCTTAATGTCCTGACACACCAGAATAGCCATGTCTACAGTGCTCTTGTCCTCATATGTCCTAGGACTAGCAAAATACTGAAGGCAAAAACAAAACTGATCTTACATTGGTCATGTTACTGTAGTAATTGGTAAAGGCTTTGACAGTAATGTTGACTGATATTTTGGCATTTAGACACACACCGGCATGTCTACTCACCTCCACACACACTATACTACAAACACACACCCCCCCAATCCCACCCTACCTCTCTCCACACACACACTCATACACATAGAATCAGCCGTTACCTCCTTGAAGCTCATATTACAGATAGCTCTGGTTGCTTCCTCCAGTTTAGCCGGAGTGTTCACAGCTACGCCAGTGGTGCGTTCCAAGAATGCGTGTACATAGAAGAAAGCTGAGAATGCCTGATAGGGAAGGAAGACATGTTATTTATGGATATTGAAAAATCATAATGGTATTACACAAAATGGGACGAGTCTCAAATGGTCATTGTCCTCATTGTCGTTCTCAATTTGATTACCCTCAAATTTCATACTTTAAGTGTCATTGGAGACTGGTCCGACTGCTCCGATTGGCCACACCCTATCAAACCTCACCATGAAGTTGCCACTGACGTTGGGCTGGAAGACCTGATCGAAGGAACACTTGGAAAATGAACAGGTCTGGAAGTCGAAGATCTCAGACATATTGCCCCGACAGAAGGCATAATCCCCGGTGCCCTTCAGTGTAACAGTTGCCTCTGGGTCGTAGGGTGTGGGTCTCAAGGCGGTTGTGCAGGGAGAGTCGAACACACTTCGCAGGGTCACGGTCACCACAAGGCCTTCTGGATAACAGGGGTGGAACACAGTAGGTCCAGAGCTCTGAGACTATGAGTGACAGAACAGGGGGAATATAAGGGAGGAGAAGAGCAAAGATACGTCATTCTTTCAGATAAAACCTCCGTGGCCATAGTAACTATCTCCAAGGTGAAGTGATACAACTAATCCCTTGAAACATGAGGGTGAATTGGCATATACTAAGCAGTTTAATCAAAGTCAGGTTCACGTCCCAGTAAGTCTACTCCTTAATTTGACAGAAAGTCATCTCTTTGTCACAGTGAGAAGACCGGTCATCTCTCTCACCTTCAAAATTTGAGCCAGGAGCTTTCGCAGCATCTGGTCCCGGCCATAGCAGAGGAAGCTGTGGGTGTACAGCGTGTAGTTTTGCCCATAGAGCCGCAGTGCCATCTGTTCCTCTGGGTTCTCTACATGATCCTGGTTCACAAATGTGATCTGGGTGGAGGCCCCTCCAAAATCCAGTGCCCCAACTGTTGGTTTTCCTGGTCTCAGCCAGCGGCCTATGAATCCATACTGTGAAATTGGATTGGAATTGGGGTGAAGGTACCTATAAATTATATCCATTCAATTCAATTTAATCAAAACACAGTTGTAGAAAGTAATGTCTGGATTCTAAAGATAAATGTCACGCTTCTTACATTATCTAGTAAGTACTCCATATTTGTGACTTGATGGGCAAGTAAAGCACCTCACATAGCACTGACAAGTCTGCTGTTGACCTTTTATTTAGTTTCCATCAAAACAAGAGTCCACTTAACCAGTGTCCTCATTTCAGAATGACTCACAGATTGTGAAAAAGGTTATATGAGCCAAGAATGCATCTAATTTGACCTCTCTGTCTCCCAGATCATTGCATACTAACATAATGATTATCAAATGCATGGTTCCTGAATTTATCTAAAACAACCTCTGCCTTTCATACTTTGTTTTCATTCTCTCTTTCTGACTGCTGTGACCAGATTTAGGTTGATTCAGGCTAAGACATGTTACTCCATAAAGTTACTTTATATTGTCCCCATAGAGAAACCCCTAAACGTTCACATAGTCCACATAAAGAAACCCCTAAACATTCTATTTGTGTTCTTGCTTCTTACACTCTCCATAGAGAAACGCCTAAATGTACTATTTGTGTTCTTGCAGCACGACTGGTGGAGGAAGTTGCTCATAACACGGAGGTCATGGATCAATCCCAGAAAGGAGAATTAATAATGAACTATGCACCCCATTTGTACTGAAAGGGACTTAGCCGCTGCTAATTCTGTTACTTTTTCCTCACAATCTCCAGAGCTCAGTATACCTTAATGAAGTTCTCCAGCAGGTAGTTCACAGTTACCCAGCCATATGCACCCTCTTTCTGCCCACTAATAATCGCTGCCCCCTTGAAGTTGAAGGGATAGCTCTTGATCTTCTCACCAACCTCCATAAGAACACTTGCACACCCTTTAGGGTCAGAGATACTGCAGAAGAAAAAGAGAAAAAGGACAATATGATGAGGATGAGGACAATAAGCTATCTGAGAGGCACAAGCTTGTGTGCACCTTTACCCAACCAAACAAACAAAACAAACCTAAAATTGATGAATAGCAGTGAGTAATGTGAAGGCACGTTCCTCAAAGATCAGGTGGTGTTGCTAGATTTGTGTATAAGGTATGTGACTGTATGTGTTGCTTTGTCTGTGTGTTTGCGAGAAAGAGGGTGAGGTAGTGGTGGAATCCTTGGCTAATTTTCACTCATGTATTGGGCTGTGTCAGCTTGTTCTGTCAGGTTAGGGAAGCCCTGTTCGCATGGTAGGTCTGGGAAACAATTCAAGAAATACAACTAAAAACCTGAAGGAACACACACACACACACACACACACACACACACACACACACACACACACACACACACACACACACAAACACACACACACACACACACACACACACACACACACACACACACACACACAGACACACACACACACTTTAAGAGCCTCATCCCAGCTGTTGCACCCAGGTAGATAGGTGTGAGCTGATGACGTGCTTTAGGGATTTCCAGTGTGGCATTCTTGAGACAGTCTTCCAGACTGCGACCTGCAGCTCCTGGTTGGCCTGCATAGCTGGAGATTCCCCCTCCTGAATTATAACACAACACATAAAAACTGAGAAAACATACAAGACAAGAGTGAGCTTCTGTACAACAGTCATAGTATTCATAGACAGCTCTACAAACGTTAGTTTTGCCTGGGAAAAGTGCAGCAATTCAATATATCAGTATACACAGAACTGCTACAGTCAGAAAGACATGCCTTGGTAAGATCCTCCTATAAGCACAAACAGACCTGTATTTCAGAAAGGCACATACATGTCGACTTCGCCATCATGTTCACACCAGTCCTGCTGAGATCTGTGGTTCATAAATTTACCGTGGGACAGTTACTTGCGGTCTGCACAGGAAATGATCCTGTGTGTTTGAAGGATGTTGGTCAAGTTGTTAAAGGTGGACAGCCTTTGTGGAAACTCAGGCAGGACTCCAAAACTGTAAATCATGAGTCACCCAAAGAGACAAGACAGGGCAACTCATGCAAGTGGTTGCTTGGAATGGTTGTGTGGCTGTCTCCGAGACCTGATCATAGGGGTTTAGATCATTCTTTACCAGCACATTTATTGTACAAATTACTTGCAGTTACAACTGACATGATCACAAAATACTTATCCAAAATGAGGCAAGAAGGAAAACAACCTCATCCTGAATGGGTTTGTGGCTGTTTTGGATTGGATTGATGTATATACATTTATGATATACGTATATGTATATATCAGTACAGCATGATGCTGTACCAGTGCCATCATACATACCATACCATAGCGCCTGTGTCTTTTTGTTGCTAAGACAGTCTTGTATAGAGACATAACCTTTGTGTGTAAGGGACTGCTTAAAGGTTTGAGGGGTTGGGGGAGCTACTAACCTTTCACATGATACTCGCTGTGCTGGCTGACGACGCCTGTGTCGTTCAGTTTGTCCGCTGGCCACTTGTAGATGTACATGGATGTGTGGGAGGATCCCGCATCCAACACAATCCCATACTGAGGCAGGGTGAAAGAGAAAGAGAAATACAGAGAGGTGAGAGAAGGGTGACGAGCAGGGAGGGAAGGAGATTCACATGATACAGCCAATGTTTCCCTCGAATTATGTCTATATATGGCAAAGATTTCAGATGGTAAATAAGGACATGGTTATTTGAGCTGCTGAACAGTAATGCCTTGTGCTGCTGTGTGTGTTTGTGTGTGTGTGTGTGTGTGTGTGTGTGTGTGTCTGTCCTCTATCCTGTTGTTACACTAGTAAGTAAATCATGTCTGATCATTAACATTTTTGTCTAGACAAGCTAACATCCTTATTGGCTGTAGTTGCAAATGCAACAAGTAATTTATATTTGCATGTGGCCTACAGTTAGAGAGCGTGGTTCAAAGGAACACAGCACCCACATCTAAAAAAATGTCAACATAAATGTGGCTATGCTTCTCAGTATTATGGGGATGTTGTGTGGGTAGACATGTGGGACAGACAAGTGGGTTTTGCAAGACCTACTTTGAGCAACTGGCCATCAGATCAAACCGAAAGATAAATGACAGATACGATTCACCTAGTACAAGTACAATGCTCCAGTTTGGCATGGATGAAGTTATATAAAAATAAACTAATTACTAAATAGTACATACATAAATAATCAATAAAAACACAGTTTCTGTCTACTAATTCTTCTAATTTTTTGTACAGTCTGATCCTTCTCTTCCGCATGTTGTTCCCTTGTTGTCTCCTCCTTTGCCTTGTACTGTTTGTGTCATACTGAAATAGAATTCCATCCAATCATAGACACAAACGTGCTACATGCTGCTCACTTGAGAGCTTCATTCTTTCGGTTTTCTCATCTGCCCAACTGTTTAACTCATCTCTCTCTTTTCACAGTAATTCTTTTGCTCTCTTGCACACTTATCTTTCACGTATTTGCAGTTGACTGTAGTATGCAAATAGCTCTAGGTCAGTAAGGTGTTCAATTCTAGGTGAGAGGCAGTGCAGGTGTGGCGACGTTTAAGGGGATTTACACACATGGCATGCTCTTCACACGCTGTAGACACACCGTGAGACCAGTTGTGATTATGGCTTAACGATGGCTTGTTGCAGCATGCTGGCTCAAACCATTGAGCTGAGAAAATGGCCTTTCCAGATCACAGGATGTTCTTCTAGTGCAAGAAGTAAACAACTACATGCACACCACAAACAGTTACACCACCATGCTGTCCAAAATGACTTGCATCAAGGTGCACAGTTGCACAGTGATGATTAAGAGTCACACCATAACAAAGAGCATTAAAAGTACACATGCACACACACACTTTCATTCATGAGCTAAACATGTACTTGTTCTAAATGTGCGTCACCTTCACTAAATATAATTAACTCCACGTCCTCATCTTTGAATGCATCTCATCCTCTCTCCATACACACCAATACATGCATACTGCACTAGAACAGTTAGCAATACCAAGAGAGAGGAAGTAATGCGAATCTATTAATGACTTCTGAGCTTTAAGTAGTTTGTAAGACCCAATGTCTGAATGGGATTATGCCTGATTTTCAGTTTTCAGCATTGAGGAGAGGATTTTAGAATAGAGAAAATAGTTGGTCTTTTCTGTTTCAGTAGGCTACAGACTGCTTCTTAGTTCACACTATATAATAATTAACATGCAGCTCAATGATATTTTGGACGATATTTCCTAACATGATCATGTGGCTTGCTATAGCCTACCACCAGTCATGTTGAAAAAGTATCCATTGTGATTAGAAATAATAATGAATGTACCGCATTAACATAATGAAATGTAGGAAATTAGTGGTCTCTGTCAGTCGGTAAGCTTCATTGCAATGCAGGAATATTTTGTCTAATTACAACTACCCGCAAAAGAAAAACGGGTCGCAAACGTCAAACCATTTCCCACCCTCAACGGATCCGACTGTCTCAAAAGCACCGTTAAGTGTAGCCAAATTAATATTTGGGGATATTACATTTGACCTCATATTACTAAATTATTTATGGGAAAGGGTCTGGTGTAGTTCCAAAATAATTCAGATAAACATTTAGTCAGAACAGGCGACAAAACCAAAGACACGGAGGATTGAGTCAGGGAGGGAGTCGGAGGAGCACACCAGATGAGTTACATGATATATTTTTAGCGTGCCAGTTAGGTCCACTTTCATGATATCAGTCAAAGTTAATGTTGACAGATCACTGCATCTTAAACGTAGACGTTGGCTTTAACCAATAGTGCCAGCTGCAGTGGTAGTTGGGTCAGTTTGAAATGTGAAGCTGAGTAACTTACCATGTCAGGTGGAGGTGCATACATATCCCTGGACGAAATGGTGAGCAAAAGAATAGTCCCAATTCCCAAGAGCAAAAGCGTCACCGGGACGAATATTTGAGAACTTCGGAATTCCATCCCCTCGAAATGAAATGAATAGCAATCAGAGAGCAGTGTCTCCAGTGCTGCGTAACTTTAACTGGTAAATACACGCGACAAGTGAGCTCGCATTACAGCGAGGGAACTCTTACAGTCGACTGTGACAAACATCTGCATCACACTTTACACTTTCGCGAAGTTGAGATGACGAACATACTGACGAATGTTCTGCTGATAGGACGAGTGCTTTGTATCCATTTCATTTATGAATGCAATTAGGCAGTTGGCACCTACGTGAATGTAAGAAGCCAGTCCAGTTGAGAACGGAGTAGAATTGCGCTCCTGGGCTACCGTTCCCGTGGTGGGAAAAATGTTCCCGTGAAAAGGAGCGGTCTGAGTGGGGCGTTTAATATATCCCGCCGTACAAAGACACCAACCAACTTGTTAAAAATCAGTTACATGTATTTAAAGGACCTAATCACTCAAATCACACGTGACGAAGTTGTCTAACTGACGCTGTACTTGATAGGATATGCGCGTTCGATTTCGCATACATTTATCCCTAAACATTTGCATGACTGTTAAGATGTGACAGTACTTAATTTTCATCTCACGTTCTAACTGTTCTCATCCAGGCTACATCGAATACCATTAAGTTGTCTCAATGTAGCCTACTTCATAGCCCCACTGGCAGATATGTGCAGCAATATATCTAATTTTGATAATATTAGGCTGAATGGTTTGTGTATCATGGGGTCATTAGGATAAAACTTAAAATGCCTTGCACTCTGCAAGACCTAAAAGTGAACCTCTCCCTGTTAGGATAGTTGTTTGGGTCTATGTTGTAAAAGTACTTAATCGTCTTTTATTTAAACACATGTAGCTCAGATAGTTTTATGCTTGTGATGAAATTTGTGGGCCCTTTGTTAATACAGTTTTTTACGATTGGATAACTCAATACGTATTACACAATTATCTAACTTGATAAGTTACCCTCCACTACATGGAGCAAAACACTCAAGGAGCAAAACATCTGCCCCGATTTGCACCACTGTATAATAATAATAATAATACTTTATTTTGATATAGCGCCTTTCTAAATACTCAAAGAAGCTTTACACAGGGCAAAGACAAACAAAACAATACAACAACAAAACATCATATAAGACAGAGGATCAAACCAAACAAACAAACAGAACATTTTAGTGAATCATGTAGTGGAGGGTAGGGAGCAGGGGTTAGCAGGTGAAGGCAAGCTTAAAGAGGTGAGTTTTGAGGGTTTGTTTGAATGATGATAGGGTGGGAGCCAGACGGATGTGGATGGGAAGGGCATTCCAGAGGGAGGGTGCACCAACTGAGAAGGCCCTGTTACCCCAGGTCCGGCGTTTAGTCCTGATGGTCTTCAGAGTGTTTGTGCCAGCAAACCTGAGGCAATGGGTTGGGGCGTGGAGGAGAAGGAGGTCTGAAAGGTAGGGAGGGGCCATGTTGTTTAGGGCTTTGTAGGTGGTAAGTAATATTTTAATGTCTATCCTGTATTTGACCGGGAACCAGTGGAGGTTGCGTAGGACCGGCGTGATGCGTTCATAGCGGCAGATGGAGGTGAGCAGTCGAGGGGCAGAGTTCTGAACATATTAAAGTTTATTGAGGACTGTTGAGAGAGCCATAGAGGATGCTGTTGCAGTAGTCGAGGAGGTCTGGAGGTTATGAGGGCATGGATATGAATTTTGGTGGTGGCAAAGGACAGGTAGGGCCGGAGGCATGCAATGTTCTTGAGGTGAAAAAAGGCGGTTTTGGTGATGTGATTGGCATTGTGTAGGAAAGAGACGGTGGGGTTGAGGATGATACCGAGGTTGCAGACCTGAGTGGAGGGGGTGATGATGGAGCCATCAATGTTGAGAGAGAAGGTCACAATGTCAGCTCACACTTTTTGCAAAACAATATACACACTTGTATACATTAGACACATATATCAAGATGTCATGTCCTTGCAATTCCAAAACACTGACCACACATTACCACACCTATGAGCCATTGGTTAAACACAGCCATCAAGTGCATGAACACTTGATTGATTAATTGTAGACACACCAAACAGGTTTAAGCACTATAGAAATGCAGCAAGTAAGTTCACCTGTCTTCAACCAAAATGAAAAGAGTCAGAAGAAGTAGAGTGAGGGTGAGAGGGGGAATCCACGGAGGAGAAGGAGGAGGAGGAGGAGGAAGAGGCGGAGGCCGTGCCATAGGCCCAGGTCGAGGTGGAGGTAGAGGAAGACCTGAAGCAGGAGGAAAACGTGCTCAAAGAAGAGGACCAAATGTATCAAACTTACAGTATTTGAAAGGAGGAAAGGGGGCCCATATTCACGCAAGAACAAGAGAGAGAGATCATAAACATGGTTTTGGCCAATAATGCTATCAGGCTTAGAGAAATTTAAGCCAACATTATCGGTGACCAAGCCATTTACAATACAGTAATGTCCATCAGGTCTCTCAGTCAACACTGGAAAGCATCCTGAAAGGACATCAGGTTCAAATGAAACAACTCTATCTGTACTGTATTTTTAGGTTTTTTTCTCTTTTTTCTTTACTGTAATTGTAACCTGTACTGGATACAGATACATTTTACGTTTGTCTGATATTTGCTGAGCTTACAGTGTTATGCACAGGAAAGTGGGACATGTTTTGTTGTGATTATCCATGTTGACATGTTGACTGATTTGGGAATATGGAGAGAATTACATTATATTTTTATAATTTGCAGCCACTTGTGTAGTGTTTGGTGAATGTATTGTAAATTTTATTTGCAATTTCTCTGTATACTTCACCTACACTACTCTAATCACTGAGAAGAAGAATTGCTAAATGTGTTTTAAGTTTGCAACAGCAGTGTATAACTGGTACAAATAGAATGAAGTCATATGCAATGTGTGTGTTTCATATGGTAATAAAATATGTTTTGATAAATTCGTTTTTACAAGAGTGTTTCATTTAGCAAAGGATCTGAAATGTTTTTCTAATTGGGTGTGTGGTTGTACCAATTGTGTGTTGTGTTAAAAAACTAACAAAACCATCAAAATAAAAAGAAAGAAAAAGAAAATAAAATCGAGAAAAACGGTAACTCCAAATCCAACTCCAAAACTGTTGCCATGCTGTACCTGGCCTAATTCCTGCTCAGCAATACAGGGGGCCCCAATGCACACGGATCTGGGGAGTGTTGACTAATGAACTGAACTATGTCACAGCCGAATATTGGCTTTGGGTTGCAGTATACACATCCACACCTTGTTGGTAAGTTTAGCTCAGCCATAGAAGTGGGTGCCTGTGTCCCGATGACTCAGTCTAGGCCTCTCTATAGATTTGACAAGACTATATATTCAATGCTGCGGACATCTAAATGTCAGAATGTCAAAATGAGATCAAGGAAGAAAGGACTGTTGCTTGTTCTGATTATCCAGCATATCTTGGAAATAAAAGCACAGCATGCTTGTATTGTAACACATTTAACTGCTTTGGCAGATTTACCCCTTTTTCAGGAACAAGCTTCCCTTCTTCTGGATATCTGGACCGCACCGTTTCTTTTTGAGAAGTTACTGCCTTTCAAAAGACTCTCCACTCCACTTCCCTGCATTAAGAAATAGTCTTAGAATCTATAAGACGTAGAGTCTTACTTAACTGAAAGTGTTCTGAAAAAGTCTCTCTCTCCCTCTCTCTCTCTCCCTCTCTGTGTGTGTCTGGGATGAATCCAAAGCACATGAGACCTTGGCCTGAGAAAACCTCAGGTCCCCCTCTTCACAGGCTGGGAACTGAATTAATGTTAGGTCTGTGCTCTGTCCTTGTTTGTTTATTAGTTTGTCTCCCTTGTGTTGTCATGTGATCTTTGTTCCTTTATCTAGTTCTTGTGTTTCCCTGTTCGTGCCATGTGCTTTCCTGTGTTTGTTTGTGTATGCCATGTGCCCTCTTGTTGTTGTCCGTGTCTCCACCCCTCACCTGTTCCCAATCATCACCTGGTTTGTTTGTCTTATTGGTTTCTCCTGTGTCCTGTTAATTCCCTTGTTTAGTCCACCTGTGTCTCATTGTCTGCCCCACAGCTACATATAACTAGACAACCACTTGTGATATCCAATTATGTCACAGAGTTAGTGTTTTCATTTTTATATTCATTTAAGTGAATATTATTTGTCATTCCCACACACACTGACAGCCATTAATTTTTCGCTATTTAACTGTTACAGTGTTGTGTGGGAATGGAAGTACAAAGGGTACAAAATGATAGCAAGTTATCTGGATAACAGCATACAGTCTCCTTAATTAACTAATATAATTATATGAGGAAAAGGTAGAAACCCTATATTGTTGCGTCAACTTGACTCTCATTCAAAAATGTTCAAAATGAAGGCCTGTAAGGGATAACATTTTAGTGGGGCAGCGTAGCTAGAAATTCCACAGGGAATTTATTGAGGACCTTATTAGTTTAATTTGTGTACCATAACCTCGGAGGGGCGGGGTTTAGAGAGGAAGTGGGCATGTCTTAGATCAAAAGTGGGTGTGATTTAAAACAGGAATTGTTTTATTTTTGCAATTTCATTCAAAAGTGTTTCCTTACGACGTTCTTACAAAGTCGTGTAAGAAGCATTTCAGAAGAATTTCAGAAAATGATCGAGGCCCAATGTTTCTGATCTGATCACACAAGTAAAATAACTATTTACAATTTATAAACTGTTTTATATAAACTTGAAACTTGAATGGATAGCTTCAGATAAAAGATTTTGATCACAAGAGTAAAACAACTATTTACAATTTAGACACAGAGACACAGAGTACTCTTGGCATCTTTCAGAGAAACCATAGAATAGTTTAGCCTCGTCAAATATCTGATGGCGGACAATTTGTGCAGCATGTGCGATGTGCACAGCATCTTTGTCACTGTCCTGCTCAGGCTTTGGCAAGAGCAGCACCAACATCTGCAAAGGCCATCAGGCCATCTTCCCTTGTTGTATGGTTAATCCTCTCCCTCAGTCATGCAGAGTTAAGTCTGGTATCAACCTTTACTCCAACCTGTTCAATTTGTGTCTTTTAGAGCTGGGCAAGTTCAGATAGCTTGAAGATTGGTGCTGTCTCCTCATCTTGCCTGGTCTCTTCTATGTAAAGGACCAGCTCAGCAAACACAATGTCGGACACTGATGCTGCATTTCCCTGACCATTATCATCAAGACCTTCTAGGTTGGTCTTCCTGACTTGGTGACTTGGACTGTGTGTGCTTGTATTCTGTCTGTTGGTCATGCCTTTCACTGCCTGTTCCCAGTGTTTGCAGCTAAACTTTATTGTACTTCAGCCTGCATTTTTTATGGTATTAAGCTTTGTTCGCAATCATGGCTGCTTCAATACAGTGGCCCTCATCCAGTCTTTCAAGTGTGAGTGTTAAAGGGAGATGGGCAAGTTCATTGAACTGAATCAAATGCTCTGCAAGTGAACTGTATCCACATTAGGGGTGGGGGAAAAAAATCGATTATTCGATTTTTCTCGATTCTCCCTAAAATGATTCTCTCTCGATTCAGAAAAGTTTATAATCGATTTTGTAATTTTGTAATTTTTTTTTTTTTACACATCCATTTTATGTTGAAATGCAAGCTGCATCGATTATTGGATTGTTCATAGAAAGTCAAAATTGTGACAAGGAAAAGCTTTTTCTCTAATAAAAGATAGAGAAGGTTATTCATCTGTTGATTTTCTTTAATTATCAAACACAAAGTAGGAAGTGTAGCAAAGACTCTGAGTAGCAAACTCGAATGTTTTAAAAGTCGAAATGGATTGATAATCGTTTTATCGTTTTAGAATTGATAATCGATAATCGTTTTTTTTACACATCCATTTTATGTTGAAATGCAATTATCGATTGATTATCAATTTGAAACCGATAAAACGATTGATGCATTTCGACTATTAAATCATTTGAGTTTGCAACTCAGAGTCTAAAATCACTTCCTACTTTGTGTTTGAGAATTAAAGAAAATCTACAGATGAATTACCTTCTCTATTTGCTTTATTAGAGAAAAAGCTTTTTCTTGTCACAATTTTTACTTTCTATGAGCAATGCAATAATCGATGCAGCTTGCATTTCAACATAAAATGGATGTTTTTTTTAATTGCAGGTTTTTTTTTTCCCACCCCTAATCCACATCCCTTGTCTGTTTGCTTGGACCGCAAAGGACATGTCAATGCCTCTGCCTTGTCTTCTTGGCATATAATGCAGAGCTTCCAGTCAGTCTTGTGCAAGAAGATGATGATCCTTGACCATCAAGATGCACAAGTTTGAAGTTCTTTGACACTTTCTACAACATTTTCTATTCAATTCTTAAGTTCTAAATTGAAATTCTCCATCTTAAAAAAAATATGATTTAACACTGAGATTATAAAACTAATCTACAAACTTTTTTGAAATTCAAATTTTATACCAATCATGCCTGCCATCTTGAAAAATGTACAGTATCATTCAAATTGCACTACCAAGGTGCTATGTATGGTTGATAAATGCAATACGGTACAGGTACAGAGCAATATACAAACATTAAAAAAGACATTAGAGAACAGATACAATAAAAACAAAAAGGGCAGTAATAGAAATAAGCGTAATGAAAAATAAGAAACAATGTGAGGTACCAATAATAATTATTATCTATCTATAAATCCAGGAATCTCTGTGTGTCTGTCAGTCTGTCAGTCTAGGGCGTATCTCACTGACGGTAGTTACGTTAGTTATGAGATTTCGCATGTAGCTTACGCATGTCATGAACCTGTGCATCCTTGATTTTGAAGATTTTTGAAATTATAGTTTGCGAGATATTTGTATTTTACCGTTTCCCGTAGCCACTAATGGGTTATCGTTTCCCGTCCCGTCGGCACTATGGGTAGTGACGTCACAATCAAACAATATACGCCTAGCAATATTAAACTATCCTGCCTTCACTCAAAGTTCAGAATAGCGTTGGATACGAGGAGGTCCGCATTCAAATTCTTCTTGGTGAACAGATACAGACTTTTGCTCAGGTAATCTTAAGACAGTGATTGATTTGATCTATTCGTTTATTTTTAAGCTTCTTTATGTTAAGTTTAAAGTAATGTAGCTAACGCATGTCATGAACCTGTGCATCGTTGATTTTGAAGATGTTTGAATTCATAGTTCGCGAGATATTTGTATTTTACCGTTTGCCGTACGGTGCAAACCCATGTCACCGTATTAGCGGTGTAGTACTCCACTCTTGCGTTGTGATTTTGATTGGAACCCAGCCTTTTATTCATACACTCTGACAGGTTTAATGAACACAGAGCAAAGGCGATCACACACAGTATCTTCCGAATGACAGCCTCTCCCAGCCAGGGTAAATGCAGACTGAGGTTTATAATATTGCAATAATGAGAAAACAAAGTACAAACGAATTACAACAGATACATCGGGACACTTTTTTGTGAATGATGTCATAGTCATAGAACAGTCGTCGTCATAGATGTTACCCCCTACGGGCACTGCACTAGTCTATCTATAAATCCAGGAATCTCTGTGTGTCTGTCAGTCTGTCAGTCTAGGGCGTATCTCACTGACGGTAGTTACGTTAGTTATGAGATTTCGCATGTAGCTTACGCATGTCATGAACCTGTGCATCCTTGATTTTGAAGATTTTTGAAATGATAGTTTTCGAGATATTTGTATTTTACCGTTTCCCGTAGGAAACAATGGGTTATCGTTTCCCCTCCCGTCGGCATTATGGGTAGTGACGTCACAATCAAACGTGTAGCGTTATTAAACTGTTGTACAGTCATCTAACAGACAGGGAATCGTAATCCATCAAAAATATTCATATTGTTTATTAGTATACCGTTTGCCGTTTGCCGTGCATTGAAATGCATTGGGTTTAGCGACGCGATTTCTAAACCCAATGCATTTCAACGGGAGCCAATACATTGTGACATAGACCAGCGATTTTGGCGTAAAATGTCCTATAGTGTGTAGGCTATTCATGAGGAACACACACTTCGATGAACACACACTTCGACGTCTGGAGTAGGCCTGCTCATCTGTAAGTAAATTTAACCTGTTCACGTTAATTGCTGTGAAATTAGCTAGCCTATTGACGTGCATCGAACGTGCACTGTGCACTGAATTCGGGTGGGGGATAGTAACGCCATCTCCAGTCAGCGCAAATCTCGCTGTAAATTATGTTGTTATGTCATACAGTACAGTAGGCTACATACATTCAATAAAATTAACCTACATTTGAGTCCAACTGCATGACCATTCTTACCCTACACTTACCCTTACAATAAAGAAGTGATCCTATTTCATGACACTTTATGACATTTAGTTTATAGTTTAGACAGCAACGTTGACATCTATATTCAACTGCATCCACTACATAATCTCAAACTTTATTTGTTGGTATATCTCCAAAAAGGCTAACATTAAAACATTTCTTAATGAAAAGGAAACATGCATCACAATAACACTTCAGTGTAACCTGTAGCCTACCTATGTGGAGTGCAAATATGTCTTGCTATTACACTACCCAACAGCTACACCTACGTCTGCTAACACTATAGCAGGGGTTTTCAAAGTGGGTGCCGTGACACATGCTCAGGGGTGCCGTGGAATGGCCCAAGGCTTGATCATTTAATATATATCAATTTCAAAATTAATTTTATTGTAATTATATAAATTAAAAAATGTATTTGCAGCACAAACAACAATAGGCTACAGTTTACAGTTGATTCAGGGCGTAACATCAACAACAGCTCTCTAGTTGACTTTGTTTGTTATTCCGTATTGACAGCAGTGAAGGTAGGCGCAATGGATACACTTTTAAAGAGAGTGCATCCATCTCCACAGTAACAAACATCGGAATTGAATTTAGCAAATAGAAAAGTGAGCCATTATAATGACCTGTACCTCCAGTATGTTGCGAGTTCTGCAGGGAGACGTTGGCTAATGCAGCCATAGTGCCTAGCAAGTTGGCAAGGCACCTGGAGACCAAGCACCCGACACACCACAACAAAGACTAGAATATTTTGAAAGACTTAAAACACAGAATACCACACAGAGCGAATGCTTTCTACCGTGCGTGTGTCTGATAAGGCACAAAAGACTATTTTTTTACTTGCCGAGTTGCTTGCCAAATCTAAAATGCACACACTTCAGAAAAAAATCCCCCTCTCTGATAACACGATCAAACGTTGCATTGATGATATGTCGGGGAACATGGAATCTGTACTGAGTGAGAAACTATGGCTAAGGGGGACATTTGCGCTTAAAATAGACAAGTCCACTGATGTTAGTGGCCTTTGCCAGATGATCGTTAACGTGAGATACAGTATGTGGATGAGGACAAATTTACAGAGAACTTTATTTTGCAAAGAACTGGACAACCATGCTAAACTTAATGGGACACATGTGCCCGTCTTTGACTGCAGAGTTTGTTAATGGGAGGAGGGATTGTGGACAGTGCAACACCTGAGGCAAAGGCTGTCAGTTGAACAGGACGTCCGTGTTGAACTGTCAACAATCCCTCCTTGCATTAACAAACTATGCAGTCAGAGACAGGCACATGTGTCCCACTAAGTTGATAAGTTGTCTGAAGGTTTGTTCCTGCTATGATTTGTTACTGCCAGCTAATTTCTCGATTATTACCCATACGTTTTGGCTGTGATATAGTTGTGAGAGGGACAGACGTTGTCTGTTCATATTCTGTTCACTATTTATTCAAAAGTGAATACAACAAAAATGAGATAAACCTCACCTTCTTAATGTAATGCCTTTAATAAAAGCAGTTATAGCCTATTCAACACATCACAAGGTTAAATCAAATGGCCTAAAGTACAAATATGACATAAAAAATAGGGTGCCGTGGATGGAGAGAGATATGTTTAGAGGTGCCGTGAGCCAGAAAAGTTTGGGAACCACTGCACTACAGAATGCATAATTCCTACGGGCACTGCACTAGCTATTATTAATTATGACAATAATACCAAAAATATGCCTATTGAGTAGGCCTCAAGCAAATTAACTCATGACAGATGATAATTTTAAAAGTTTTGAAGCCCTTTTTAAATGAACTCAGGCTGTTACTGGATCAGACAGCACTAATTAAGTCATTCCAACACCAAGGTACCGCAAACTAATTTTTTTTTTACTGCAATTTCTTGCTGCTGAGAGAAGACAATAAACGCTCATCACAGGAGCGAAGGGGTCGAGAGGAGGAGTAAAGCTCAATCACATTTAAATTGGCAGGTGCCAATCCAGTGGCTAACCTATAGGGATTAAGGGGGGGGGGGGGGGGGGTTTAAAGGAAGTGAATGATTTAAACCTAATTCTAGCAGCTACAGGGAGCCAGTGAAAGGGTGACCAACAGAGGATTCGGAATCATCTGCAACGTCTCACTACACATGCTGGCATGCTTGTCAAAACTGCATGTCAATAGTATTGTTTAGACATCACCAGGGCCTGCACAATAAGTTGTGACAGCAAGCTGTACAAGAATGAAAATAGCTGCTCAGATACTGGTGATGGGCCAACCCACTAGCTCATCTTACCCCAGCCTCCCCTGGGCCTACTTGTATTTCTGTTCATGCCGAAATTACATCGTCAGATTTCTTGTCTTGAATAATAGTAGTAGTACACAGCTCCACCTTGTGGTGAATTGCTCAACACCTTTACCAATTAACAACTTTATGATTCACACAAAAATAAAACAACGCAGATAACAAAAAAATCTGTTACAAAGGACTGATGATCTGCCCTTAGATTGTTCACATGAACAGCCTTCTCGCTGTTGTTGGGTCATTCCTGTAGTGCGTGCATACTCATGGCTCCACTCGTGCACCCAATCAGAGTGGAGTCAGGAAGATGTTTGCACTTAAGGTACCCAGTCGCGGGAAGAGGAGAACAGTGAAGGCAGTTGTGAAGTTGGTGTGAAGGCAGTTGGTTTGCATAAAGTTACCATTTAAGTTTTATCATTTAAATCGTGTGCGTTCAGATACTTGTAAGTATTAATAATGTTCCTTTATTATGCTTAGTTTATTCTGCTTACAGTATGTGTTTAGATAACCGAGCATCGATATTTAAATCCGTTGTACGATCGCGGGTGTATATTTAATTAATGCCGGTCGCGGTTACATTATAAATGTATATAATCTTCGTTAGCGAGTTAGGGATATGTTTAGTGTAACTTGTGCTGTTTAGCAGATATAATGCAATTATAAGTGTAATAGTAAGTGATTAATGGAGGTAGTAGTGTGAATTTAGTTAGATGACAAACTTGTTGATTAATGCTATTGTGAATGTTAGGTTGTGACTAGCTGTATATTGAGAGATTCATATAGTATTATTGCTAAGTAGTTTGTATTCTGTTTCTTTGCAGAACCACACATACACACACACAAACACATACATATACATGACCTAAACACACATACAGACACACACCAACACACCCTATATCCATTCCATTCAATTCAATTTATTAATAAATATCAAACTGGAGTCAACATCATTCTCAGGCATTTTAATTAGATGCACCACAGCGGCTTCTACAGATTCCTTACCAGAAAATAAGAGTCTCCACAACACTATCTATATCTATTATAGCCTATGAAGACATACATAAAGACGCAGTGGCTGTAGTAAGACTTATTATGAAATTACAGATTTACACGGAACGTTTCTAGAACAAATGGGAAGCAATTTGAATGATTCTCCGCAAGAGAAACGGGTTATTTATCATTCTGAGTGATACTCCTCTTCGTCCAGATTGTTTCTCAGTTTTTCACTTCAAAATTCTAGGCACGTAGGGGTCGTCATTTCGGGAACAGGTGCGCAAGACCACTACACATTTGTAGTTCAAAATTAGCAGCAAAATCATGACACCTAAAGCCAAAGAAACAAGGACGGCCACCAGCAAACGTCTTCGTGAGCACAGGTGAGGTGCGCTGCAACGCATTCCTTGTGCGTCTGGAACCAATCCTGCATTTTCTTCGGATTGCCTACATTCCCCTTCGTGCCAAATGCATGATTTCACCAAGGAACAGGAGTTGCTGAAAAGGCTCTTAAGAAAAGGCTCACTGGTGGTGTCCATTCCTCAGTCTTAAGAAGGACTGTTTAATTAGCTGAGCGATAAGGCAAAAAAACACACACTTAATGCTTGGAACATTTTTCGGCACTGTAATATTGACTGAAATTGTTATTTATTTTAAGGTGAATTAAGCTGAAATGCGACTTACATGTCAATCAAATGTCGAAGACGGTTGCACGACGAGAGGTGTAGAGGCGTTTGTAGAACCTGATAATGTAATAATTTCCCGATAATGTAATAACTCCCGATAATGTAATACAAATTCCTTCATAAGTCCCTAAAACATGTAATAAAACCTGATAATGTAATAATACCCCGACAATGTAATAAAGTGCAGGTTAGCCTCAATTTTGCAGAACCTGATAATGTAATAATTACCTGATATTGTAATAACTTTGGTTGGTGCTGTAGCATCAGGTCTCCAGTTTCAGAGGTCCAAACAGTGAAGCTGTCCAGAGACCTGCTGCTTCACTATTAGCAGATACAGTATATATTTTATATGATTGCGAATGCACAATTTGTACAATGGTGAAAGGGATATTCAGTGGTAATCAACTAATAGAGAAAAAATAAGAACGTTTTGGTATGTTATAGACTGGCAGCTAATGGGCACATAGAACATTGAGTTTCTAAGTCCTCATTGATCATCAATAGCTGACATTTCGCTATTTGATTTATATCAAATTCTCTTTTGATTTTGTGTGGCAATGTCCCTTAAAAATTACTAAGCACTATATACTGCAAAACATCATGCACTGACCAACGTTTTTACAATATCAGGAATTTATTACATTATCAGGTTCTGCAAAATTGAGGCTAACCTGATAATGTAATAACTTCCAATTAATGTAACATTTTATTACATTATTGGTATGGCGATTGTTACATTATTGGGAAATGCACTTTATTACATTATTGGGATATTATTACATTATCAGGTTTTATTACATCTTTTAGGGACTTATGAGGGATTTTTTATTACATTATCAGGGTTATTACGTTATCAGGAAATTATTACATTATCAGGTTCTACAGGCGTTTGATGTGAGTTCAGACCTACGGTGTTACTTAGCCGATTGTGATGTCAACAATGTTGAGCAAGTTCACACTTCTCATGAACTAGATCAAAGTTCAGTTCATACAAGTAAACACAGCACATAATAATAAGGTGGATCGGATGAATTCGCTGAGTCTGCGTCTCTGTTTTCGCTTTCACTTGCCAGTTTTATATGAGACCGAGAGCTGTTTTGAAATACGTTGCTTGTTTGGTATACATGTGTGTGCGATGATTCATGGGTAACGTAGTGCGAAGTCGAGTTAGTTGGTTTATGTCAGGCTCATCGTAGAAATTATACGGGTAGGCTGCTGTTATAGAGGGGGTTCTGGAAATATGTAATCACTGAGGGTCATGAGATACATTGTAGGTGGGTGTAAACAGTAACATTTAGATGAAAGATTTATTTTACTTTACAACTTTGTGTTAGGCTACTGCCAAAAATTATCCTTGGAAGAGTCATTGCATGAATTTACATGAATTTCTCTCTAAATGTTTGAAAAAGTGACATATGAATTTTGTCGTGCTATTTTTCCCATATTATAATGCTAAATGTGCCAAAACTGAGCAGAATTTTAGAACGTGCAACATTTTACAAACGGCGCCCCATAAATCACAGCCTAATGGAGCAGTATCAGACTCACATTCTGACTAGAATTATGAGTATGACAACGTCAGGCTACCAATTTATGCTCATTATTGTACGATAAGCCTATATTTAGGCTGTGAATAAATATTGGGGTGAGCTTACCCAGAAGAATCGAGGCAGACTCAGAGATCTCAGGTTTAAAGGCAAGTCCCGTTCCACATACACTGCACAATCCTGGGAAATTAAACTTTATTAGTGTACCTCCAGTGCCCCATACAATACAAGACCCTGGGAGTGGCAAAACACACTGAATAGGAAGACAACAGGACCCCAGCGTTGTCAGTAGTGGTACGGCAGATTTTAGCCTGTCGGATGTCATCTCAAAGATCTTAGTCATACTCTTGTAAACAGTTGTTGTTTTGGGTTTCTGAATACCCACACTGCTTTGACCTCAAGATAAAAACAAAACCACAAGGAAAAAAAAACTCAAAACCTCCACCACCCCAAAGTCCTCACACATGGTGCAGCAGGAACCAAGCCATCCACAGGTGATCTCCCATCACTATCCCCTCACATGGACCCAGCTGGAACTCAACAAGAAGCACTGGCTAGAAGCATTTTACACCTAGGATTGTTTTCCACCTGTACCTGAACTTGAGGCGGATATTGGAGGACAGAAGATGCAATGTGAATGTGATGTGATTTCCTATTAAACCAGCTTGGCCTGTTCCAGCCTCATCTTTCAAATATGTCTCACTCTTTGTCACTCGTTGCGGACAGGTGTCTGAAATGTAACGTGTCTTTTAAACTGCTTGTCAAGCTGTGGATTATGAAACATCAATGTCACACTACAACACAAAGGCTATACTTGTGACCTGAATGCTTTTCAGGTCAAACATTATAGAAAGGTTTGCACTGCAATGAAGTTTAAACATCACATTCACTCCCACTCCCAAACCCCTGGGAGTAAGGTGAGGCGAAGCATTAAGGTGTCATAATTTTCAGACCTTGTATCTGGTGCCTACTTATTGAGATTCACCTCACCTTCAGTTGGACTTGGCACAGTTTAAATATTATCAGCTGAGGCCCTGTGAATGCATAAACTACATTTTGCATTTAGCATATTCTAGTTCGCACTGGGGGTGTATCTGCTGTCTTTGCAATGACTGAGTGATCTACCTGTGACTGCATAACTGTAGCTTGCATTAGTGCCACATACCTTTGCACCAGCATGTCTGCAGTGTCCTTAAATGCCATAGGCTCACACTCCACAGGGATTTAGATAATTATATAGAGCTATGACACAGAACAGAGGAACGTGTGGTAACTTGAGCAGAAGACTGAGATATTAACTAATTTCTCAGAACTCAACATTCGTTAAATATTCCAAGATGTGTTCAGTCTAATCATTTGTCAAACTGCATAATTAACACCCACCCTGGGGCCCAAGGTAGCCTCATGGAGGCCAGCTGTAGGGGTGGCCATCCACCCCCAGGAGGCTGTACTCCATCTAGCACCATGGGTGGTGTTCTTTCACCTTTGTCACCTGAGTGTCCCCTGCATTGATGTTACTGGCTTGTCTCTCCCTGTTGGCAATTATTTAACCCTTTAAGTTAAATAAGTTTAAGTTTAACCCTTTAAGTTTAACTTAAGTTTCAAAGCGGTCACTTCTTACCAGAACACAACATGAGGAGTAAACCTTTATCACTGAGTCAACAAATAAAGGCATTATGTGCCAAAGAGGTCCCTTCCTCTAGTGAATGGTACAGGGTCAAGGATTCATGGGGCATCATCATCAGAATATATCATAGGCAACGTACATAAAAAGTCGTGATGAATTTATTGAAAAGCCATGCTAATAACATGAATCTTACCCTAGGTTTATATTCATGAAATACTCAGGAATAAGAAATTGGTTCTGACAGTTCTGACAGCTTTTCTACTCACCATTAATTGGCAATGTTAATGTGTTACATAGATATGATAGGTTACATACCACAAGTGCCCTAAAAAGTTGCACTAAATAGTCAATTGCAATAAAGTATGTGTCAGTATGAGGTGTCAAATATAACTGTCATTCTAGGCCTGAGTTCTAGCAGGGTGATTGAAACAAAAAAAATCTTTGCAGGTTCACCAGCTCCAGAATTAAATGATGCAAATGTTTTGTATGAATGAATTTATTATATGAATGAATGATTTAACTCAAGATGTTTTGTAATTCGAAATTATACCCACATTTGTTACCGTAGTGTCATTTGTATGGGAAAATTACCATTTTAAATTAGCATATAATGATCTTTGGGATTTTCTCAGCTCTATAATCAACAACAAAAATCTCCCACTATTGACCAATCTGGAGATAAGTATCCCTGCCTCCTTGTTAGTAATGTACAGCAAACTCGTAGACAGGATGGTTTGCAAGAAATGTTTAACATCGCTTACAGCAGTTCTAAGGTGCTTGAGAACACAAAAGGGTATTTTAAAAAGGGTTTGTACCTCCTGATGAAAACAATCTAGTTATTCGAAATGCTCCTATTTTTCACTTCATGACATCAGGTTATACTGTAGATGCAGTACATCCAAAACAAACTAAAGGAATTCACTGTGACATGGAGAGCTCTACATCATACAAATAACAGAGTAACAAAAAAGTCTAAGTGAGGTAAATCGCTTTTTAATTCGGCACATATAAATAGATTTTATTTACAATTGTATTGTTACAAACCATATGTGTTCCATTAGAAGATCTGTCTTATCCAAACTACAAAGTAAATAATCTTTTTGTTTGATCTATGTGTTTTTTTTTCTTCAATAAACAAACAATCCCTTTGCCAGGGTGTATGGCATGGCATGTGGGAGCTTTTGTGAATGCATGTAGCATCTTAACATACTGCCAGCTCCTCAACACTGTCATTCTCCTCAATAGCATGACCAAGTTAACTACTATGTACAGTGCATTCAGAATACATGTGTTTTGACAACAGGGTGAAAAGTGGAACACTGTGTATTAATTCATCACGTGCATCATCATTACATATCCACAGAGGATAGAAAACTTTCTCAAAACACTCATGCATAGGCCTGTATGAGAAAAAAATGGCCCAAAACAATAGAAATACTAACACAAATTCATAGATGTAATGACAAATCAAATGTCTGTCCTGTATGTATTTAACTAATCAGTGAGTCGCTCAAGGACAACACATCTGAAATGATGAAAAACACCCAAAGCTTCAAAGTAATAAATAGCAAATAAAAATAACAACTAAACCATGTCCATTGTTCAGACTGGTATCTTTCATTGGACATTTTCGTTCATGTGACATGAAGATTAAATATACTGAACTAATAGCATAAAATGTATGCACATATATGTCTATACAGATATCTTTTTGGAGTCATGTGTGGGGATGGTATAGAAAAAGACTTCCCATTAAAGTGCTGTATTGCAAATTGCACATCTTTTTTTGGGGTGGGGGTGAGGGGGGTGGTGGGACTTGGGGGTAGTCTGTGTGCGTCTAATCTGTGTGTTCTGACAAAGCAGGGGATTTTCTCCGTCTCAGTCTTCGGGAAACGGCCCGTTTCAACACCAAACCAAAGTGGACCGGCAGAATTATTTTAAAGAAGGCAACAGTCCCCAGAATTATCTCTCCGAAGATGGAGACACTCTCTTGGTGGAGTTCATGCAAAAGCCAGTACAAGGGCAGATCACCCCTGGGGGTGACTGCACATGCGTAGGGTTTCACATGAAGGACCAAGAGCTGGTTGGATGCTAATCCTGACACATTTGATGCACCCCAGAAGAAAGTGAGGCTGAGAAATACTATGCAGAAGATCACAGGCAGAGAGAGAGGGTATCATTTCAGACAGCAAAGCACACTGGGACTTATAGAACGTATAGGAGAGAGAGTATGTAGATGTGGCTATGAAGTATTGGAAGTCTACTATTAAACTGGCAGTTAAATAAAAAAAGAGACATGTTTAGTGATGTATGTCGCCATGCAAATACTGTGACACATCACTCGGGCCTGCCTAACCATCCCCTTTGTTGAAATCTGCAAGCTAGCTCAGTTTGTTTTTGATGGGGGGGGGGGGGGGGGGCAAAATCATGGGTCCTAACTGGGGGACCATGCGTTCTGTGCAAGTCTGTGCGGTGCAAAAACATCCCAATAAGCTATGAAGAGTCTTTGCACGGGAAGAGATCATTTCTAACTAGTTGTTCAAAATATCAGGTATTGTCAACAACGAATGCACAAAAATTAATTTCGCACCATGGAAGTGTTTACATGCAGTTCTATCTGCTATAATTGATTGATTACATATTGAGATAGCAATTCTGTATGTGATAGAATTAAAACTCGCCTAGCTCTAAATAAATGCAAATATGTTTGAATTGTTAAAATGAAGATAGATTAATCTGAGAAACAATATTGTCTGCAAAAAATACGATAAATACTACACATAAAATAATACAGATTATACTGTCTTGGAGAAATAAGAACAATAATGGCTACAATATGGATTTGATATGTACAATGCTGTAAGTCTGATATTAATCACCTGTATATTAACATAACCTATTAGACTAATTCAATTGATTGTACATATTAAGAAAAAGTAAAAGAGAAAAAAAATATCTACAGACTAAATAAACTGTGATTGAAAGTGCACTGTGTTAACGTTTCCAACATGTTTATGTGTATGTGTTCATGTTTGTGTGTGTGCATGTATGTAAATATGTGTGTCTTTGACAAGGCTCTAATCTATTCGAACTTAGAGGCCTAGTGCAATGTCAAGCGTTGTTTCTGACAGCTTTAGTGTTCTGATGAGACATTCCGCCCCTGCAGGGGGTGTATCTTCTCTTGGCTCCACTGGAAAGTCCCGGGGGGACGTCAGACATGGGGGCTGAGGTTTCGGGTCAATGTTCAAGTCGTGATGGATCCATGAGACGACAAGGGGGGAGTTGGGCGTGGGTCCTCATCTCACCCCTTTCCACTTCCTGTCGCTCTCGCTCTCTCTCTCTCTCTCTCTCTCTCTGTCGGTTAGGAGTGGAGGTTTCCTCCCTCTCCTCTCTCTCTGTCTTTCACTCTCGATCTTACACCACCGTGCTCACAGACGGGTCGGACAGGTTGAGCTGCCCAGTGATGTCTGTGGGTGGGTACTGCTGCGAACAAGGGAAATAGAGAAGGTAGGAAAAAAACAAAAAAAGATGCTGTCAGTTCACAAGCTATGCAAGGTAACCACTGGACACATACTTGAACAAACTAATTCAAGGGCCCTTCAAATCCCACCAGAGGTAGCGCCAGCTGCTCAAATTCTTAGTCTTGAAACAAGGACTTTTTTAGAGCATAGTTTGGCAATCATAATCCAATCAGTCGTCATGATTGTAAAAATAGCATGTTGCCATATGACCTTGTGTGCAATGCGTCGGATATCTGCCTTTTTAATCCTGTGTGATTCTGAAATTTCGGGCCACGTTTCTAGGCAATACCTGAGGGGGACGGCAGGAGCACATTCAGGAAGGGAAAAGTGACGTCCATTGTGTAAAGCAAGGTATATCGACCAGTCATTATAACTGGCAGATTGATGTGATCACAAGTAATCAACAGTGAGTTGCACGTAACGTAAAAGTTACTGACATATTAAGTTCGATCCTTAGCTTTACCAATGGAGTCCTTCTTTCTGTTCCTGAAGCAACCTGCTCTGAAGGGCTACCGTAAATTCTCACACGAGGATCTCTGCAATGCTGGGCCTCCCTAAAACCCAGATGCATGATGCAGAGAATCTGTTCACTGGGTGAGTATCTCAGAGTGCTTCTAGTGCTTTGAGAAATTCAACTGACGCAGTGAGCCATAAAATTGGATACCAGTTATGGCAGCGACCACATGTTACAATAAGTAAGGGTACTTCCTCCACAGTAAAACACATAATTTGGAAGGTGACTAATCTTCTTCTTATCTATTGTAAATGTGGTACATCACCTGTAAGCACTTTATTACAACAGGTTTTTGTGAAGCTACCAAAAGTGCAGAATGGTTTTACCACCTTGCTAGTACTGGCACTCCATATTAGTGGTGTGCGTTTCAAATGTTTCCAGAATAATCAAACTCACTGAAGTGATACTATTATCAACGGACTTGGATTAGTGAGTGTATGGTGAAACATATGCTGGAAGCCTTTTACCTGTAATCAAATAATTTCTCCATACTAAAATGACCTGTTAAAACAGATCTTTATAATCACTTACGTCCTTCACAAAAATCCAAAATATAATTTCTAATGAAATTAATTTTGATTCTTAGAGGGATTCTCGTTTAAGAAGCAATAACTACTTAGAATAGCGGAGATCTTTTTTTTTCTATTGCATGTATTTTTTGCACATTGCATAATTAATTTTGTTCTGTGTTTAAATCGGTGATGGAGTTCTCCATCAGGGCAAAGCATCGTCACAGGACAAGCTTACACTGCATTCACTTTTTTTATCTTTAAAAAAAAGAGAAACTTATGATGCAACTGCTACACTCTGAGCATGGTGTTCAGTGCCATTCCGATATTGCTGAGAAACTACTTCTCAGGTGCGTTCGTCAGCAATACTGGCTGGCGCCAAAATGCTCGTCTCGCAGCACCGTGGAGTTGCATCATCATCCGAATGCTTTCAATACCGCTGTCAATAAGGGGCTCATTATCACTGCGGAGGTTCGCTGTTAGCATTCCCAATCATTGCCCACAGCGCCCCCTGCCGAGAGACAGTGTATCAGCAAGAGAAGACACAACACTTCGACTACCACTACTACCACCACACATCGTTTCTACTACTGTTACTAATGACCAACCACAATTAACTACTTCTACGAATAGAGAAAAAAAATTGGCATGCTTTCAGAAGAGGAGAGGAGCTGTGTGGCATGTGAGTGGAGGGGGTAGAGACACTGACACTCAACAAATCCATAGATATCCATTTATATAGGAAATAAACAACATTGATATCAAAAGAAAAACGATGGGTCGAAAAAAAAGGATGGCTGCAATAGGGGTTAGTGCGTTTGTTGCTGTCGTTGTTGTTGTCGATTGTCTTCTGTCTTTGGTCACCTGGTTTGGACGCCTCCTCTCACCGTAGTTTGATTTGGGTTTTGTCTCCCTCTACCTCCCTCCCACCCTGCATCCACAAATCTCCCACACTCATACAACTGACTCCTACACGCGGCTGGAGGCTCACACACCTGTGTCACATCAGGGAAGAAATAACACACAGAACTTAACAACTAAAGAGAGGAATCGAAATCATGGAGTCCACACCGGCACCTCTGTGTTTTCAGAACCAACGCCAGTGAGTGATAAGAAAGAGAATTAATGAAATAAATAAAAAATACTGCTGGGTACTCAGACGTCGCTTAGCAAGCTTTTCTAATGGCAACTGGTATTTAGGTTAGTTATGTAAAACCAGGCTGGGCCAGCTATGTATGATTGCAGAAGAAACAAGGGGCTCCAAAAGTGTGGTATTTCTGAGATAAAACAGAAATGATGCTCCTTATCTTAATGTACATGATGACCATATATGCATATGCTAGACTAAAATAAGAACTGAACAATATGGCCAAAGTATAACAAATAAGTTCCTTTTGGGTCCCAGCAAACCGATTTGCACCTGACACCGTGGGATCCTGAAATGATCAGTAAGATGTATAATAAGAGAACAAGAGAAACTAACAATTGCGATGTTGGATCCTCCAAAAAGATTACTCCTAATTTCATCACATGCAAAATAACAAAATAAAAATTGTGATTTTGAATAGTAGAGCACTGGAAATGCCGGTCTCCTGTTAAAACAAGGAGGTTAGTTTTACCAGGCATGTTGATTTCTATCTTGGATAATGTCAGGGACGAAACGTTCAAGTCAGGCAGAATGCCACAACATCGAAGCATGCATCTCCAGACAACAAATGCACCACAAAACTAAATGCAAGATTCGAGTGACATAAAGACAAGTTGATATGTACCAGGATCAAGCAGATTCAAGAGAACAAGAAACATAACCACAACCAAAAGGAAAAAGAAAAAACATGACGAAACAATACGAAAACAAACCACAACACAAAGATCACTTGTCAGCACTGGGGGCAAACAGCAGCCCGAACATTCCTTGGCTGCCCCTTCCTCAAAAAAGAAATAAAGAAAAGGAAAGAAGAGAAGAAAAGAAAGGAAATATCCCTGAAAAACAGAAAATGGAGTTCATGTGTCCATTCCCTGTCCTACTCCACAAACCCTCCAGCATCCCAGAATCCCCCACCTGAATCCTGGTGGACCTGTTGAACCCTGAGACCTAACCCTCCTGCCTGCCTGTCTAGGATCCTCTTGGGGGCGTGTCCTGACAGATGGTGTCTGAATGGCGAAACGATGGCTGACTGACAGACACGTGGCCATGGCAACAGTCGCCATGTGTGATGCGTGAGGGACAACGCCCCAGTGGAGATGGGACAGGAAGAGAAGACGAAGGATAGAGAGAAAGAGCGAGAGAAAGAAAGAGGAGAGGGATGAAGAGGATACGGAGACAGAGGGAGATAGGTAGAGTGGTAGAGAAAAAGAGGGGAAGGTTCTGTTTTGTCTTCTCCTTACCGTATCTTTGGAGGCCCTACGTCTCTTGATGCTGGAAGCCAGGGACGTACTGATGGACCTAAAAGAGGCTTTCTCTTTGGGCTCGGGCTCTGCTCTACCACTTTGTCTATCCTAAAATAAATATATGTAGAGGAATTATTCATGTTCCAGGGCTGTGCCACAAGGCTAGTGTCAGTCCACCTACACCCTTCTGACACCCCCCACACCCACCACCCCACCCCACCCCCACTCGCCCAACTCCACCCCCCATCAGCCCCATCACACCGCACCTTCCGTCCCCATTTCCCATCCACTGCATTAATGCGTAAGAGCGCACATACAATCACTGTTGTCTCTGTCATCTCACAGAGGTGACCTGGCAGATGGGGACCATACCATTAATGAGGCCCATCTCTGGAAAGACGCTTTATTGCGGACCATTCCATTGTGATGATCCCATTCAACAGATGGAAGATACTATCTGATGCTATCTGATGTATGGGACACTGGATGTCTCCAATATACTTAGAGATGGGAGGAGAGGGGCTTGTTTATCAGAGAGGTACATTTGTCAATTGATGGATGTGTGTTTGGGCTCTGAACACCCAATCACTACCAGCATCCTCATTATCAAAGGCCACTGCTAAGGCATCTACGTTTCTAGTGAGCAAACCTTGCCCTAGATCAACACAAACAAGACAAAATAAACAAAGATTCACTTCAACCAGTGGGAAGAGCTCCTCTTAACTGTCCTAGATATTCATCTGCAGCTATGGCACTTTCCACTCAACAGTATAACAGTGATTAAAAACAAGGAAAAGAAAAAATCATGCTCAGAGCGATTTGGTCTATTTCGACCCCTCTCTCCCTTCAAGCGTAAAAGTGCCCCACGGCTACTCTCAGACCTCTCCTTATGACGCGCATGAAACGAACCAAGACTGAGTGTGTTTGTGTGAAATAAAGGTCATATTAAGGTATCCTTACATCCTGTGTCTCTACAGAAGAAGAGGGCTGCATTGGGGGGAAAAAAGAAAATAAATGAATAATCATCTTATTTACTATAAGATCGTTATACTCTAAGATTCAGAAGCGAAAGCTGAAGGAACGAAAAAAAAAATAGTAGTAATAAAAAGGAAAGCAGCTTGCCGCAGAAACATCAAAAGCCAAGCACTTATAATATATAAACCACATTGGCAGATATAAATAGCATGAATGAATAACTGCAAGACAAATAATCAGATTAATATCAAAATGGAGAAATATATAAGCCCCCTTTATTCGTTATACCACTAGTGGGGTATAACAGAAATTCACCTTACACACTGGACACAGAGCACTAGACTGGGATTACATTTAGGGTTAACCTTTTGTAGGGTAAAGGTTTGTTTAGCAGTTAATAATCAATTATTTCAATCAAATTATAATTTTAAAGCTGATGTGTGGTCTTATTTGCTCTTTATAACTAAGCTGATTATAACTGACTTATGAGTATGGGTGACTAAATAACTATATACTTAATAATATACTGTACATATCATTTAATATAATATAATATAATAACTAAATAATAATGCATACCTGAAAGGATGTGTGTGTACCTAAAAGTTCTAAATGTAACTGTATATGTAACAGCTTACAACTAGCCAGCAGTGAGGTTTGAATTTCTGATGAGCACATGCAGCAAAAGGGGGGAATGAATAGAAGCGAAAATGAACATTGTGTGAACTTTGACCCCAGGCCAGCACTGGACCAGCAGGACATCCCCTTACGTCAGGTCACATGATCAGTGTTCTCTTCCCAATCAATCCACGTCCTGAGTGTTTTTTAGGGAGGGAATGCCATGAGGTGCGGCTCATGGAGGTAGTGGCAAAGCACAATCTTGATGGTGGCAAATTATATTACTACAGACCACAGTAGAGGGGCAGACACACCACTCTACTGCACTCATGGGTCTGTGCGTAAATTATAACCCATGAGAGAAAGACATGTATGGTAAGTAAAAAAGAGAGAAATCAAAGGAATATCTGAAAGAAATGTTCATGAAAAAATAAACTGAGTAAACTGATCTGTACGTACCTCTAACTTAGTCCTGTTTCTCTGCTCATAAACTGACTTTCACATTTGCTTTTTATTGGAAAGATGAATGTTATTGTATCTGAGAGTTCCTAATCCTGTTGATATTTTTCAGATGTCATGTACGCATCTGCTGGTTTGATTGATGTGTTACCCTGACCAATGGCGAAGTGCTGCATCAGCACAGTCTCGGCTCTGCCACGCATGCTAGACCAATAGGAAGCTGCACACTGTGACACAAGTACACTGATTGACATCCATTAGAACTCTGGGCTTTGGTTCCAATCCTCAAAATTAGCTTCCTTATTTTCTTTCCTCCTTTGTCTACCTCTGTCCTTCATCTTAGCAAAATGATAAGTCATAATGTGGTTGTGATCCATACAGCTGGTACAGAAACAGCTACTATGTAGCTCAAGTTGTTTAAAGGAAGAAGGAACCACAGGAAACTAATTAGTAAATTTAGAGAATTTGGACAATGCCCTTATAATTGTGCATCTTATTCATGATAGCTTAGTTATGATGTATCCTAGAGCTGGGAGCCCTTCATAGATGCATCAGAGGAGTTACTGAGGACTTGGATAAGCCTCTCATATCACCAGTTAATGACAGTCTAAAAGGAATGTTCAAAATGTCCAAACGTTTCACACCTTTCCTTTTCTGTGCAAGTCACATTAGCACGACAGCTATTGTGTAAGGCGTGCTGGTAAGGTGTACTGTAGCCCTTTGGACACTTTCAGTTCAGAAATATCATTACTTCATTGTTTCATTTCTCGTTTCCCCACTCCCACCCCTCCAGGTGGTACACTTCTGAATAACTGCAGCTCAGGACAAGACGCTAGTTATAGCGAGGGCGATGGTGAGACAGGGGACAACAATGGCCGAGAAACACACATGCACGTTAAGACCTCTCCACAGTAAAGCAAAGCAAACATGGCCTGCGTGTTGCTTTAATGTGTAGAGGTTAGAGTTGGGTTATTCAGAAGTGTACCCAGTTCTGGAGTTACCATTAGCGCTCAATTCAAGGTGCACATGTGCAAATGAGCCCACATTTGCAGAAGTGTACCGACAAATATATATACACATACATAGACACTGAGACGCAAGCAGTCAAAGAGACAGCTGTAGACTGACTGGGGAATTCCCAGAGACACATACAGTAGAGACCATGCAAACTGCTGATCTGCTCGCTACATTGCATCCCAGCTATAGATGCATCTGCAATCGTATCCGCACTGTGTCTTCCCGTAATGGCATACAAAATAGGGATTTGTTAAACTACCTCAGAAGCATGCAATGTCACACAGGTCAGCAGTTTGTGTGCGTTTCTCCTCCCAGGTTATGAGGCTACATGCATTTGTCAGTTGACTATGGTGTGTCTGTCTACACATAGATAATATACACAAAGAGAGAGAGAGAGAGAGAGACATAGAGTATGTGCTGGACTGGAGGCAGCAGACAGACAGACAGACGCTTTCCAGTGGAGACCTCGCTCGGCCCAGAGACAGCCAAGAGACTGTGATCGCCTTACCTGCCATGGCCCCCACTGCCTGCTCAACAATGGCAGTGATGGAGCCCCTTTTGTCAAACGTGCACAAAAGATCCAGCGTGTGGCTGCTTGACTCCCGCCCCCCCCCCACCCCCAACTGGTATCACAGTCTCAAAGTAAACGCAACTAGGCTTGCTTCCTCTCAGACCTCCACCCCCCTACCTCCTGCCTCCACCATCCCTGCATCCTCCCCTCCTCTCTCCTGCTGCTGCAGAGAAAAGGAGTGAGAGTTGCCAAAAATAGCACCGGGATGGAGAGGAGGGAAGAGACCTCCAATTCCTCCCCCTGATGGAGCGATTGGAGTCGGGGGCAGATAAAGCAGAGGTCGCCGGGCACATACATCAGCCGTGGCTATAACGTCTTTCTTCTCTTTTCTTTTTACATGCTTAGTGAGCCAGAAGCCATGTCTGTTTTTAATGGATTTTCTGTGAAATATAGATAGGCTTTCGTAATGTTGCCAGTGCGTTTGAAATACTTCCTTTGTCTGGTTTTCTATTTTTAACTCGTCTCTGATGGCAGGCTGTCAGACTACCTGAGGCGCAAGTGGGATGTGAGCTTAAGCTGTCTATTCATATGGGACCGAGGTTTATTCACTTTGCTCCGAAGAATCTGACTGATCAAAGCAAACTGAAGTCTCTGGATTACAACTGATAGATGCCTGAACTTAATATTGCTGTCACTTTCTCTCTGTCAAATATGTCAATGTCTGTGATCTTGTTTTTTGACATGTATCTCTCAGAATAATGATGTGTGAAGAAATAGTTTGGCCAATTATTTCTGTAAACTGACATGAAACTTGGTTTAAATTGCAGGTCACCCACTTCATAACTGCTGTAACAGTTAGGGTGACACCCACTGTACTCCATGTTATATTTATTCAATGATGGTCTGTTTCGCCTCATAGTTCAAAACGAGAATAACAAAAACAAAATGAATAGCAATGAATTTGAAGAAGCAATTTTTGATATGATGGTTCCATGAGCTATTTACTTTTAGTATAGCTTCATTCATTTCATATTGAACCTTGTGCTCTCTAGGTGATATGGCAACGGGATAGCGTAGCTTAGCTTGCTTTTGTTTTACATACTAAAGATGGCGTTGCAGCTCCACCAAAAACTTGACTTCCAGAAGGTTCCTTGTCCTGTTGGGACAGACAAGAGACAGAGCTCCAGTTCTCAATTACTGCAGGATTTGGACTGGACTCGACTGGTACCTAAATAATTCCGAGGCTGCCTCAGGCTTTGCAACTGCCACTGTTTTGGTCTGTCAGAACCAGAGCAGCCATGCCCACCCTACTGTTTCCAGAACTGGTCGTGCCCCAGTAGGGATTTAGAAAGCAGGGATAATCCCTGGGGGACTCTCTCCACACAGGCTGGCCAGCGTGGTGGAACCAAACAGCAGAACTTGAGGATACCCGGACCTCAGGAAGGGACAGGAAGAAAACGGAAGTGGAGGGGCCCTGCTAGAGCGGTCGCAGTCTAGAGGGCCACCTCCAAGGGGGTGAGAGGGAGAGCGCCCTACCTGCAGGTTCTTCCTCCACACATTGACGGCCGTGAAGGCCAGCTGCATCTGCTTCCTGCGGGCGTCTTTGTGGCGCTTGTAAGCGATCTCTATGAAGATGAGGAAGATCCCCGCCGCAATGCCACCAGCCACCAACATGAATACGCCTGGATGAGAGAGAAGGAGGTGACACCGTCAAACTAGGACACACAACACATGTACACACCGACGTGGCATGACACACAAACACACACATCGAGAAAACAATTGTTAGTTTGCGCCACCCGGGCACTGGTGCGTCTTTATCGATTGCCACGTTCACAGTCCAAAACGGTTGTTAAGCCATGCAAGTTTGGCATATTTTCGCACTGACATGAAAATACGACTCGAAGTAGATCACGAGAAGGTTACAACACCCACGGCGACAAAAAAAACAACCACAGAAAAAGGGAAAAAGGAATTGGACAAAAAAAGGCTACAGTACCTTACCACTGCAGTTTTTGTCCAATCTCTTTTAGATTACTTTGTCTCGCGAGAGGAGGACCATACCTGCCATATTCTCAAAGGTGAGTGTGGCTGGTGCATTGCTCCGAGAGTCACACTCCTGGTATCTCACCCAGGTTTTATCTAGGTCTTCCATAAAGCCATTTTCATGGGAACTGTAGGGGGTGGGGGGATGAGGGGAAAAGAGTCAGAAGTTACTTTCAAGGTCCAGAAGGTACGTAGGAGTAGCCATGAGATGCTCTTTCACTCCGACCAGTCACTAAACACACACGACATCCACCAGATGATACACTTAGGGACACACACACACACACACACACACACAAATGCTCAAAAAACATTCAGAGGCAGACAGAGTGGGATGGGAGGGGAGAGGGAGGAACGGGGGCGGTGCAAAGAGAGATAGAGAGAGAGAGAGAGAGAGAGAGAAGATGAGTGAGAGAGAGAGATGAGGAAGAGAGGTGAGGGGAAAAGGAAGAAAAGAAAACAACAGAGAGAAACGAAAAAATGGAATTCAACAGTGGGTATTTGCGGAGTGTACTTTTTTGCAGCTTCGGCTGGGACAGACCTGAGGATTGCCAGGGACACATTCTGTTTCCAAGGGCTGTCCTTGCGCATGCCTATGCCAAAGCCCGAACGGAAAAACAGCTCTCCCGTGGTCACCAGGTCGCACTTCTGCGAGGCTTCAAACTCCAGCACCGCAGAGTCCCAGATGAAAGCATGCAGCTTGCTGTGGGGCAGGGGGAGGGGGGTGGGGGGGTTGGAGGGAATGGGAGGAGGAGGAGGAGGAGGAGGGGGAGTTACGATGCAACAGTACAGTGAGTAACAAGGAAATAGAAGAAGAAGACACACTTACGGCCTCGCGGCTTACCCCCGCTCCCACCCTGTCACCGCAGCCTTTGGGTTGGCACGCCGATGATGTTGTTGTTGTTTGTGTGTATGTGCATGTGTGTGTGCTACCCAATTTGGGGTCCGCCTCCACCGTCTCAATAGGTTTTTTTAAACAATTTAATTTCAATTTCAAATGAAAGAAATGTTTTGAAAAATCCAATGTTGGACGAGGAAGGGCGTATCGCCGATGTGTCGTCCCCCATTGGATTCCATCCAATTGTTATTTCTTTTTTGCTCTGTTATTGTCATTAAGCTGGGACTGAAAACCTTGAAAATCTGGTAGTCGCCCAGCTTTGACAGTTGTTCTAAATTTCGGGTTAGTATGAGTGAGACATAGGTAGGCCTCTCCTGGGCTTGAGTCGTGAGCCTGGATTGTAGGTTAGCGAGCAGTAAGTGCCGCCGCTGCACCCTGCGATCCTAGGGAGGCTCAGGACCCTCGACTGACCGACTGACCGGGCCGGGCGGTGCGGCCAGACTGCCACGGTCGACCCAGCGGTGACTCACTTGTCCCGCACAGCCTGGATGGCTTCGGCGGCGCTCTCATAGTTGTGCTTCTCCATGTGGCGGTACATGGTGCTAAGCTCCACCTGCCGCCGAAAGTAGATGTCCACCGAGCTCTGTTTCACTGTGGCGTAGATGAACTTGTCCGACGGGTTCCTCAGCTGCGGTTCGGTATTGTTTTGGATGGTGTATGTATTTAAGGATCGGGGGGGGGGGGAAAAACAGCAAGAAACAATTATTTAGGATTCACAACTATGGTTACCTCTCAGCAGATGACGAATGATATGATTATGATTAAGTCTATCCTATTCTATATATAGTGTGATAGGTATAGTATACAGTATATAGAATGTACTGAGTGCAGTAGTACTATCATATTATAGAGTATATGAAAAATATGATCAGATATGTGTCTCAAAGTAGGTAGATGGCTAGATGTTGCATTGACTAAAGCGCCAGGAAGCTAACTGAAGCGATGACACTTTCATCCTCCTGCTCATATCACTGATAAGGAGCTGCGCCCAGAGCACCGCATGCTGCTCACTTTACAAGATCGCATTTGCTTATCGTCCTGATTGTGCTAACGAGGAGGGCTACTGTGCCGCTGACAGTGCAGATGACTTAAGTGGATAACGGGGCGACGCGGCTGGGGAGTGCGCACCCTTGGGTCATTGATGCCGGTGATGCGCTCCTCAGGCCGATCCAGCACTAGGAAGGCAGCCAGGTTGGCTGTGTACGATGCCACAATGATCATGGCAAAGCCTGCCCACACCATGCCCAGGATTCGCGCGGAGAAGCTGCGGGGAGCACCTGGGCAGACAAGAGTGGCACACTGAGAAGCATGCGGATGCCCAGGCAAACCTCAGCCAACACACTTGAGCACATTAAAGGGAGGGGGGGTTGCCCGACTGAAAAGGGCATTTAAACTGTTATCTGTGACATATGGGCTCTCTAAGCTCTTGTAAAGTGCTGTCTATAAACATGTCTGTACCCTGTGTCTAGAAATGTCAATGAAGACAACAATAACAGTACCTTTCTGAGTAAACATACATTTGGGGAGGTGGTATTCTCAACAGCAAAACACAGACAAGATCATTATCGGGTAAACAGTCTTTTTACTGCCGTGCCATTTCTGTCTGGCTACCTTCTCCAATCCCAGAATTCAGTAGTACTCCCCAGGAGAACCACATGGCTGATGATAACGTTAGGGCATCTTCTTCTTCCTCTTCACTATTTACTTTAAACCTTCCGAATGGGCTGAGGGGGGATTGGGGTTAAAAGAACACAGGTAACATCATGTGAGGACAACTCTAACAACATGACTCAAGAAAAACGATACACTAACAACAACACAAGAGACTGTCAGACGCCAATCATCATGACGTTTGACCCTTCAAACAGAGAGGGAGGAGGAGAACAACACAGATGAAGAGGCAGAAGTCAAAAGCGCGAGCGCAAGACAGAGAGACAGAGAGGGGGGGATGAAAGAGAATAAAAGACAGATATATGTGCAAGGTGAAGAGGAAATAAACTGAATGGCCTCACAGAATGCAGTCTACCAACCACCCTCATTTCCACGCCGATAGTGACAATGATGCATGGCCACCTCTGGTCCTGAGGCTTAGCAAAAACAAAGACATTTTTCACCCCCCCCTAAGCACACACACACACACACACACACACATGTGCAGACACTTATAAACACTCACACACTCACACACTCATACACTCACACATGCACACACTCACACACACACACTCACTCACTCACAAACACATTCAGCCCCATACAAGCATACACACACACACACACACACACACACACACACACACACACACACACACACACACACACACACACACACATACAGACTCAGACAGACAAACAGACACTCTCTTACACACACACATACACACACACACAGACACATGCATCCGCACACATAATGTTCCCCTTGTACCTGAACCGGTCTAGTAGGTAAAGCATCACCGCCACCACATGCACCGATAGACCCACCAACAGCCACAGTGTGCTCTGAAAGGGCTGCATGAACGAGTCCAGCGTACTTCGAGGAATTTCCTGCAACACACAGAACACAAAGTCAGGCCTCCGCCCGCGCATGCCGCCCCCTACTGGACACACAGAGGATAGGGCAAGTGGCAGGAGTGTAGTAAGCTGCTCTGGCTGTAAAGAGCATGATGGGGCAGTGGCAAGGGCTATTCTGAATCATGTTTATTGGCCAAGCAAGTTTACACATACAAGGAATTTGACTCCGGGTTAAGTGGCTCTCAATGTACTTACACACAAGGTTGTTCCTCAGCTAGGCAATGCATACGTGAAAACCGCTCATTATGTTCACATTAAATATTGAAGCTAAACATTGCCAAAGACTTTCAAAGGCTTTACATTTTTAAATAATGTGCTGATTAATTATACATCCTGTTGTTATTGACATGACAGTTCAAGTTAAATTATATATTTCTTTAACAGTATTCATTAGGTTTTTTGCTTTTATCCAATATAATATGGAAAAATGCCATCCATTCAGACAAACCACATTTAAATGATGCATCACTGCCTCCTATTGGCTCCTATCTCTTTAAGACATGTTTACTAAAGACACACAGAGAGAAGGATGAATTCAAAGAGAATAACTGATACCTTTTTGACGAGGATGGTGAGGCCCTGGTATTTAAACGGCTTGGAGAACTCTATATACTGGGCTCGTTCATTGTTTATTGTGAGCGGAGCAACAATCATGTCCGCCAGACCACCCAGAAGCTCACCCATCATTCCATTCCACTCTTTCTTGTTGCTGTTGTTGACCTACACACAAAGACAAGTTTTATAGTCCCAGACCAAACACTACATTTGGCCTGACAGGGGTCTTTTATTCAGGGGAGCTATCAAAAAGGGAAGCTAAAACCTTTCAGGTCTAATAGACTACATTAGGCTACCATGACAAGAGAAGGATTTTCTTTTTTGAACCGATGTCCTGTCATTTACTAATGACTTATTATAGTAATTAATATAATAAATATGTTAGTTAAGATGTCCATGTAAGGAATGTCAAGTGTTACATACATGTATTTCCTGAACCTCTCAGCAGAAATCTTTTTAGTTCCTCTACACTCAAACAAGCACAAACGGGATGAATGCGCTTTTCACAGTATGGGCTCTAGGTGTCAGGAAAAGCTGCATGCAGCCCGTCTTGCTTGTTTGGAAGATCTCAGGGATCTCCAAACGGGTCGGCTTACACTGGGAGCTCACCCCCAAGCCACTCCAGGATGGATGGATGGAGCAAATCTCTTTTTCATTTCCTTTCCATTTCCTCCACACCATGGCAGGAGCACTGATCACTATTTTCCCATGGCTCTCAAGGTTTAAAAAAAAACGCCATGCCTATGTGCTAGGAGTGTCCTCTCTCAAAGATGGAGTTGCACTTCAATACAGCAGGCAGTTAGCAGCCACCATCAGAGGTAATTGATTTTGAGCAGCGTTTCAAAGTCGAAAGCAAACAGCTGTCATAATATTCCAGAACAATCTATACTAAAAGCTCATGGCAGTTATTCGAGAGTCAACATTATCAGTACGTTTACAAATTGTCAAATACGATTTTCCTCATCTACTCAACATCAACCATAAAAAATTTAATTTCAGTGCTTAACAGTCTTCTTGTCAAAATTGTTTAAATCCTTAATACCCTGTCCTTCCTGGTGACTCACCCTCTCCTGTGTTCCAAATTTACCATCTGCTACTAGGTGCACCTCATAGGTAAAGTTCATGGTCATTGCCAGCTTAATCAGAAGGTCAACGCAGAAACCATAGCAACACTGAGGTACAATTGGGCGTCCTATAATGAAACCAGAGAAGGATTGCAGTTAACATCAGTCCTAAGGTTAAATGTGGAATGGTATAATGATTGGATGAACAAACACACACACACACGCTCACATATACACACCCTCACACACACACACACACACACACACACACACACACACACACACACACACACACACACACACACACACACACACACACACACACACACACACACAAACAACCGTATACCCAGTCGTGCAGAAAGGTTTAAGCAGGAACACACGCTTTATAAATAGAGGCAATTGTTTTTCTCAAATTCACATTCTGCCTCTCGGGGGCAAATTGAGAAATAAATCTTGTCTCTATCTTTAACGTACAACCCACAGAGTTCACACAAGCACTTACCTTTCCTTATCACACGCACACACACACACACGCACAGGCAAACGCACACGTACACACAGGAGGCACACACACGCACATACACACACGCACACGCACACGCACGCAAACATACCTATACAAACCTATGATGTATAGCAAACACAGCAAAGCAAATGAGCACACGGTTTGCAAGAGAGCAACCAAAATATCACTCAAACACACTCTCTCTCTCCATGGCGCACACACACACACACACACACACACACACACACACACCTCCCCTGATGAAAAGATGCACCCATGAACATACAACATGCGCACCACCAGCACCACCGCGACACACACACACACACACACACACACACTCACACACAGCACATGGAACACGCTGCTGCATGCATACATATATAAATACCTACTGCATATATATGTATGCATCTCCAGTTGGAATGGTGGGCGTAGTAAAAGCACAGTGATATCATAAACGTCCCTGTTATGTTACCTGGGATGGTCTCATTCGGCCCAGTGCAGATCACCTTTTTTATTAAGACTCCATTAGGTGTATACTCTTCATCACATGTTCCCTCCAGAGAGGTGGGTTTTACATACACAAAAGGCTCCTGGTGGATAGTAACTATCTGCTCGGAGAGAGAGAGGGAGAGACAGAGTGAGGAGAGGGAGAGAGAGGGAGGGAGAGAGCAGAGGGACAGAGATAAAGAGGAGGAGAGGAAGAGAGAGGGAGAGACAGAGAGGAGAGGGTGAGAGAGGGAGGGAGAGAGATAAAGAGGGAGAGAGCAGAGGAAGAGAGAGAGAGACAGAAAGAGGAGAAGGAGAGAGAGAGAGAGAGGGGATAGGGATAGAGAAAAAGAGTGAAGGAGGATGACATCAATTGTTTGCACGCGGGCAGTGCAATTTAAATTGACCTTCAGGCATCAACTCTGCACTCTGCTGCATACACAGAACATGATGGATGCTCCTCACAGCAAGGCCTGTGTACGGCTACAGCTCAGTAAAGAATATGAAGCATCAGACGTGCTGGCTACTGGTCTGCTTCATGCAAGTGACGTCAGGAATGTGAATTACGTTAGATGAAGTGATTAGGTATTTGTGAAATGCTGTTCCCTTGCCGCTGTATCATTCTCTCCACCCAACATGACCTACATCCCCATCGGCAGCGGAAGGCTGCAAAGATAACACTTCAGTCCACAGATGTCCCTTAACTGTGATATATTTCTGAGATTATGTTGTAATATTGTGGTCATGATTCCTATTGTTGACACAGGATCTCATCAAACCATCAAAAGCAAAGGGGTCACGGTGCATAACATTCCAAACATACAGTGTGGTCAATCATTTTGTGGGGTATTAAATTCAATTCAATTCAATTCAATTCAATTCAATTCAATTCAATTCAATTCAATTCAATTCAATTCAATTCAATTCAATTCAATTCAATTCAATTCAATTCAATTCAATTCAATTCAATGACATGCCAACAGGGATAGTATCTTGGATTATTCCAAATAATTGCATGTTTTTTTGTAATCGTGACTGAATGGTGGTAAGAACCCACAGTAAAATACTATAGCTACCTTAAGTCGAGTTGACATTTGAAAACCCCTTGGTGTGTCTGTCTGTCCTCCGGGCCAAATAATCTTCCTCTGCTTGTTCAACACCACCTAAAGACCCAGGAGAACCATATTAGCTTCAATTAGCAAAAAGTTGTTATTATGGTACAACAAACGTCTCTAATCTATGCAGGCAATGTATTCAGCATTCAACGTCAGATTTGAGAATGAACAGCTGGAAGTTTAGAGATTGATAAACTTTGCAATTACAAATTAAGGTGGTCGCTAATATTTGAAATGCATGTAGAATAGAGCATATTCGGAATCTCCATTACTGCTTACCTGTGTTCCATTGTAAATGCCAACTTGAATAAGTCTGCTCTTCTGGTAGTTGAGGATACTGTAGTGAGCAAACTTCCTGTCTCCATCATCATTAAACTCCACCCGCCCTGTGAGGCCTTCTGGGTATTTTGATGACATCAGCACCCTGACAGAAAATAATTGCTCAATATCTGTAAGTGTGCACACACGTGTGGGTTTGTGTATGTGTGTGTGTGTGTGTGTGTGTGTGTGTGTGTGTGTGTGTGTGTGTGTTGGTGAGGACATAACTGACTGAGACTAATGAATATCCTTCACCTTTTAGCCACAGCCATACAACTGGGTTATAAATCACTCGTAACTAGAAGTGCACACACACACACACACACACACACTCACACACACACACACACACACACACACACACACACACACACACACACACACACACACACACACACACACAGTCGCTCTATCTATCTCTGTCTCCCTTACACACACACACACGCATACACAAACACACAGATAGAGTAACAGATATAGTATTCGGCCTATGACCCATGCGGTGTACAGGGTTTAAAAATAGCTTTACTCCTCCAAGGATGGCCTGTGATAGACGTGTTCATGTGTGCTCATAATAAGGCTGACATTTCACTGTGCTCGTGGCCTGACCTTTTGAAGAGTGGCCCTGTCTTCCAGATGTTGGTGTTGCCCACACATCCCCGCGGGGGTTCCGTGATGTTCTCCTTCTCGAACAGCTCCTGGATGGACTGTGCTACCACAGCGACCGCATCGTTGATGTGTGCCGACTCATTCTTCCCGTTGATCAGCTGCAGGCCAATGAGACCTGCCATACACCCACACCAGAAAACAAGCCAATTACCCACAATTCCTCTTGGCTGAACATCAGGCACCCCTTTGCAATGACATGGGGGGAAGTGTTAGGAAAAAAACTCATAGGGTCTCTTGTAAAAACCATTACAGGACAAAGGGTTGACCTCCATTTTGTGATTTGGTGAGTCTTTTTATAAGCTGTTTTTCAAATTCACAGGGAATTGGAAAGACAACCAGATGAAAACTCGCTAGACCATCAGAGAAAGGTCATGTTTGCAATTGATTTTGTCCAGAATGGCTACCACGGACCCTTGAGGTTGGATTTAATCACAGGAACAGATATATCTGGAGGGTCAACACCTCGCAGTGCATCAGTGAGAGACCAACACATTTATCTATGAAATATATCTGAAGCGATATATACTTCATATTTAAATCCAACTTCAGCTGAGTTTTTTATTGCAAATGGCCCCAGCAGTGTCTCAATTTGTAAACACCAACATATTCATATTATCAAATAAAATCTGCACAGTGAACGGTTAGATACCATAGGTGCTTGAACAAGGATGTGACAGGAGACTCGGACTGAGGGTTTTTTGAAGTGACTGGGTGCTTGGGAGAGACAGTGACCACAAAAGTGCAGACGTAACACAGACTTGTGTAGTATCCGAGGACAGAGAAAGGACAGTTATAGCTTACCACAGAACTTCAAAGAAGAGGACTGACAAAGACCCTTCATAAATTCATGAGAGCCACTCTATTAATATTTCATACACATACAGTAATGTTCTCAAAGCTCACACTGACAGACCTCCCCGTGCATATGTTTTGAATTGAAATAAAACATATGCAGGGTTTTTTCAACCAGCAAGGACGCTGAGTCAAAGAACAGTTCTTTGAAAACCTTACACACACAAAACACACTACATCACACAACACTCTGTCAGAGCTTTTACAGTGTCTTCAACAAGGGCTCGTTTAAAACCTTTAAACATATCCAATGTTTAAACGTTTAAACGCTAAACACATACAACAGACACCCACTCACGCCATGTGGACTAATGCTCTCTGCCATGATGTCTCTCAGTGTGATGCTGACAATGAAGTGACATCAGAAAAAGGCCCAGCATTTGTGTTCTTATTTTGTTTGTTTTTTCTCTCTCCAGGCTTATTTTTCTGATGTCATCCGTAGTCGCCGAGGACTGCTTGAGAGGGATGGCTATACGTACCGTCTGGCGCTTCGCTTAGTGCTTTACCGGACATCTCTCGCTCTCCAACCAACCACACGTAGCCAGAGCCCGTCATGTTCAGAAAGCGTGCAGCTTTGTATACTGAGGCGGCTTCCTCTTCGCTGGAGGCAGACAGACAAGTATTTCATAAGTAGAACAAGTCAGGAGTCATTTGGGAAGTGCTATTGTGATTTTATGTCTTTTTGAGAGCTCTGCTACATATATCCATTGTTTCTGTCTTCACAAGACCAACACAACAAAGAATATAATTCATAGTCCTCACTAGACATTAGGGATGCAACGGTTTTCGGTATTTTATCGAACCGTTCGGTTCGCCCTGTTCGGTTCGGTTGACCCAGGTGAACCGCGATATTACGGTATGGGTGACATTAAACTTTTAATTTAATATGTGGTTATAATGAATGCACGCATGTATTGGGCGATAGCCATGACTGCTTGGGACCCAGGGGACTGAGTTCTGCGCTCCACAACCATGCAACAACCAATCAGAATTGCCCAAGAGCCAATCAGCGCTCTGAATGCAGACGCTGGAGATCCATATGAGGAGAAACGAAACTTTCCCTGTTGCAGCACGATCATGGCGAGTCATCAAGAAACGGAGAGAAGGAAATTTGAAGGCATCGTCATCTTACAAATCAGCTGTATGGGAACATTTTGGGTTCAGTGTGGAGTATGATGACAAAGGGAAAAAGATCGTCAGCAAGCGAGGCACGGTGTGCAAGCATTGCTTTACTACGATCGCCTACTCCACAGGTAATACATCCAACATGTTGCCACTTGACCCGTCATCACCCGGCTGTAACTCTAAGTGGAGCAGCACGGTTTGTCGCCGAAAACACAACCATCCATTGCTGCAGCATTTCAGCAACAATATGCTTATAATTCCGAAAAACACAAGGCAATATCCAACTCAATGGGCGTCTTCATAGGGAAAGACATGCAGCCCTATTCAGTAGTTTTAGGCACGGGATTCCGTCAAATGATAAAGACCATTGATCCTCGTTTTAATATCCTCTCCCGCACGCATTTCAGCAGCAAAATAATTCCAGAACTGTATGAAGTGACTAGGAGAGAGGAGGTTTGTTCTGTTGTTCTTTAAGGGTGTATTTATAACAGTTAAGTATTTTCTAGGGTTTAAGTGTGTGAATGACAATGTTTGTTGTTTGAGTTTATTGAATAATGTCAATGTTTACATTTCACATTACTTTACAGTATACTGCACTTTACTATTTTTAATATTGCCTGTTTTTGACAGAAGGCCAGAATAGTGTTCATTGTTTAAAATACATTTTGTGATTTGACTTAATATGTGCCCTTTTTACATTTAATTGCATCTTGCATTGTCTCTGCAAGTGTGAGTAGAAGCACCTTGTTGACTTAAAATAGAAAAGACAAATATAACCTAATGCGTGTTAGCGGCAGGATAACATTGATATATCGAAACCGAACCGTTACCGTGGCCCAAAAACCGTGATACAAACCGAACCGTGGCCACACTGTACCGTTGCATCCCTACTAGACATGCATGTGTGTGTGTGTGTGTGTGTGTGTTTAAAGTCAGTGTGAGGCTATGTGTTTTATAGGGGTCATCATAAAATTAGTGTGTGTGGACCTTAGAAAAAGAGTGATCCATTTCATAGGTGTCATGTAAGTGTGTGAAAGGTGAAGTGATTTACTGGGTCCCCATAAAGCCTCAAAGGCAGAGCAGTGTCTTATGGTCCCCACAAACCATGGTCCTCACCTGGCTGACAGGATGATGACACGTGCCTCCAGTTCCTTGGCCTCCAGCAGCAGAGCAGTTAAGTTAGTCTCCTGGCTGAATTGGAGGACTTTCTCTGCCTGTGATTGGGGCACAGAATCAGTCAAGCAGGTCTACTTACCTACCACCTCAGAACCGAGACCTCTGAACCACTTTTGCTTTTTTTTTTTTTTTTTTTGGGGGTGTTGAAAAAGGGGGGGAGAGGAAAAAATGGGACAGAGTTCCAAGGGAATCAGTTCAACGGAAAACCAAAAAAAAAAAGAACTAAAAAAAACCTAAAAGCTTTAGAGGGTTGAGAGAGAAAAAAATCTGCAATTTATTTCTTGTTTGCATGCAAACTGAAGGTTGTCAAGGCTCCAGAGAAGGACGTGCAAGTTAGAGGCCGGGAGTCAAAATAAGACCGATGCAATCGGAAAGGAAACCAGGTGAAAGGGGTGCTGAGAGAGGAGTAAGTGAGGGGACTGCATTTCCCCAAACTAAAAAAAAATCAGGAAGTGCTACAATAAAAAAAAAAAGGAGGGGGGGGGGGGGGGGGAGGCGGTAGTATCTGGGAAAATACTGGATCCTAACACTACCGGATCTCCAGAAGGCTTGCAAACTTTTTTCTTCTCTGGGGTGAGCTGGAGGACATGCATTCCTTCATCAAAGGAACAAAAAAAAAATGATAATGACCAAAGCGGAGTGTAGCTTCCTTTTTTTTTTTTTCTTTTGAAACCGAAATCATAATCATCGTTCAAAACCAATCCATTCTTCATTGAAATCATAAGAGTTGGGAAGAAACGAGAGAGAGAAAAAAAAAACGTGCTACCAAGATTAGGGCAGTGAGAAGGGGCAGTTGTGGGTTGGCCAGTGACTGGTTGGGGGCTGGATTCTAGTTGCTACTTTTACAAAGTTGGTGGGCGGCGTGCGATGGTGACCATGCAAATATACCTTTGGTCCTCGCTTGTTGTCATAGGACAGTTGGTCGAGGTTTTCATAGTTCCTTTTTTTATTCTGATGAGTAATGTGCACAGAGAAAATATGCAGACACAGAAGAGTATTATAAACAGTTGAAATGAAGAGCAGCAAAGCATCCAACAAAATCTCCCATTGTTCTGTGCTAAATTGGAATTCCTAACGTTGGGGCTTGCAAAAGACATCAAAGACTGCCACAGGTCTGCAGATACCATTTGATATGATGCCACTTCTGAGTTATGATGCTGTTCCAGTTGAGTGAATTCGGTATCGATCACGTTAATTGTCTCTCGGGGGGGGGGCTGGGATCTTTATGAAACTGCGTTTGTGACAATGTCCCCTGCAGAATGGCACTGTGCAGATAAGGTGGAAGGGAAGCGAAAAGTATCTCAAGGTGAAAGGCTCTCGAGCAGTGCGTTTGTCATTTGTGATGACAGTAATAAAATATCAAAGGGAAATTGATAAAGGAGGCCTTGGTTCAAACGTAGCTCTATCAATACGGCGCATGTTGGACGCTGGATACGCAGAGATGAATCAACAAAGTAATGGCCTGTCACAAGTCGGGCAGACTGCCAAGAATGTGAGCATAGTGGTGCAAGTGTGTGTCTGTATGTGTATGGGTGTATTTGTGGTTGTGTGTCTGTGTGTGTGCGTGTGTGTGTGTGTGTGTGTGTGTGTGTGTGTGTGTGCTTGTGTGTGTGTGTGTGTACACGTGTGTGCCTACAACACAGGCTCCAGTGTGGGTGTGTGTGTGTGTGTGTGTGTGTGTGTGTGTGTGTGTGTGTGTATGCAAGTGTGCTATGATGCTAAGTGCCTCCCGCGGCACCATCTTGTCCCATCCTGAGGCAGCTGAGTTGTGACGTCATGGCCTCTGGGGAAATCTCAAAGTAGCAGAGTGACCATTTTGTGGAGGGGATAAATCATCTCGTCCGCCCTGCTCCCAGAGCCATGAGCTACTCCCTCACTCAACCACCTCCACCCCTGACATGGCAGACGCCGCCGTCTCTGGCTACACTTTCTGAAAATGGTGTGCATACGGCTGTGGTGGGCTGATATGACGCCTGCCAGAGGCTCTTAGATTCTGCGCTGCGCTGGATTACAAAACAGTTTATTTTTTTGGGGAGGGGGAGGGGTGCTGTCAGGAAACATGAGCGCACTTCAGTTGTAACAACATCGGACGATGGCTAGGCCCTGTTTTCAGGAAAATCTGAAATGTCGGTTTCGCTCTCATTTTATGCTGCCACGTATACAATTTAAAAAAACAACGAAACACTTCAACATCATAATCACAGATTAGTGCAATGAGAATGTAAAATATACTAATTTTGCCTGAAATTAATATTAATCTCCTTCTTTTGACCTCATTATAGATGGCTTTGCTTTGCTAATCTGACTTTCTGAATTACCTAACTTCCTGAAATTATTCTGATTAGAATAATTTAGCAGAGCTGCACTTCATTTTACCTTAGTTCAGTTATGTATTTCGATAATTTTCCTGAAGGTGCAAGCAGCTATTCAACTCGACATCTCATGTAAACATTGAAATCTATATTAAGGCTGTGCGATGTGCTAACCCATTGTCTGTCAGCCTGGATGAGGCACTTTTGGGGCTCTCTTATAATTCAAAGAGATGCAAAGAGTGCAGCCAGCAGACAGGATTGAACAGCATCCCATGAAGAGGACTACAGTCCCAGAAGAAAAGGAGGGCTTGCACGTACAGAGCTTATACATCCCTGAATAAATCATGTCGCATAACTCGTCTGCATCCATGCAAAACGCAGTTCATGCAGATTTCAGCACTAAATGTGACTTCCACAACCTGTACAAGAACTCAATGGAAAATGCAATCTTTCAAGCCCATAGAAGCTCAGAGCAGCAAGTACAGAATGTGTGTAACTGTTTCTGTTTCTGGGTAAAAGCCCCAGGGCCCACATATGGTGTTGAAATGTGTGCCTTCATTTATGGTGATTTGCTTGGGATAACTCACACAGTTAGAGTGCACTACAAAATTAAGCCCTGAACCTGCAAACATCTGTGTACTCTTTCCTGGCGTCTAGTAGGAAGATGTTTTCTCTAAAAAAAACCTTTGTAGGAATATAAAAGGTCACTGTTTATATAAACATATGCAGTGTTTTCACCACTCCCTTACATAATATGTGAATCACCCATCTGATCTGGGGCTGATCTTGCTGCATCAGTGGCAGGGGTAGGAGGATAAAATCTGGGGGCAAACCTTTCTTAACTGACAGACAGTGACTCACCCGAGCGGAATGGCACAAAGCCTTACACAACATGCACTGAACTTGGTCTTAAAAACCTGATTTGGGGAGCTCTTGCATGAAGAACAAAAAAAAGGTTGGAGTAGAACTGGGATGTTTTCATAGTCCTGCTTCTCTTTTCAGCCGTCCCTGCACACCTTATCCTAGCCACATGCATACATCCTATACCCACTTGGCTCCTGAAATCGCATGATTTATTTTTCATTCACAGATCACTGGAAAGTGAAGTGAACCGATATAAACACTATGTGACCCCCACCCCTCTTCATACAAGATATCAAATGGCAAGATGCCCCAGAAATAAAAAAAAAGCCCCAAAAAAGGCAATTTTGATACTCTGATTCAGGGCAGCATCTTGCATGGAGGCAGAGAGTGCTGCTTCTGAAAGTGGCTCTTTATATTTTATGAGTTTGCCCTTCATCTATGCTTCACATCTCAACCAGGCCAGGCTCCATCTGAAAACATCTCCGGGGAGAGGCGCAAAGTCTTTGAATAAAACCCAATACGTCATCCTATTAATGACATAAATAACCATCAGAGTTGGAGGATGGGGCAGACTGTAATTAACGACGGCCCTCACTTGTGCTTCTTGATGAAACTTATTCTAGCTAATCCTGGGGGAGCTGGGAGATGACATGATGTCAGATAACCTCAAGTCATGACTGTCAGCTCGCCGTTGAGGCAAAACATTGCTCCATCGCCCCCCCCCCCCCCCCCCCCAACACACACACACACCCTGCTTACACACACCCTGCTCACACACATACACACTCTACTCACGACAGCTACTCCACATGAGAAACAGCAGCTGTTTGATACAGAATTTAGTTTGCTATATAAGTTGCGATTAATTGATTCACTTTATATTTTGCTATGACATGACTCTGGAAATAAGCGGTCCATAAACTAACTCGCCTTCAATGCCATATAGATGTGTAGAAAGATTGAGATGTTTTTGAAACTGTTTTGGGAGTCATTGATGGTTTGCAGAGCCCCAGGTTAAGTAACTCTTTCTTACTGCTCCCATAGTGGAAAGACACAGGAGAATTTGACTATGGCAGAAAGCAATGTGAAATGGGTAAAAATGTACAGACTCTTGTCAGATTACAACCACATTAGACGCTGTTGATGCCTCTAGCATTAGAGGGTTAGCCAACAGTTACAAAACGATGAGAGAGAGAGAGAATAGGAGAAGAAGGAGAAGAAGAAAGATGTGGCCACAGAACAGAAAAGAAAATAACTACGTAACAGAGAAGACCTTTGAGATAGTTACATCAACACACACACGAACACAGGCGCATGCGCCCACACACACATATTCAGCCCATCGCTCGCTATGTCTCATTATGTCTCACCTTGGTCTCACGCTCCTCGAGCAGAGTCTCTAGCCTCTTCTGGGCAGCTCGGCCCTCGTGGTCATCGCTGACGATCAGGATGATGTGATTCCAGTGGAACTCGCGCATCATGTCAAACCAAACGTGAGCTTGATGGGAATAGGGAGGTACAGTTCGCAAGAATGACAGATGGATGCTCTGATGAGAGAAATGGTGACAGGGAGACAGAAAGAGAGAGAGAGACAGAGAGAGAGAGAGAGAGACAGAGAGAGAGAGAGAGATAGGAAAAAGGAAAAATGTGATTAGAAACAAAGGTAGTAATTTTCGGGTAAAGTAGAGAATAGCGAGGGCTCCGAGAGAGACGTGCCCAATAGAATTTTACTCAGCAGAGGGCCTTTTCTATTTCACAAACAAAATGTCCTTGAACAGTCTTATCTCTGAGAGGGCTGATTTCTACGTGAAACTCTCAAACAGACTTGAATTTCAGTTCTGTCCATTCCCCGCCACTTCTGTGCTTTAATAAGCTTCTGTCCTTCAGTTATCCGTTGTCTCCTTCTTTCATCTCTCCATTATTTGGTAGCTTAATACTCCCTATTTTCAAGCCAACCAAGCCTTTCTAGTGAGTAATAATGTTTTTCAATTCATTTTTTTGCACTTTTGCTAATTCCCAGCCCATTACCTCCTGTTTCTCTCAAATCCCCTTTTATTCTCTTTTCTTCAGCAATCCTTTTTCCCCCCTCTCCTCTCCCTCCCCCGCTCTCCTCTGTGACTCACCTTGTCGGAGTAGATGGACATGCGAGTGGTGAGGCCCACCACGGGGATGCGGTAGAAGCCGGCCGTGTAGGAGACGGGCGTCGGGGTGAGGTGATCGTTGGACTGTGGAGGATGACTCACCAGGATGGCGTACACCTGTGGACACCGGTTAGACAGACGTAAACACCTTCCGACACGACCTCTGTCAAGCCACCGTGTCGGCACAGCGCCAAGAGCCCCCTCAGGCTAGGACTGACGCAGACAAACGAGGAGGCTTCAGCAGCCAACCAGTCAATATTGGCCACCCGCCGAGCATAGACTGACAGAAGCGCTAGCTTTCGGTGGTACGCTGTTTTCTGTTCTCTTTGGTAATAGAGGCAAACTGAGCCAATAACTAGCCATCATGCCAACAAACAAGATTAAAACCACTGAAGAACATAGTTGCCAATTGCATTGGGCTTCTACATTCGGTTACAGATGGTGAATATGCACCGATGGGCCAACATTTAGGAAACCAGGGTAATCTGGACAATGGCTCTCTGTAAACAGTAGAGACTGAAATTCGATCTCAATCATAGAACAAAGTTGAAAAACAAGCACCAAAAAATTGTGTGGGGGTGGGATACACTGGCATGGTGTGAAGCCATGATGGCATTGTAAGCAAGCCGGGCCGTATGGTTGGGCCTCAAACACAGTTCCTCATCCAGGGAGAGCTTACGGGCATCCACCATCTGCCATGAAGAAGCCATCCCAACACACACAGTACAGCAAACCCACTGCTGAGCCAAGAGATACCACCGCACACACCACTCTTGAGTCTCAACACTGGTATCTCTCTCTCTCACACACACACACACAAAATGGGAGATATGACCATGAGTAACTACTACTATCCACCACTCAAAGGCCATGGTCTGCTGACAGCTTTAAGTAATAGGTGATGTGATGGATGATTGGGGCAAGAGAGAGAGAGAGGGAGAGAGAACGAGAGAGAGAAGAGAGAAGGAGGGAGAGAGAGAATTGTTCCTCTCAGCACTTTCTAAATGAGATCACTGCTGTAAGGAACACTTAAAATGTAGCACTTAATTTGATTTGGTGGAGGCAGGCTTCTAATGAAGGAATGCTTCAAACAGATCATGCAAGAGGTACTCCCTACATATATGCACTCTCATGTTTCCCTGGCTAAATAGAACCAGAGACAGTGACTCATATACATATTGAAGAATTTGTCAGCAAAGCATCTAGTCCATTAAAATTTTGTTTGCCTCAAAGCTCAGTACAAAAGTGTACAGCTCAGCCCGCTGTCTTGTCTCATTGTGTTACACAACCTGATATCATGTTGGGATGTTGTTGTCACCTACATAGCGTTTTAAATGCAGCCTACCTCAGCCTCTAGCGCCCTAACTCACTCCTACCTCTTGAAATTCCTATCACTGCAGATGCGGCCATATTGGCCTCTTTTTTTTGGCGCCGCAATACAGTATGGCACGGGCTGTGGAGGTAGCAACTGCGGCGTAAAGCTGTAATTGCGAGTGCGTCAATCACTTCACAGTTAGCTTGCTCCTCGCGCTCCATCGAGTCTACAGCTGCTCGCAAAGAAGTATGGCTGTGTGGCATGTGGCAACCCGCCTCAAGCCTCCTGCTCCGTATGGAACTATTTTCACTGATTCTTTTCAGTCCTCTAAACTGTATCTCAATCTTACTCACAATGCAATTGTTATGTCAGACATTACTTAAGCACATCATTAGTAGTGGAAGAGTTCTTTCAACCCCATCTCAGTTTCTCATACTTAAATTCGGATTTGCCTTATTAGCAGGGAACTATCATTTACTGACTTGCTGTTAGTCCAGTAAAACAAAGCATTTCTCGGTTTATTGAGAGTACCTCATAATCGATATGGTAATTTGGGGCAAATGCGTCTCGTCATAGTAGTTGTAGGAGGCGTAAACTATAACGCCTAAAAAAAAATAGATACGGCTGTTTAACGATCTCTCACTCACACACGCTTGAAGACGTGTGTGTCTGTGTGTGTCTGTTTTTCATTGGCGCTTCTGGAATCGCACCGACCTCAGCTGCCCTTCTCTCCCCCGCAGCAGCATTCGAACGACACGCGTAATGAATCTCATCACACTGTCATAGGTATTTCACCCCCAACTGATATCACCTTCTCTGTTACACCACGCTACTTTACGCATGAGTGAGGACATTGTTCTAACACTTTCAGGACGGTAACTAGGATACCACATTAGCCTATCACACCAACTAATTGACTATTACTTTTGCCATGACAATCTGTTTCGTCAAGAATGGCGAGTTGGCGTTTATAAGAACACATCAGTGAAAAAATCTTGAACGTAACTCAAACCGACTCTAGGCACATTCTCACCTGGCTTGATATGAGGTCCTCACAGACGGAAAGCGCCATTTGAATCGCATTGGGTTTGTGGGTGACAGAGATTGCAGTCAGCTTGAATTTGTCCCTGCCCCAGACCTGGTTAGCTTGCGTGACCGCATCCTTGAACACCTGCTCGTACCGTTTTTGGCTGAGCACGGCTCCGATGTTCACAATCTTTGGTTCGCAGCCGCCCCGCACACAGGAGCACGAGAAGAAAACGGCTAGCAGAAACAGACGCATTGTGTGAGCGAGCAGCGCGCAGAGTGCACCCCGGTTGCTTCGCCCACTACTGTCGGTGGGTATATGGGAATAGCCTTTAGAAGGCACGGTTTATCCTACATAAACCGTAATTGCAAGCCGTCCATATGCTCGCACAAGAACGTAACAAAAATTATAGAAAACGTTAATACAATACAATTAAGCTATTCCGTTTGCGGTGGAATGTGCATGGTCCTGGACGTCAAACCACTGCCTATGCGCAAACTGGCTGCATCTTCGCGTTTTCAACATCCTGATAGTCTCTGACGTTTGTTTCCTCCTGCATATCCCTTCTTAAGTTGCTCAGACAAGTTACATGCTTTTTCAAGTCAGTGTCTTCGCATGGTATGCGCCTCCGGCCGGCGGTATAGCCCGCTTCTCTGTCCGCTGCCTGAATGCGTATGCTCGGCAGAGAGGAGATCACATTTACTGATGCGGTGCTCCGGGCTCAGCTGCTGTCCTTGGTGCTGACAGCTGTGCCCGCGCCGACAAATGCGCGTAACCGTGTTCAAACCGACCCCTCAACTCCTCCTCCGTTTTTCACGTTGGCGTTCGGCTGGAATGCTCATTATATTCAGTAAATGAAGCATATTATTGCAAAAGGGCGAGTATCGTCCTATTCAGATGCAAAATCAGGGAGGTCCAATGTCTTCAGCATCAAGGACTGATTTGCCAACTGAGTTGGGGAGTAATTAGTTACATGTAACAGAGTTAGGTAAATGTAATTGTAATCTGTTATAGTTTGAGAAACTAGATGTAATTAAATTACAAAATGTTGGTGATTACAAAGGGATTGCATCAGAACATATTGTTTCCAATAAAAATCTATAGCTAATGCTCATATGTAGAATGTAACATTAATACATGCAGCTACTCTAGTTCTATAAAATCATAAGTATTTTAAAATCAAACTGAAGAACGCTTAAATTAAATGGCATGATGTAACCAATTAGATCAACTGGCAATATGATGTAAAATGTTCTTAAACATGGACCAGAAGAAACCAATGAGTGATTTATTTCTACCCCATAGCATTGCCAAAAACACCAACATGGACATACTGTTCCCGAGCCTTGGAAGCTAGTGTAAATCCAATGCTTAGTTTCTCTCTCTCTCTTTCTTACTCTCTCTCTCTCTCTCTCTGTGGGTGTGTGTGTGTGACGAAGACAGAGAGACATTTTACTTCTTTATTTATATTTATGAGTAAAACGAAGGACGAATTGTTTGATTACTTGTAGTACAGTAGGCTATATAGGCCTCTACTTACTCACTCTACGTTTTTACACACACACACACACACACACACACACACACACACACACACACACACACACACACACAGGCAAAGGCTAAACACCTTCAGTCCGCTGTTGCCGCCACTGGTGCGAAGCGTCTCCACATCCTCAAGGCAGATCAATTATGCAACCACGTCATTCATATTTAAACCTTCTCAATCATGCACAAACTTGCAAGTCCTTACTTCACTGAATGTCCTCTCTCCAGACTGACAAAAGAAGTTATATAGAGGAAAAGAATAGAGTGGAAAATGCTTGAATAATTTCGCAGCGCTTCCTTTTAAAGCATTTGCAGATGCCTTGTTGAACAATCCTTGGGAAAACGGAGTTTTTATATATTTAGATGTTGACAGTATAGGCGACATATGAATGTATCCATAGAAACGTACCTTGAGTTAACTGATGACTGAGGTAAGAGTCAAAGTTTAACATATAAATAAGTAAAGGGCAAAAAAAATCAGTGGCGGTGGCAAAAAAGCAGTGGTTACCAAGGAAACAAGCATCCCTCCCGTGAGTGTGAGGTTGCTGAGAATTCCGAATCTGTGGCTACCGGCGACAAGGAATATTAATAAGATAATTTGACATTCCTGTTGACGTGTGAAATGCCTCCGTTAAAGGTAGCGCATATCAGCTGCCAAAATAAACACCCATCCAGGCAGTAAAACAACCGTATAGCTCAGTGACAGCGCCAGAGTGTGGGTTATCCCACCCACACAACCCCTCACAAACACACACGTACACACACACACACACACACACACACATGCGAACTCTCGTCCTCCCTCACAAAACTAGTTTATTATGAAAGAACCTTTGGATCCTATGGATTCAATCTAATCCTGAGGAAACGTGTGTGGGCATTCCATGTCCAATGTGCAATGGCAAATATTGGCATTATACACATATGCTAATCAATATCTGATGAATATTTCATTTAGCGGGAAATAATCATAACCCCCCTGCCACGGGCTCTTATGGGCGCCCGATTATGTGAATGTCAAGAACACGATGAAATCGAAATGAAAGAGGATTTAAGAAATTAGGTCACAATTGATCTACAGCATGTTAAATTATAAATTAGCCCCCGCATGAAATAGGCCATATTTTCAGTACAGAGATATGGTTCATAGAGGAAACGATGCGTTGTCATACCTTCTTTCTGTGATGGGTATGCTAACATTTATTTATTGACGTAAGCGCTTTCTAAATTAAATTATTTTTTGTTCTTTAAATTAAACGTTTATCCAGAACCACATTTAAAGCCTAGACACTACGTGGAATTTGGTGACTGGTTGTGATTTTCACACAGATCAGATTGCAAACGCGCAGTTAAAGTGTCACAAAGCCTATAACTGTCACAGAACCAATCCAACTGAGCTGGGTTGTGCATTTGAGCTGGCAGTCTGGGTTGGGATCATCGTTGAGTCCAGGAGTGCTCTCTCACGGCTCATATAAATTGTTGTGTATAAGTGGGGCCTTGCTTGCTGTGTGAACCACACAAAGGGCTGGCCACACTACAAGGTTCTTGTTGGCCTGATTTGTGTTCGGTTCAACTGCACCACGCCTCCCCAAACACTCCACACATCAATACATCTGGGGTTGCCTGCAATGCAGCCATTATATAACACAATCCCTAGCCAAGAAGAGACACTGTATCACAACAAAACACTTCAAGTGTAAAAATGGTGAAAACATGCAAAGAGAAGCCAAAAACAGTGAATAATGGGAGAGAGTTGTGTTGATTGTTGTTGAAACATATGGGAGCCATCAGACAGTTAACACAAACACACACACACACACACACACACACACACACACACACACACACACACGCACACACACACACACAGTAGGTCAAAGATACACACTATACATACAAATCCCCCAAGGGCAATGACTACTGACCTACACTACAGTCCACTGTATCTCAAAACTATTGGCATGTCAGAGTAGAATGAAAGAGTTAAGCCTAATAGAGGTGGTCAGAAATTGAGATCCTGACATTCTTTGTAACACTTGCCTTGTAGTCAAGCACGCAAGAGCTAACTCTGCACTGCACAACACATTCTGCTTTATTTGCCAGTTTAGAAGCCTCCTAGTAGTAGTGTATGTCTAAAATAATATGTGTCTGATTGCGGGGGAGGGGGAGTTATTGCATGCAACATAAGTGATAAAGGCATGGATGAGAGCCTTTCCCATGGCTGCATGTGGGCTGATGTCTCTCATGTAGTGTGCGAAGTGAACATGCATTATTGATGGTCTGATCCTTACATCACATCAGAATATCCGTCCTCACCAGTAACACAGTCAGTGATTCGCATGCCATGTTACAGTCCAGCAGCAAACATCTCTGTTTATCATTAGTCACCAGAAAGAGAGATAATCATTTGAATTTTTTTTTTTTTAAACCTGCATTTATACAGTTCTCTTTCTGAAGGGTGAATTGAAGCCCGGGGTATGAGGATGTTGGTTTCGTGCGTCCAACTCAAAGCTGGGAGAGAGAGGGAACTGCTCAGTGCTCAAACAAGGCCAACCAACTCAGAGGCCAGTGGCTCCAAATGCTTTTTTTTTTTTTTGCAGCACAAGAGCGCGTCTTCCACACAGAAATAGCTGGATCGTTTCTTAAGGTTGCTCTGGATATTTATAAAGCTGCAACAACTCCGCTTTGAACTAGGCCACAGAAAGACTGAGGGGAAAAAAAATGAGCAGCAAAGATCTGAGGATCTGGAAACTGGTGCACTGAAAGAGAATACAGTAAGAGTGGCACAATACCGGCAGCTGCCAAAGCTGCTCAAGTGTTTTGCTGTCTGCCGCAAAATATGGTGGGCTATTAAATGGGCTCTTGACCTAACACAGCCATATTTAGATGTTTTTCATTTGAAGTGACATGACCGTGTTAGACTGATGACATTCAAAAATGTAAAAGGGATGGCAGTGTAGTAATATGGATGAGACAGATGAGCAACTAGGAGTATTTAACCTCGGTGTGGCTCACTTTGGATAAAGGTTTATTTAGAGACCTTAGAATTTCATCCATATATAATAAATTGTAGTCTTTCGTTTTAATGATAATGACAACATTTGTCTCCCACCAGTCTGTCTGTGGAGTGTCCTAATTAACTCCCGAAACGCATAATTAAGCCCACTTTCCTATGTTTTGCCCTTTCTGTTTTCATCTGCATTTCCCTTTGTTTTGACGTGGCACGCAGAACATGACGGAAACCGGCCTCTATCTGCCAACAAGCGTAACGAGAAGCACGAGCGTAACGACCGGGAGAAAGACCAGCAGGAGAAGGCACAGCTCGGATGCACCCAGTGCCAGGAGCAATGCCACGTAGCAGCAGTGGCAGCGCCGCGATCGCCCCACGGCCCGCGCCAGCCAGCGAGGCCGCTGGAAGCACCCGCACACCACCTCCGACTCGGCACAGGCTCTCAGCCGCCATTCTAAAGCTGTGCAGAATCTGGAGCTGGGCGGCGGTGACGATGACGAGCCAAGGAAGGGGTCAGTGAGGTCTACAGCCGCCATGACGGCTCCGTGGGACATAGTTTCCTCCTGCATGCGCCGGATCTCCCAGCGGAGGAGTGGGGTCCTCTGGCGACAGAGCGGGCACCGGACTCGGCTCGGGTCGGCTGCGTGCCGCACCATCTTGGATAGGCAGTCTTCACATAACGTGTGGTCGCAGTTGAGCAAAGCTGCCCGGTGCTTGGCCGTAGACCAGTACAACTCGTTGCAGACTGGACACTCATCTGTCCGGACATCGTCCCCATCACAACCACCCCCCCAATTATCTTCTCCAGACATGCCTGAGACAAGATGTACGGGACTCTGTTGGACCTCATCTGTCACCTTAATTGATGACTCCACCGGTTCAGCGTCCTCTGTCGAGATGTGGCACCCCGAAAGTAGGCTAGCCGTGACTAAGCACTGCAGAGACTGGGAGCTTGCGTCTGGGTGCCCCAGTTTGACCGTCAAAAGAGGACACTCCAGGCCGGAGCCCACTCCTTGCAACAAGCTTCTCTGATCGGAGGTGTCCTCTTTGGGCCTGCTATCCAGGTCAGGCTGACTTCCGCCAGAGGACGCCTGCGATGCTTTGCAGTACGTTTGGCGCTCAGGTAGTGGTGGGTGGCCAGTCTGACAGACCTCAGAGGCAGGGGACTCGGCCGCAGAGGCACCAGCCTCCCCCCTCTCTGGCTCACTGCCTCCCCGCTCACCTGTGTCAAGGTCACTCCCGTCGCTCATTTCCTGTCTCCGGTTTGAAACACTGCCGCCGCCCTCCCAAAAAATGTCTCACCTCCTCAGGAGATTTCCGCTGAACCACTGGCCCTCCCGCCGAGTAATATTCTGGACACTTTGCACCAGTGCCTGGGCAAAGTGCATGTTTTAATTAAAACGTGTCCCAAACTTAATGAAGCAGGCAAGCTGGCGGGGGGCGCCTGTGCCTTTTGCTTATCAGGCGGAAGGAGGAGCCTCGCTCATTAAAAGCCTTCCCCTGGCTTAGTGCTACTCTCGGTGATAAGGTGTGATAAGCCCTTAGGCCGGCGGCTGAGAGGAGTTGGCAGCTCGCGCTAACAACATTATAATCATACTGGCACTTGCTACAACAGCATACTGGCACTTGCAACAACAGCAGTTGCGGTAGTGGTTGTTAGAAACTGCACAGGGATACTTGATGAAGGATTTCTAGCAGTTACACAAAAAAGATACATAGGATTTTTATTCAGAAATGTACAGAAATAATACAGATTTCATCTAGAGTACAGAATAAATTGTGAGGCGATTGTTTTAATGATAACAACATTGGTATGTTATCTCTAGGCTTTCAGGTTACAAAAATAATCTGTATTAATAACAGGCTTTCGGAGAAATGTTACATACTGCTATGAGTGCAGCATAAATGATGTGGACTTGTGTTGAACAAGCTCTTCCCATTGCACCATCGAGCACGATTACCTACTACAGCATGCATGCTGTTAAAGAGAGTCGGAAGCAGTCATGCTCTATGGGCCGGTGCGCTCGGGCTGCTTCAGAACAGACACATGTATATTGGAAATGCATTTGCCTTTGAGTTACAGAAAACCTGTCATTTCAAGTCTTACAGCATTGATTTGTACAGCATCTTACAGCATCACCCAGTCTTCCCACTAACAAACACTTTTCATTCAATGAATATCAGACATACAGTCAAAAGTTTAAAAAAAATCAAGACACAGCCTCGATTACACAAACCTCATGTCAACCAAGCTGCATTTATCATATTTTTTCCCCCATCAACTATAATGTAGTCTTTCAACAGATTATTTGTAATACACATGTAGATGTGTTTTAAACATCTCTGACCCATCCACTGTGGTATTACCATATATGTGTTAACAAGTAACATTGCAACTTAGCAGCCAACATCGGATGTCTTAATTTTTTTATAAATAACAATGGCACCCTTTTCTGGCCAAAAGATGATGGGCAAACTGAGAAATTAACATTTCATCAACATTTTCTGATAATGTATGGGACACAGGAATATTTAACAAGCTCCAACAAAGTATTACATGTTCACAGCATTTTGACAAACGTCATGGCTATCTCCTATATGTAGGCTGATACCAGCAGGTTAGATTGTCCAAAGTGAAACACATTCAGCAACATCAGGAGGTCAATGCATGACATGACTGAGGTTATTTCAAAGACAGACTTACAATTCAGATGACAAAACAACATTCCTCCCCCCCCCCTTTCCCCGTTTGAATTACTTCTAACCAGTGAACAACATCATACCAAAGTGAAAGTGCCATTTGGGGATTGCTACAGATGCTGGGCAGGCTAAGGAATTCCACCCCCTTTTCTTCAACCCACTTGGTTATATTCATCGGCATGGAGCCTGTGCAATGAAGTGAATTATGTTAGCCCATTAGCCCAGTCTGCTACAAAGGCTGAGGCGGAGAAACGGTGTGGGCTGAAGACAAATGACAGGTGATCTAGGTCTTAGAAGAAGCTACAAGAGATTTAGAAGCCTTAGTCATCATAGAAATACAGAAGCATTAATACCCAAGAGACTTTTTTGTTTTGCGAATCTCTGTCATTTAACATAAATATTACATGAACCCAAAGCAGATTTGCTTTAATTATTGATTTAATCTTGTATATGTAACATTCACTTAATCAATGTATTTCAAAAATGAATTTAGAAAAGTGCTCAGTAGATTCTGGTGAACATTCTGTTATTCTCTTTAGACATAACCTGAGTTTGTCATCATAAGTGCAATTATTTTTCCCCATAAGACTTTAGTTTAGTAGTATCTGTTGCAAGTTATGGGTTTACAAAAACAGCAATGAACAAAAACTAACATAATCTTGGATTCGCTTTCACTACTGTAGTTTATTATAATGCTTTCCAGCTGTTATGTTGTTATTATAGAAAGCCTTTATGTTCATATTGTCAAAGATTAATGTTGTTGTATATGAAGGATGTGGCTACTTACTGTATATCATAGGAAAGTCGGATTTGAAAAAAGAAAATACAACAGACAACACATATAAATTATTCATCTACTGTACGTGTAAGTCTAATTTATATATTCCTAAATGTATATGGATACCAGAGGCTGTGTTCTTGACCAGCAAAGTACCTCAAAATGCCTCATGGCGATTACTAATGTTTAAACTGAAGTTAAATTCAGGTGCCCACTGCATTGCCTGATTAGCCGACCACTATCAGGTTTCAGTGTGGCTAATGCAATCCGCTATCAGCCGCCTCATAAACTCCAGATAAGTGCCATGTCCCCAGAGGCTGTACAACAAACACAACACATGACTGCTGCTCCGCAGGACAGACACACTTGATGTTGTTACAGAAAGCGGGGCTCTGGAGGTGCAAGGTGCAAGGTGCGGGGTGTGTGGTGCGGGGAGAGGGGTGCGGGTGGAGGGGGGGCTCGACGGTGTCATGTTTTAAGGCTTATCTGTGTCCGTTTCACGCCAGTGCCTCTCACAGACCTGGGATGAGGTGTGGCATCGCGGGACTGGAGTGACATGGAGTCCGTCGCCACGGGTTACCGAGCGAGCTGAGAGTGGCGCGGTGAGCGTGCTCAGACCAAAGCGCACGCAAGTGTTGTTTTCCTCTCCGTCTCGAAAAAAAATAAACAGATCATGACCTATGTTCCTGTCACTACAGGAACAGGATTGACAGGAACATCATACATATACACACAGTTCAACTTGAATCAACTTCTAGCTCTCTCTCACAATCAGCTTGTGAGCTCAGTGTCAGTTTTGTGCAATGAGTCCCTCTGGCTTGCCAGAAGGTTGAGGTAATCTTGGCATTCGGATGTCATCTGCTGGCATTAAAGCTGTTATATATTCTCGGGCTGATTCATGACATCGGTTTCTTTGGGATGGCTTTCGAGTTTGAACACGTAGAGCAGTGCTTGGAGGGAGCCTGACTTTGACATGTCCTTGCTTTAAACAGGCCAATATGCTCCATTGAATCTTAGGCCTCTCAGGCACTTCAACAAGGACCGTCCTCAAAGCATCCTCAAGCCCCCTTCCCTAACCCACATTGCTTGGTATCAAATATGGGAGATGCCAGTGGTGCAGTGGTCCCTGGAGAAGTGGGTATACTCTTAAATTTGCAATTTTTTCAAGCAGCCCATACAGCACAGGATAAACGCCCTGTTTTGAGAAGTAGGTATACGCAATGCTGACTGAAAAATAAGGGGGAATACTCCATATACCTGCGTATACCCTGGACTACACCACTGGGAGATGCTTGGTACTAGGAATGCAACGGTTTGCAAAATTACCCCATGAATTTGGTGAACCAGTGCAGTATGCAAAAAAAAAAGGAATGCATTTTTTTCTGGTATTCATTTTTGACCAATTCTTTTTTTGGTTACATTCCTGTGTATATGAGTACAGGAAAATCAATCGTTACATTTATTTTAGATGTGCTTATTATAGCATACTTTCATTAGCATACCGTTAAACTCCTAGTCAACACCCCTTCCTACCTCATCTTCTCTTGGAGCTGTGAGAGTCTTTCTCTTCTGAAGTATTTTATTTAGCTTCAGTCATTGAAAGTGTCTTTTAAAATACATCCAAACAGCATCTTGATCCAGTGGGATGTAAATCCATTGGATTGCTAGATGGCACACCTAAGGAAGCAGAGGGAACACAAAAGTAGCTTTACTTTGGAGACTAGTCTCAGTGGAAGAGCTAGGGTTTGTAATAAGGTTTAATTACTGCAGCAAATACACAAGTGTGTTAGGTTCATTACTTTTGATTCTGGTGTAATCCCCAACGCACCTATTCACAAGATCCACGGATAATTAGCCATTAGTTTAAATGGCTTTAGTGTTGGGTGAGGCAGAATAAATGTAGGTTTAGAATAGCTGTCTTAGAATAGCTATGTCTCTCCACTCTGTCGGGCTCTTTATGCTCCCTCCTGATGAAAGGGGATTTCACTCATTTTCGGTCTCACACGCCTCCCTTTCATTAGCTTTCATTTAGCCTTCTTTAAAGGTGCCATTCATCTCTTTCTCTTGGGCACTAGTTCTGCCTCTGTCTGACAGTATGACAGTATATATATATATATACTTACACATATAATGTGTCTGACAGTATGACAGTATATATATCTATAGACACATAGAATGGGGAAGTAGAGTTTCCTGTGTCATCAACAAGAAATAGAGCCTTTGAGAAACAGAACTTTCGCGTCCGAGTCCTGCAGCACTTGTGGGAATTTAATTGATACATTCCCCCACATAGCAGACGAGGTATTTATGTTCAAAATCTCTTGTCTCCTGTCCAGTTTATTTGCACAGTGTACTGTTTTCGTCATGAGTCCTGATTAATACTAGTATTGATCTGGTGTAAAAATGGACCTGTAGCTATATAGCTAATTAGCAAGATGGCTAATTAGCTAGCTAGCGAGATAGATATGTAGATAGATACCTCCAGAGTGTGTTCAGAAGTCCATTGTGTCGTGCTGGTAGCGTAGTCTGGGGCTGTTCTCACTGTAGAACTGGCTGAACCAGCGGCGGTGCTTCTGAATGGCTGAGTCCTCTTTCACCAGCATGGGTTTGGAGATGTACTTCTTATTGTTCCAGATCATCACGTCTCGCTCAAACTGCCAGACACAGCACAGTGGATGAGCTTCAAAGGACACATCCCCCATCGGCGCTCCCATTCCCCTCCAGTAAATTCAAAGTTTTATTCTGCTATTGTTCTTTCTTCAAACAGAGGTGCTGCCTTTACTGAAGGGTATTTCAACAAAAACCTGTAACCTCAACTCTCAAAAAAGCAAAACCTGTTAGCATTCAAATCTTGCAATTCAAAGGGGTTGTGTCAGGAATGGCTGTGCTGGTTCTGCAAACTGTTTCTAAAGAAACATACTGCATACGTGGCCCTATGAGGCGTTTTATAATGGATGTTCTGACCTGAGGGGTTTTTGTCAACACAAGATGGGATTTCTGCCTGAGGCCTCTGGGAACTCTCAAGGCTGTACTTGACTGTGGATTCTCTCTAGCTTCCTCTTCAGCATCATTTTTCAGTTCTGCAGTCTGTATGTCCCTTTGAATGTGTGTGGCCAGCAGTGTTTGGTTTGACACTTTATAAATGAGGTGGCGTCAAAGGACAGGGCAGTGTGAACATGTCAGATATGAATGACCTGACCTGACCTGAGAGGTGGTTTTCTACATTTCTGTAGCCACTGTGAGCCTTTTTGTGATTGTGTGTATGTTCAGTTTGTCAGTCAAGTGTGTGTGTGTGTGTGTGTGTGTGTGTGTTTGTGTTTCACTCTTTTTCTTTCTGTGTGTGTGTGTGTTTTTGTTTCAGTCTTTCCCTTTCCGTGTGTGTGTGCGTGCGTGCATGCGTGTCTTACCTGGATGCATTCAGCTCGTAAGATGAATTTGGGGACCAGAGGGGGAATGCCGCTCTGGTAGAAGATGGTGTGGGACACACACTGGAGAAGAGGCTCCACTGGGGTCACGCAGTGCATGATGACCCCGTGACCCAGAAAACTGTGGTCAAAGAGCAGGAACACAATGCCTGGGCCCACCTGAAAGTACAAACACACACACACATACACATACACATACACGCACGCGCACGCGCACACGCACACGCACACGCACACGCACACGCACACACACACACACACACACACACACACACACATACACATACACATACACGCACACGCACGCGCACGCGCACACGCACACGCACACGCACACGCACACGCACACGCACACACACACACACACACACACACACACACACACACATACACACACACACACACAGTAGGTCAAAGATACACACTATACATATACACCCCCTAAGGGCAATGACTATTGACCTACACTAACAGTCCAGCGTATCACACAACTATTGGCATGTCAGAGTAGAATGAAAGAGTTAAGCCTTAAAGAGGTGGTCTGAAACTGAGATCCGCACGTTCTTTGTAAAACTTGCTTTGCACTCAAGCACGCACACAAATGTGCCCACACAAGCACACAAACAGAGAAGAAGACATGAAGCACACCCACACACAACAAGAAACAAATGGCAAAAAAATAAAAAAATATGTAGTGATAAAGATCAAGGTGCCTTTGGGCCACATTTGTTCACACGGAGATGAAAGTAGCTGAGCTAGATTGTTCTAGAAAAGGTACAATGGAAAACACACATGAGCCCAGCACTACTTCTAGGCATTTTTGCATTGAGAAAAAACCTCTATTGTTTATCTGCTTAGATGCTGACCAAGGCAAAGTTGTGTCGCTCAGAGACATTTTGTGCACTTTTACACATTTATCTAAATTTTGACAGACATGCTTTTCTTCTTTTCACAGGCTTGAACTGGTATTTCAACATGAGGCCATCCTGTTTATGTCCCACCCACACCAACACACCCACACACAGAACAGAAATACACAGATATGATCAGTTAACAGTTACTATTCTATTTCTTTCAATTCTATTCTAACCAGCTTTTGCATTGACAGGCCTGCTTATTAAGTCTGAACTACATTAGAATTTGAGTCCATTCAAAGTGCAGATGTTTGGGTAAAATCCCAACATCAAAGCCTGCTCTCTCGTGAGCTTCTAGTAGAATAAAAACCGCACTCTCAAGCTTTTCTCTTTAGAAATAAGACCAGTTTATTTTCGTACAGACGCGTTTCGGCCTTACGCCATCGTCAGTGTGTCGATGTCACTGACGATGGCGTAAGGCCGAAACGCGTCTGTACGAAAATAAACTGGTCTTATTTCTAAAGAGAAAAGCTTGAGAGTGCGGTTTTTATTCTACTAATAGTTAACATTCTTTTACTCGCACCCGAAAACGTATTTATATATATTTTTTGAAGTAGAGCGCGCCTATCCCTACTAACTCTCGTGAGCTTCCTCAGCTGTGAAGTCTCATATGCCAGAGAGTTGGCAGTGCCCCGGAGGTCTTCAGCTGTACCCTTCCCAGAATACCAGAGGGAGAAGCTGGCATCGCCATAGAGAGAGAAGCCGATGTTGGAAGGGGTCCTGGTCACTAAGTCTCAGCAGAACAGTGGGAAAGCCAGCAAAAGCTCAATATATGTGACAGGGCTGAAACCACCACAGAAGATGGATGGGAACGCTGGGCTGCCTTGGCCCATAAACAGTTCAGTCAGGACAGGACTTAAAAGAATTGTTTATGGTTAGTACATGGCAGTAGATTGGGTCTTGGCAAGCACAGCGGCTGTATAGACAGACAAGTGCGAGACATGCTAATGTGGCACAGATGAGAAATGATGGCCATGGAGTACTATGCTTCCAGCAGATTCCCATACGCCCAGCAGCACCATGAGGTGTTTATGAAGGAGGAGGATGTGTTTACTTTCTCAGCCAAGGACAAATGCATGAATAATAAGAACAGAGGAGATGCAGAACCAAGGAGTTCTTCTATATTCCTAGTTAAACTATAAATTATATTATTAGATTTGATGTGACTAAAATGACAATGACACAAGGTGAATTCAGCTTCCATAGTATGGTATATGTGACAGCACTGACAACAGTAAGGTGAAAATTAACCTCCATGGTATGGTAGATGTGACAGCATCGACAACAGTAAGCTGATGGATTTAAACATTTGGCTGCGGTGAAGCCATCAACCCGTTAGTCAGGTCAGCCGTCAGAAAGGTCCAAAAATATTCTTGATGATTAGTAAGCGTTTGGTCTTAGCGGCAGATCTGGAGATTTGCTTTAAGAAAATATCTGCTGCTGTTGCTGCAGCAAGACACATGCTGCGGCACAGAGGACACATTCTAAACCAGGAACACCAGTGCACTTAAATCAGACCCCGACAGGTGAAACTATGGAGGAGGGGGTGGAAGGGACCAAATTACCATGCCACTAGCACTCGCATGACTCAGCTGGTAACAGGCTAAGTATGTCTGAATCTTGTCAGTATGAGAGTGGTGACTGGTTCGCCAATACATCCTATAGGGTGAACCAATTAGCTTAGACCATATGTATCTGCCTCCTCCTCTGTCTGAACCTCCTGTATCTGTTCATTTATTGTCATAACAGAGATCATTCTGGGTAAGGATATATATACAGAATAACTATCTGTCTTTGCTGGAGTGAACAGAACTGCATTCATTTCTAAGGGATTTGTGAAATGTTCTGGTTGTGCTAACTGGATTTGGCCTGATGGTGCTGATCCCGTGTTCAGTTCGGTGTAAAGAGCAGACGGCTTTATATAGCAACGGCTGATTATTGCAGTGCTAGACCTCAGATTACATAGAAACTCCACAGGCAATATGTGCAGCTAATCAGACTGAGACACATTTTCCGATGGAATATACTAGATTTATATAATTAAGGGTAATGAGCCAGAGATATTATTTATAAACCATGAAAAATATCTGATTTCAAGGACTCATTGCATCGCGCTGAGCAACAGCAATGAAAGAAACTGCAGTGATTATGTGACCGCCAGTAACCTGTGAAATCCACTGAACAGCAGCTCACTGTCTCCCCCTGGGTGTTAAATACATTATGGCCTCACATCAACAAGGTCCAACTATTTTAACTTTAACTTTATTTTTATTAGAAAGTCACATTAGTTTACTGTATGCTCTTTCAAAGTAAAACTGCTCAGTGAAAAAATGGAATCTATGCAGAAGTGACCATAGTTACCATAGTAACTGACTGCTGGAGAAGCTAATATAAGAATCATAACATATCAAGTGGCCAATTTCTTTTTTTGTTACTCCTGTCACACACTTTTTTCACAACCACCATCTACAGAAAAAAATAGGTGTTCAGAAACATACCTTTCCTAAACGACATAGGTTAAACCATCAAACCCTGTGCCTCAACCAAATGTATACAATTTCGTTTGGGATTTGGTTAGGAAAGTGTGTGTGTATGTGTATAAGCCTTTGCATGTGTGTGCAACCAAATGTATCAATTTTAGTTTGGATTTGGTTTGGAAGGTGGGAGTGTATGTGTATAAGCCTTTGCATGTGTGTGTGTGTAGGCTATGTGTGTGTGTGTGTGTGTGTGTGTGTGTGTGTGTGTGTGTGTGTGTGTGTGTGTGTGTGTGTGTGTGAAGGCTATGTATGTGAGTTTGCATTTTGTGTTTTATTACAGAGGCAATGTGGATGCATATGGATGTGTATTGTTGCTGTTTGTTGTTGTCTTTGTCATACCTGTCTTGCCACCACATCCAGGTCGAGCAGTGGCCAGCGGCGTCCGAACACAGTGAGCGCGTGCTTCACCAGCATCTGAGAGCAGTGCTTATTGGGCTCCGTCTCGGGCTTCCACTCGACCTGAGGGAGACACAAGACACACCGTTGCTCCAGTGCTGCTCTGCTCTTGTGCTGCTCTGCTCTGGGGCTCTGCTCTGTTCTGGGGCTCTGCTCTGCTCTGGGGCTCTGCTCTGTTCTGGGGCTCTGCTCTGGGGCTCTGCTCTGCTCTGGGGCTCTGCTCTGGGGCTCTGCTCTGGGGCTCTGCTCTGCTCTGGTGCTCTGCTCTGGGGCTCTGCTCTGCTCTGGGGCTCTGCTCTGCTCTGGGGCTCTGCTCTGGGGTTCTGCTCTGGGGCTCTGCTCTGCTCTGGGGCTCTGCTCTGGGGCTCTGCTCTGGGGCTCTGCTCTGGGGCTCTGCTCTGGGGCTCTGCTCTGGGGCTCTGCTATGCTCTGGGGCTCTGCTCTGCTCTGGGGCTCTGCTCTGGGGCTCTGCTCTGCTCTGCTCTGAGGCTCTGCTCTGCTCTGGGGCTCTGCTCTGCTCTGGGGCTCTGCTCTGCTCTGTGGCTCGGCTCTGGGGCTCTGCTCTGCTCGGCTCTTTTCTGGGCTTCTGCTCTGCTCTGCTCTGGGGCTCTGCTCTGCTCTGCTCTGCTCGGCTCTTGTGCTGCTCTGCTCTGGAGCTCTGCACTGCTCTGATGAGAGTGAACAGCTGAGGCTTAAGGGCTAGAGTCTCCACAGAGACCCTTCAAGATTTTCAATTTCTGATCTGAAGTTTTTTGAGGAAGTTTTGTTTGGGTCCTTAAGCCCCATGCTTTATAGGACCGGTTGTTTTGAAGAACAGATTTTTTGAGTGGAAATAGCGTGTTTTATGAAACTAAATTTAATACAAATCTTTTGAGTTTTTTATTGCCCAATAAAACAATACATCCCTTTGGCGGTGGATCATCTTATGAGGTGAAATGTCCCTCCTAAAAACTGCCTGCCATAAAAACCGATGCAGCTAAAAGGAGTGTATAAGTGTCAGTTACATCATGATTGGAGAGGAGACATTTCTGAGGTGGCCCTTGTTCTCCCTTTTCTCCTATTCTTTTGAATCCACTCTCGCCTCCTCACCTTCCAGTCGTGTCGCACAAACTCCCAGGTCTTGCTGTTTGTGTAGCGCAGGTCCACCCCACTCACGATGCCTGGAGTGTGCAGGTGAGCCAGATGGGCGATGTCTGCAGCGTTCTCTGGGATCTCCTGCAGTGGACATCAATCAAGCCTCACAATGATGTTTTCATTCTCTTCTTTGAATTGTTTTGTTTAACTCGATTCTTTGATATGTCATGTTCAACTACATTTTTATGTACGAAATGAACTACACGAGAATTAATTTGTCAGATAAAAAGTTTACACCCACACCGGTAACTAGCACAGAACGCTCCTTCAATTTGAGTCCCTTAAGAAAATCTATAGCACTCTCAGTATCCATTCAACACACACACACACACACACACACACACACACACACACACACACACACACACACACACACACACACACACACACACACACACACAACACACACACACACACACACACACACACAAACACACCTCTATGTGTGCATTGATGAAGTGCTCGGTGCGTCCGCGGTAGACCCACACGCCCTGGGTGATCTCCCTCTGCTCAGGCACCCTCCAGCCGGGCTCATCTCCGTCACAGTGGAACCACACCAGGACCTGCCCATTGATCTCACAGCTGGGCCAGCAGCGCACCTTAGCAAACTCTGGCACTGAGGAGGGCACAGCACACCACACAGGGACGTCCTTTACTATACAGACATGATCTTTAGTATCGTAAAAGTGTTAATTATCTGATGGCGTGGGTTATCGGCAAACATTCGCGTTGTCATGTGAATCTATTATTAAACTGAAGTTATAGATTGTTAATCCATTATTTAACTTAGCATTTTGATTGTTTAACAGAATGGCCTATGTTTGACACTTTCCTATAAATTACATAGGTATGCTAAGGGTTTAATGAGGGTGTGAAGGTGTAATAGATATGCATAATGCATAGGAAACGCATAATAATATTATGAACTTAATAATAATTCCAACTCACATTGGAAGCATTGAAATAAACATGCATGATGCTTATCATTGGATATCGACTAAAATGCTGACATTGTGTGGTGCATGCTGACCATTGACATGGTATTGTCTCACACATATATGTGTACACATTCATGTAGCAAATTTGCATACACTTCTGCTTAACTAGTTGTCCATTTCTCATCGCTGCCTTCTGTTATCATATAGCAGGAGTCGTTTTAGACAAATGAAAAGAATGGCCCACCTTTCTCTGCATAAGGGATCCTCACACACTTCCCGTCCTCCCCCCGAAACTGCCACCCGTGGAAGGGGCACTCGATGCAATCGGCCACCACACGCCCCCCCACTGCCAAGTTGGCACCCAGGTGGGGGCAGTAGGCATCCACCACGTAAGCCTTCCCCTCGAGACCCCTGAAAACAGCAACCTGCTCTCCTGTAAGACAGAACATTGGAAGGCAACGTGAATTTCTCATTGATTTTCCTTTACTCCACATTTACCTTATAAGGCAACTAAGTACGTAAGCGTGTATGGCCTTTCTTATGACCCATAACATAAATGAAATAACATACATATATTTCTGTTCCTGCGACATGCAATGTGTGCAGTACTTCTAATTACCACTAAGTGGCAGCATTGGTACTAATTAAAGGAGACTCTAAAGCCACTAATTCACTAGAGAAAGTGCCCAATTCCTTGCAGTTGCACCAAAACACTCCTGAAGAACACAATTTTGTGCCATAACAGACAGGTAGACAAACCTCAAATTTTGAATTTAATTCTTTCAACCCTCTTATTCACCATTCTAACATGCCACACTTCAGGGCAGCAAAAGCACTAGTACAAGTAATGACATGAGATTTTTTTTTTTTTTAATTGTCAAATTAATAATAAAAAAAAAGGTTAATATGGAACTGCATTTCGTAACTTCAGGCATCCTTCAGGTTGCCACAGTGAGTTAACTGCTACACTCAAACTGGGTTCATGTCTGATGGCAAACAGAGATAATTTGTTAAGCAAATCTGTTGGGATTCAGTTTGGCAAGCCATTCCCTCACCACTTAGGTGTCTGCACTTTCAGTGTTCTGTTCCTTGTTTGTGACAGAGCATGTGTATGTGTGTATATGTGTGTGTGTATATGTGTGTGTGTGTGTGTGTCTGTGTCTGTGTGTGTGTGTGTGTGTGTGTGTGTATGTGTGTGTGTGTGTCTGTGTTTGTCTGTGTGTGTGAGTGTGAGAGAGCTTACACGAGAGAGGGTGTATGTGCAGCGACGCATGTATCTGCGTGGGCACATCCGTGTTCGTGCATGTCCTCCCGAAGCAAAGCCGGGAGCACCAAACAAGAGCCGTGTAGGTGTGGTGTGCGCTCCGGGTGGGAGGTGGATCAAAGTTTGGTCCGATGGCAGCGTTTGCCTCAGATTACCCCCAGATTATGGCTCAGATTAGCAGGCACTGTGGCCTGGGCTAACCGACACTCGCAGGAGGAGTAAGGAAGTAAGGCTGCCCTCTCGGCAAAACATTAACATTACCCCACTGTATATCACTGTCCACTGTAAGTAGGACACAACCGCTACTCCCTAAAATACAATTTCAATACATGACTTTTGACACTGTTAGACCATTTAGCATTTCGGCAGTTCTACCATTGATACTGGTTTAACTTGACGTTTGCTCTAAATGTGCTCCAGTTAGTGGATGGGTTGGGGCCTCTGGCACACAAGGAGGATCAATAAGAATCTGCTGAGGTTTTGTTTATCATCTTCAGGGAGAGCAGAGTCCCTCGGGGCCATGTTTGATTTGGATCAGGCAAATCTGGGACTGCCACTTACAGCAGGCAATGAAGCAGAGGCAGAGAGAGAATGAGAGACGAGAGGTGGTGTGGGAGATAAACACGAGTGAATGAAGAGGCAGAACGGTCTTTGCCATAACTGCTACAAGACATGCAGCCCCAATAAACATGATCAAATCATCAAATCATGCACTACGATGGCACCAATAAACATGATCAAATCATCAAATCATGCACCAAACTGCAGGAGGAGCGAGGGTGATGTCTGTGACGTCTAATTTGATAATAAGTGCACTGAATAGTTGCGACTAAAGCCATTCTTCTTCATGTTGAAAAACTGAAGTTGAAAATTAAATGAATGGATATGCGGATCTCAACTTCTGGATCATAACATTGTTTAATCTGAATTATCACTCCAGAATTGACTGAAAAATAAATATCCGTAGCTGAGAACAGCAAGCCACTAAAATGTGGTCACTCACTCTCTCTGTCCCTTTTCTGCCTCTCCTTTTAACCTCTTTCATCTATGGCCTTGCTCTCCTCTCTCTGTCCTTTTCTCATCTATTACGTATATTCTCACTCTTTCCCTCCTCAAGCTCAAGTCTTCTTTTATATCACCCTTCGTCTTCCACCTCCTCTCCTCTCCTCTTTGTCCTACCTACACAAACTCAGGAGAACAAAGCAGCCCTTTTCCCTCTGGTAATCTCATCAAACACCCCCGGCATATACAGTGCCTAATTAACGCAATAATTATCAAGTTGTTTTTGTTGCATTGTGGTGGCAAGGCATGGCTAATTTGCCCTGCCATTATAACTGCAGTGGCAGTGTGTGGGTTTTGCAGAGAGCGAGCCATGGTCCTATTACTAACACAGGCGAATCCCTGATGGATGTGAAATATGAGAAAAAGTGTTGGCGAAATGTGAACGCGGCGAGGCGATGCCAGACAGTTAGTGCTTACGAAGGCGAATTGTACAGAAAGTGACTCCACTGCCTTTTTGTGCAGTCGTATCTCACCGAGAGTAGCCTTCGGGGAAACAACGTGTGTACAGGACACACTAACAATAATAATAATAAATATTATTATAATATTTCGTAACAACAAGCCTGTAAAACTGCCCCTGTAAACTCGAGTGTACAAAATCCCCTGCCGCTGCTAAAATGACACTGTGCCTTTAAAATTACTGTTTACGTTGTACTATGCAAAGTGTCTGTGGTGCATATGGGGGACACTGCGCACAGGTAGAGGCGGGTGAGGAGGCTGTACAGGAGGAGGTAGCAGTGTATGCACGATGTGGAGGTGGCACTGGTGCAGCCCCCGTCACTGCAGCCTGCAGTACAGCATAGGCTAGGGTCACAGTATCCACAGGACCCTACAGCCTATCAACCGCGATGCCGCTATTAAACCAACCTTATGGACCTTACCCCAGGTCCATTTCCTTACCTGGGGTATGGCACACAGTGGTGAATAGAGAACCTTTAATTCCTCCCAGCGTGTGTAGAATAGGAAATCCTGAAAAAGCCATAACATTTTCCAGGCCTGGAAAAGTCAGGAAATTCAGTAAATTCATTTAAAGCTTTAGAAAAGTAATGAAATTAGATTTTTCCCCACCGTACTTAAGTGGATCCAGTCCTAGTCCCAGCAACTAGCAACTTTGCATCCCATAATTCCCTAAACAAGCTGTACAGTTTGGCAAGAGGCCAACAGTCTTGAATGGAATGTATAAACTATTTTCCTTCCTGGGTTTGGAAACACGGGGGGAAAAAAACTGAAACTGTAAACACATCTAACCTGGGTGACTGGAGGCAACTTATCATACCTATGAAAGTGAACGCACGGAAATTCATGCCCCAAGTACTGTATTGTGCAATATATCATCAGGCTAACTGATTATTTGGCTATTCTTTATCAAAATGGAACAGCAGAAAACATCTATATGTTTAAATAATATACTGTACTGTCAGGTATTATCAGACTCATATTCAACACAATCTACACTTTTATCACATACTTTGCATTGTTCTATTCACAGTTTATCTTTGACCCTAGCATAACCACAACTTGTAACATAAGTCCACTCTGGTTATAAAACACAACACCTGTTACCATGAATATCTCTCACTTTGTGGTGTATCAACACAAATGGCGTCACCCGTCGACTAGGATACAGGAGTTTTGGATACCAAGAAGAATAGTTTCCAAGGAACCATCACCTGATCAGCCCCTTTCCCCAAAGTAAAACAACAATCGCCATTTGTTCAAAGCTTTCCCTGGTGAGGCAACAGGTTGTGAAAGGTGATCGTATGCATCGTAGCAACGGAAGCATAGGAAGCACGCATCCAAGAGCTGGTTGTTTCCAAGCTTATGAATGATGAATATGCCTATTTACTCCTTTCCCGCTATTTTACATACGCAGAAGTTTTACATTTTGATGCAAATTTCTGTGTAGACTGCATGAAATATGAAAAAGAAAAAATACTGTTGAATGAAGAGTAAAGAAAATAAAAACACTAAAGCTATTTGTAAATCTAAAAACGTTATCAGTGACTCAGCCATCAACCATTACAAATCCAGGCAAAAGGTTTTGCATTTAGCCAATCTCTCGAGCAAGGCTAAATCTGACCATGCATTTGTTAATTCAGAGCTATGTGTCTGGTAAATAACCTCGGTTTTTCCAATATCTCTGTCTGATTCACATGGTTTCTGAAATGTCCTATACTTATAACATCCAATGTGCTGATATTCAACTCAAGTGATCTTGCATCATTCCCAGTATCATAAGCTTATTTGTGTGGTTACTGACACACAACACTTCTTCCCTTTCCTTGATGAAATTATTCTACCCAGACAACGTCACATGAAAATGTATGTATAAAATGACCACATGTATCAAATCGCAGCAGTCTGGCCATTCAGTGCTATGTCTCGTTAATCTCCTGTGGTTGTATCAGGTCATCCTCAGTGTTCTGACTCCATGGTTTCCCATACAAAAACATTACATCCCCATGACAACTATTTAACCACTATGTCAGTAAGTATTTATACTTGTTTAATGGTTTGCGTGTTTGTTATGTCTTAAATCACAGGTGTGAGTTGATCAATAATTCATTCTTTCAGGAATGCTCTAGAACAGTTTCCAGGTTTGTATTGTTCTGAAACATTTATGTTTATGGGGGATATCCACCAGGATTAGCATTAAGAATAGAAAAAATCTTTGAGAAGTTTTGGATACTGTTGAGTTTTGACCTGATTAACAAGTGATACATTAATCAGGAAACCAGAATGTAAAGGAAGTTGAGCAGAAGGATGTGTGTATCAGGAGGAGAGAATACTACTGGGAAAGAATATCAGTATGTGCTGTAGTTCATGTTTTGCAATCTTTAGTCGTCCTTTGTTTAAAACCTCTCAACAACAGACTGTGCTTCATTATGTGGACTGAAGTGTTTAACTTCCCGGATATTTAGATGGGAGATAATAGGTCATGGAAAAAAACTGACTGGAGTCAATCAACTTAGCAACTGACTCATACAGTATTCATATAATCACCTTTCCTTGTAGTGGCTGTATTGATTCTGTTCTTTGCCACTATGCAATATAATACTTGTGAAACACAGACCACGCCAATGAACCCAGAGCTCAATGCTAAGCAGAGGTAACACATGCTTCAGTGGTTTCATCTCAGGGCAGGTCTGTGTTATGCTAAATATATCATTAGGTTATATGCTGAGTAGTGCAGTACTTGCAGTTTTCTGATGACACATTAATAAGCTACTGTAGGTTGTATTATTGGAAAACTATTCATTGGCAAACTGTAAACTGTTTTAGCGTTGTGGCAGTTATAATTAATAGATAAGGGGAATAGTAATCACTCAGGATATATTGGGTACATTGACATCTGGAATAAAACTGATACTACCCTGAGGCTCTGCATGCATTTTGGTGTGTATATAATGGAGAATCAACTGAGGCAGAAAGCCTGGGAACTTCACAGACGATCTGGTGACAGCCCACTTGTGAGACAGTGAAGTAAGTGTGCAAGCTGTGTCAAGTGTGAGTGTGAGCTGGCATCTATTCCGCAGAACCAAGAGACTGGTGAGAGGGAGGAAACTGATGTCGTTAACAAGAGTGATTGTGTTCCTTGTGTGGCCTTAATCCTTTTTTCTTAGCACAGGTAGAGTGTGAAAACACAACAATGCAGCAAAACCTTAAAGGTTTAACAGCATTACGTAACAATACAGCGTCCAAAAAGGATCCTACAGATAGGCACTAGTGTGGGCCTGAGACTGTAACGTCACAAGGCAGTTGTAAACACATCTTGATCTAAGTGCTGAAAGAGCATGACTGATGTTTACAACTCAAGCCTAAAATAAATTCTACATGCTCTTCTACACCTTTGTCCAGTGGCAATACAACACATAAATGCATATGTTGTTAACTGTACAATATAATGAATAGCTCTATACAGTATGTGTGGATTTTGCATTATTTATAATAACAGCAAGAAAGCCCGGCCTACACGAATGAAATGGACATGCTCACAGAGGAACATGCTGGTTTTGAAGTGTTCCTCTCCTATTTCCCTTTGTTGAGAATGTCCCGTCTTTTTTCATACATTATGTTTTTTTTGTATGGGTTGAAAGAGGCATGCAAATGTTTCAGATGGAGAAAAGGTTACTAACACCTCCACATGTGTGGCAGGTGCATTGACATAATAGTTTGAGGATAACCAGGACAGAATAACAGGCAAACATTTTTGTAATATTACTAGCAAGTGCGTACACCATATGACTATCCAGGACTAATGGCAATAAAGCAAAGATCATATATAATCTTTTGTAATATAAACAAAGAAAAACGTAGGTCCTGTGGCGTGGGGTTCCGCCGCTGGCTGACTGCGTTTTGATTGCGAGTCAGCAGAACAAAAGTAGCTAGCATTCGTTATTGTGCTGACCTGGTTACAAAACTGTCTGAGACATGCTATTTTTATCCTGGATGTACTTGTACGCACTACGCGCTTTAGCTGGCAGACGCAATCGCACAACATAGTGGGATGCAACCGTCCTTGCACTGATCATATTTGACCGATGTTTAAAAAACACTAATGTCTCATTGACTATATGCGTATCACAAAGGTTACATGGAATATGTATCTTTGTCCAAGAGGAGAGACACTTACCGAGCACAGTCACGTTTTTCACATCCCCTCTCTCTAGCATGTGGGAATCCAGCACTCGGTACCATCCGTTTGGATAAACGGGCGGCAGTTCTCCTGTCTTCCGCCGCCGTCTCACATCATTAGCAGCTTGAGCACGGGTGCGCCCGTCTTCAGCTATGTAACCCACCTCGTCGGGGGATCGCAAGAGCTCAAGGGGAGCGAATAGTAGCCTGTACAACCATCCCAATGTGAGGAGTAAGACTCCTGCAAGGATGCAGGTTGCGGCTCTTGCTGGCGCGCCAGCTAGTCCGGCTCTCCGCCACAATTCTGGGTAGCCGACTCCGAGGACAGTGTCGGATGGATCCCGGACATGCATCACGAGGGCGGCCGTAATGCTGATCACGACCACCGCAGCCACTTTAACAAGCAGCGTGTTACTGGAGTTCTCCATGGCGGGATTCTATGAGTGCGCGTGTCTGTGTCTGTTCATGTGCTCTGGGCAGCCTGCGGTGTCCTCCCCTCCAGTTTAAAGAGTGTGCCACCCGTGTTGCAGTGTCACCAGCAGCGTGCCACCTAAGATCGCAGAATCATCCATTGAAGGAAAACACTATGTTAAAATAAATAGCAGAGATAAATACATAACATTTACATGTATTATGCACATAAACATTGAACATTTACCTAAAGCATTAACATAAATAAATGCAGCCTAACCTCAAATTAGTAGGCTATAACATTGAATTAGTCTACATTGTTACTTGTAACCATATTAATATACCGTATTACTACATTATACACACTTTGTGCATGCATATCTATTTAAATGGAAGAAAAATGGGTTAAATCCTTAAACAGAGAAATGGCATTTTTAGAATCGGCGCCCCATAGATAATATTGCCTGTACAGTGTAAATTCTTCACGGTGTATTTCGGCTGAAAGTTGACGTTTAAAAACTGAAGAGCGGATTGGGGGGGCTTTTCCTCAAAAACTTTTATCTTGTGACCTCAGAGGTCACCGTAGTAAGGACACTATTTAAGACCATTTAAAATGGTATGGCTTTCAATATAATGGAACTACATAAGTCTATTGTGCACCTGTGCCAGAAGCCAAGGCAAACGAGCTAAACATAGCTAATCTCCGGACTGAATTTAACTCAAGACGCACTGTGATAATGAGTGTGACCAAATCTCACACAACCTCAGGTAGGCTACATGGATTAACGATTAAGGCTCTTATGTAAACGAACAGCATCACTAACACATCGCATAGTAACAAAGCAGAGTCTGTAGAAGTATTCAATCAAATGTTAGTCTGTAGGAAAACGATCTTACGTTTCTCAGACCAGTGACCTTCCTGATCGCGTCTTTGGCAGTCCCTCGGCTGTCGTGAGTATACGCCAGGAATGCGCAAGTGTGTGCTCGATGGCATATGATGTTAACGTGAGGAGATTGAATGGATAGGGTAGCAGCCTATACATGTCTATGGTAGCAGCCAGCAGAGAGCAGCGTCTCTGAAGCAATGATCGCCACGCCCCCTTCAGGTGAGAGGTCGGAAGGAGGGCATGTTGCATTGCGCCACCGGCCATGGACAGAGAGCGCATCTCAGAGCACTGAGGTGACGGCTTTGAGCTTTCACGTACATTTAGATACCACCACCACAGCTGGCAGTTTCTTTATATTGTTTGTAACTGAACTTTACAAACTTCATATTTAATTTGGTAGGCTATATAATATCCGTTTCAACATTTTACTTTTACATTTGTGTGAAACAGTTATAATTAATCTATAACATTCACTTATGTGGATTTAAGGAACACTGCCATCCACTATTTTTCCCAACAGCACTGAGTGTTAGGAAATAACTAACGAGTTCAGATACTGAGAGTAGATGAACTGCCAAACACATAAATCATCATTTTATCTACTACTTTGGCCAAAACTATGTGACTGATAATGATGACGAGGAAACTGGTGTATAAAAGTTAGAAACTTTGCAGGGTCAATGGCATCCTAACCCCCACTCCTCCTACAGAGACCAATGGCCTCTCACATTACGGGCATTTATCGCTCTCTAGTGGTGTTTTGATGTATTGCAGCTGGCTCCAAAAGGTACTTAAATTAGATCTCAGTGTATGGTGAACCAGAAGTCTGGACGTGCTAACAGATTCAGAGAAACATTCTCTTCATTTCTCCAAGATGTTCAAAAATACCTTACAGTGAAGTGTAGTCATTTGCCAGGGTGGAATGAGAGGGCTGCTACTTTAAAAACTGCTTTTAACAAATAATGTTTTAGGGCAGGGGTTCTCAAACTTCATGGGGCCAGGGACCCCTCAAAGGGTAGAACATTTTCCGAGGACCCCCTCATAATCGCATCCCATAATAGCATTTTCACCAGAATCTAATGTGAGTAGCAGATCATTTGTCACCTTTAACAAAGCTGTTTCAGTGCTATGGAGAGTTTTAAAGCCTGACTGAAGAGGTTCTAATATTTCATTTAAATCTAAAAAAGGTTGCAGTTGTGACAGGACAACTTTTTCCATCACTTTAGAAATAAAAGGAAGCTTAGAATTGGGGCGATCATTTTTTAGACACTTAGCATCCAGGTTGCATTTTTTAAGCAGAGGCTGGACGACCGCATGCTTAAAACATGAAGGGACTGTGCCTGAATCTAGGCAGGAGTTAATGATGTTTTGAATACTTGGGCCAATTGTATCAAAAGTGTCCTTAATGATATGGGAGGGGACAACATCATGAGGGGAAGATGTGGGTTTCATATGTAAGACTATCTCCCTAAGCTCCTCTAAAGAAACTTGTTTGAATGTGTTAAAAATGACTGTAGCACCTGAACAGCCAGGCGTAATGTCAGAGCGGGAGGGGCTAAACTGGGATCTGATGTTTTCAATTTTCTCAGTGTAAAATTTTAAGAATTTTTCACAGATGTCAGTGGATGCGTCAGCATCTGGGGATACATGGGGGTTGATAATGGAGTTTATGGTGCCAAACAGAATTTGGGGTCTATGGGAATGTTTATTTATAATATCAGAGAAATGTTTGGCTCTGGCTTTTTTGGCTGCTGCCTGATAAGTCACCAATGCATTTTTAAAAATGTCAAAAGAAACAGTAAGATGGTCTTTCTTCCACCTTCGTTCAGCTTGTCGACAGGCCTGTCTAAAAGAGCGGGTGGGTTCATCCAACCACTGTTGGGATGTCAGTTTGGGCCGCCTGTATTTAAGGGGGGCTACAGAGTTTAAGATGTCTGAGCAAGAGGAATGAAAGAGGGAAATCAATTCATCTGGGTTGGAGGGAAGCCTATCAGCAGTTGAGAATGCAGTTTTTTTGAACATTTCAGAGAACTGGATTGCAGTGTGGGAGTTACAGTTTTTATCGATTGCTTTGGGCATTTTCACGAAACCGAAATTACATTCTCAAAGCTCTTAGTGCATTTGGCAAAATTGCCTATATGGTTCAGCACAACTACATAGATCACCTTCAAAAGGTCATATCTCACCCAAAACAGTTCAGTCAAGCTTCAAAACCAAATCATTTTCTCATAAAAATAGTCAGTGCCCCCAAAATGAAAAGTTCCTTCCCGAAAAGAAAAGGACATTCTCCAAGCTTTAAATACATTTGCCAAAATAACCTAGATGGTTTATCAAAACACTATGGCACAACTGCAAAAGGTCCTATCTCTCCCAAAACAGACAACTCATCAATTAAAACTAATTCCTTTTCTCATACTAATAGTCAGTGCCCCCAAAATGAAAAGTCCCTTTGGCATTGTTTAAGCACTGCAGGTCAAAACGTTTAGATGTTTTGTCAGTATGGCAGTGGACCATAGAAATATCCCTCATGTGCACATTTCAATCTGGGCTTAGTCCTTTGACACTGAATGGTTACTGTAGTAGATGTTTTCTTTCCAGAATACTATGTGTATCAAACAGAAACAAATTCAATTGTTACAGTATGTAATTGCAAAACAGAAACAGAAAATGTGTACAGCCGAAAACACTGTCAAACAAAAGTATAGCATACACTACTGTAACAAAACATACAGAAGGAAAGGAAGTCTTCAGTCTTCGTCCTCACTCTCCTGCTCAGCCTCACGCTCACGTCTGTCTGGCCACAGATTCTCATCTACATCGCATCTTATGTTCTCCCTTGCAATGCAACGTGGGAAGAATCGGCGTGCATGCCACAACCATCCCCTGCAATGATCAGCCGTTACATCCAAGCTAAAAAAAACTCCTCAATAGGATTTAGAAATGGGGAGTAAGGGGCTAGGAGCACCATCACCATCCTTTGATGGGCAGCGAACCATGCCCTGATGAGCGGGCCACGGTGAAAGTTGACATTGTCCCACACAATCACATATGTCGGCAAGTGAGGCCCTACCAAACCCCCCTCAAGTAGAGGGATAAGATCAACGTAAAGGCGGTCATAGAACACCAGGAGCTTCTGGGTGTTGCATGGGCCGATACTTGGAATGTGGGTGACTACCTCGTTTTCAGATATCGCAGCACACATTGTGAGGCAGTTGCCCTTGCTCGTTTGGTGCTTCCATGTTCATACTTGACAACTGTACTGAACTTTGTCAAGCCCTAGATGTTTGATGGAAGCATTTACTGTATACTCCTGGATAGCACCTGTCAGCTAACTAAAATTACTGAGTGATTGGTGATCGGATGTGAGAAACTGCCCCTTGATTACGTAGTAAAGTTCTAGTTGCACCTGAAAAAATGAAGCCGATGATCCAAGAGATCCATATTACAGTTTATACCATGATGTTTTTCATGGTATGATGTGCCTGAACGATTGTGACAGTGGAGTGAACTATTCTGCAAGTGATGATGTACAGAAGGAAATTATGCCAACATGTTTTGGAGCGAACAACCACTTGACTGAGAAGCAACAGTCAGTTTAGACCAGTAAGATGTTTTCAATTGGTAATTGGGCTAACTGAAGGCAATTGTACCTAACCATTTGCACAGATGTGCTAAATCATTTGACATGTGTGCAAGCTGTAGGCAATTGTACTTGTCATTTGCAAGGAGTTTCTAAAACAATTGCAATTTGATTAAAGGAATGAGAAATGCCAATCGGTTTTGAACAAGTGGCCAGTGGTTTTGAGGTTTGCACGTGTTGTTTTGAGAATGTAATTTCTGTTTTGTGAATCTGCCCAAAGCAATGGATAAAAACTGTAATATAACGGGAAAAACGGCCTGGGGTTCTAACTGTACACATGGGGTTAGATAGAGTGACATCAAACACAATAGGCATGTGATCAGAGAATGATAGGCATGTGATCAGAGAACGATGCGTCCTAATATGCTAATATGTAATTTAGCTAACATTACTGTGGAAACATCAAAACACTTTTTTGAACTGGAGCCAGGAACATTGTTTTCCACAGAACTGATGGGATGTTCGCTGGAATCCACAGAATGGATGGGATGTTCGCTGGAATCCACAGAATGGATGGGATGTTCGCTGGAAGCCAGTAGGGTTTTTGGAACGTTGGAACCTGTTAGACCCGACTAGAAGGTGTTGCCAATGGCTTTTTCCATGGGACTTGTTGGTTGGTTGGTTTTTTGATGATTCAACAGCTGAAAGATGGAGATAGAGAGACAAAAAAGGTAGAGAATGGAAGGCATACAGTTGAATTGAGAGGGACAGAGAGAAGAGGTTCCTTGGAATTGGTGCAGGTGACAGTGAAGTACAGGTGCAAGCTAGTTGAAACACACTATTATGATGTCACAATGGCCCAATGTCAGTCTATGGGAGAATTAGTACTAGTTTTCTTTACAAGTATAAAGTTAACAAAATATATATCACAGGTGTCCATTGCCAAAACCTTTAAGTTTGAACGAAGTTTCTACGTTAAGCGGTACGAGCTGAATTAAATGCAGAAAAAGGTAAAAAGAATAAGAAGTATAAGAAGCCACGTAGGAATAACAATAAAGGGAATTTCATGCACTGTAATAAATAAACCTTTGGAAGCCATACCTTTTCACAGACCCCCAGGCAAGGCGTTGCGGACCCCATTTTGAGAACCGCTGCTTTAGGGAACACAGCAAAAGCCACATATCCTTACAGGATAACCAGTCAATCCTGTATGTTCTGAGATCGGCACTGATTGGCTACAGTGCCATTTTAATTAGTGATTGAAGTCCTTCAAAACGCTTGGCTTGGCAAATTACATTCAAATTAAATTCCTTTTTCCAGCAACTGTGCCAATCAATACTATGGGACTGGTACGGCAACTCACAGATGGATTTCAGGGGATAGCAGAAGATGAAGCTTATGTAGGACCACTACTATGATCGCACAATGCTACCATAGTCAAAGAGAACAGCACGATAGAGTAAATGTGTGGTCAGGTGAGAAGAGTGGGTGACCCTATGTGGCGACCTCATGACGTGCAATGTCACATTTAAACTGTAAAACAGACTCCAGGCCACTACTGAGAGTGCAGTACCATTCACAATCTTCCACACAGTAGGACTGAGATGCGTACAATACAATGGAAGACAAAGAATCAGTCAGGCAGAGAATTCCATTTGGTGCATAATCAATAATGTTGAGACTTACATGGATGACTACAGAACCCAGGGAGTCACAGGGACATAGTTAGTGATTCTTGTGTCTTGTGCAAAGAGTCTTGTGCAAAGGCATTAAAGCAAAACTACCAGTAAAATTCAAGTGTTTTTATTGCATTGATCCGTTTCATTGTCTAGCAAGCTGATGTGCTTTTGAGTTGAACTTTGATGAAACTCCCTTGTGCAATTATCAGAGTGGAGGATGTCTAGACCATAGAGGTGTCACACTGGCATGGACTCTATGTAACTCTAGGCTGGTCTACTCATAGATGGTGGGCAAGCTGGCGTAAGTGTTGGTCCAGTAGTTGACAAAGCGCAGCCTCATCTTCTGCTTGACAGAGTTTTTGTCCATACTGTGGTTGATATCCACATACTGGTGGGTCTCAATGTTAAATGCAGGCCAGGTGACAGGAACCTTAGACTCACCTTCGTTAGGGTCTCTGTAGATGAGGAAGTAGAGAGAGAAAACATTTATTGTAATGTATTAATTTTTCTCATTATCTTGATCAAATTTTAAAATATATACATAATTCAGTAAAAAAAAACATTTGTCTTTGCCCATTACCGCCTCATTCTATGATCACAGTTTGAATGTCAATTACGTATAGGGGGCATTTATTGATCTGAGTAAAGAAATAAGCTCTCTGCTATACCCTGTCTTAGCAAAGTTGGTCCAGTAGGCGATCATGTGTTTAGAGACAGTACGGTGCTTGGGCAAGTACGCCAGATAGTTGGTGAAGGGCTTGCCAAAGACAAACTGCAACTCCTCAGCGTGGTCAGCCCCCATCCAGCTGGGGAAGAAGGGATTTCTAGAGGCCTGAGAGAACAGGTAGGAGTATGTACGGCCAGTCCTGAGGAGAGAAAGGGTGAGCAAGAGAGAAATAGAGAGAGAGAGAGAGAGAGAGAGAGAGAAAATATTAAGTCAGAACAGAAAAAAATTAAAAAATAACTTTGATGCCCAGGCTTTGACTGTTTCACCCATGAGCTGAATCTCCATAAGGAGTCTTACGTGGCAACGCTGTTGTGCAGGTAGAGAGCGGCCTGGGTGGGCACCAGAAACAAGTAGTCGGTCTCCACCTCCACAACGGCCCTCTTTATTTCCTCCTTGGTGGGCTGGTCCCCCCAGGTGTGGGAGTATTCGTTGAAGGCCAGATCAGCAGCTTGTGGTCCCTTCTCTTTAGTGAGAGAAGCCACGAGGGTCTTTAAATCCTCACTAAGATAAAAGAGGGAGCGAGAATGAGATGTTGAAGTAAAAGTATAATTATAGGTTGTCAGGTCTGAGCTTACAGACGTGAGTTTTGTGAACAATCTGCATGGGTATGTTTCATGACTATACACAAGATAAAAAATAGTGTTAAAACAGTAGCCAGCCACTTACAGGGGTGTAGCCTGAATAGGCTGGTTGAGGGAGGGCACATCCATACCAGCGAAGAGGTGGCCATCCATGTCGTTGGCACCAATAATGTAATCCATCTCTGCGGCGTTAACAAACAGGTTGGCAGGCTCGTCAGGCAGGAAGTCACCATCGATGACAGGAGAGAGAACCAGGTTGTTGACAAGGGGAGCTGAGGAAGAGACATCCAATCAGAAGGAAGCAGCAATGAAGAAATGGAAAAAGGACCTTTACTAAAGGAACTTTATCTTGGGGTGTAAATCTGATTTCAGTCAGACACAGCAAATCTAGATTTGGGGAGTTACATGAAATGGATCTTCGATTTAAACCCGACAACGCCCGAAATCTGGACACATGTAACCGCACTGACTGTGTGGATAATCTTATTTAATAGTAATAGACTCCAAAACTGAAGGTTAAAATAATTTAAAATAGGACCCACACTCCCAACTCACCGTTAGCAGACCCTTTCATATTCAAAGACCCAGCAAGAGTCAGAGTAACAGGATCAGTCATCTTCAGACAAGCTGCCATCTTGTCATCAGTTGGACAGCCCACCTTTGTGGCAACCTGTGAAGGATCGGCCCCATTAAAATAGTGCCAAGGAGAGGAATGACTGAATGTCTCCTGTCAAAGGTGTGGTAACACTATACCAACATATGTGACATAAACAGTCAAACTTGGGAATCAGATCAATTCCTCTTTGCAAATAAACATTACGTAGGCCACAAGCCTCACTATGGCCCAAACTACAGGTATGAGTCTGTTAATGCATTTAAGAGACTGACTGGCGTCTGACTCAAGGTAACATGTTTACCAGCTCAGCAAATTCTCTGGGGTTCTTGTTGACGGCCCAGGGGCAGAGGGCCACACCACTCTGGGAGATGCCTCTGCGGATGAGCCCCTTGTTCTTGGGAGAGATGAGCTGTGGAGAACAAGGAGGGGGGTAACGCTATAAATATGTGCTGTAACTGGGTATTGCAAGTGGTAGCTCCTTACAGAACACCACAGTGCTACTTTGGGAGAGAGATAGAGGAAGGGAGAGAGAGAAGAAACAAGAGAGGGCAGAGAAGGTTTTTCTACCTGGAAGTTGACACTGGCGGCTCCAGCAGATTCCCCGAAGACGGTGATGTTGTCGGGATCTCCACCAAAAGCACGGATGTTCCTGTGCACCCAGGCAATAGCAGCATGCTGATCCCACAAGCCGTAGTTACCTGAAAGCGATAGTGTTTCAGGTCAGTATGAATTCCACTTCAGATGTTTTCATCTATTTATTATTCTCTTCTTTTTAGTTTAATCCAGTGTTTCCTAAACTTTTAATGGCATGCCCCCCTTTGACAATGAAAAATAATTTCAGTTAAAATTAATTTAACTAGGTTCAGCTCTACACCATTCAATTTAGCTCAGTACCTACAGTGAGTGAATACAGATTATCTTGGCTCCTAAAGAGCTTGCGCTGATGCCTGTTTACCAGGGAGGCCGTCGTCTCCAGTGCTGAGGAATCCAAGAGTGCCCACACGGTAGTTCGGTGTCACAACTATGACCCTGCCTCTGTTGGCGATCTGCTCTCCATCATACAGGTAATTGTCCAGGAAGTTAGCCCCGCTGGAACCACCAACAAGGAAGGCACCCCCATACATGTAGACCATGACAGGGAGGTTGGTGGAAACTGAAGGAGATTAGATGTTGTTGTTTTTTGGGGGGGTATTTTACATAAGAATACATTTTACATTGACAAGACCTGCTGGAAATATCTGATATGTACTATTGTATGATATTGAACAACACAAAAAGTTTTACTTCTCCATGTCTAGGCCCAGGGGCCCATGGTTTCATAATCCGCCCATGGTGTAGGTTTAGGGTTTAGTATCAAATAACGGATTCTTTGTGGTGTGTTGTAGGGAAAATGAGTCTTTCCATGAGGTTGAGGATGGAGTAAGCTACCTTTGGTTCCCTGAGGTACCCAGACGTTGAGGTATAGACAGTCCTCAGCACCGCGGGTGTCTGTCATTATGAGGTTGGGCTGCATGCATCTCTTACTGAAGTCTTTGGCTATCAGAACACCTGCGGATAGGAGAAGAAATAGTATTGCAGATGCACATCTATGACTGTGAGTAATAATGTTTTTGTGGTTTAAGTATGTTATCCAAACTTGTGTAATTTTTAAAGTCGTTTGCAAATAAGTATTGGCCACTTTCTCCCATGCGCTTCAGTAAAAAAAAAAAAACTGTTTTAAAGCGTGCTGCTACCTAATATTCACCCTATAGGTATTCTGCCCTTGACGGAGCAACCTATAACCTCATTTACACGTACATCATTTACACGCTTCTGAGGGCTGCAGTAAGTCAAACACTTCAAAAAACGTTTTTATCATAAATAATGAATTCAATTAAAGTACAACTCAGCAGTATGGTTCAAATTCGGAAAAGAGCTTGCCAAGTGTAATTCATTTTTTGGTGGGATTGAGTAATTCAACAGATCCAGCTCATGTACAGAGCAATAATCTAAAAATACAATCAGGCCTTTATCATATGTTCACATTGAATCGGTCCTTGCTGTCCTATTGTGGAGTTCCCAAAAATGCGGAAGGGCGCTCTTTTCAAGCCCACTGGTATGATGATGAACCCTGGCTGGAATATTCTCCACAGAATGATGCCATGCTCAAATTAATTATTGCATTTGAGTGTCGCAGTGTTTGCAGCGATTTCAATTTAAAGCCATAATCCACTACACCTGTGCAGACGCCTGGATGAAAAACCTTCAAGCCACAGTAATCATCCTCATTCTCTGCTGATCCTCATCAAAGTTATAAGTGTTCCGTCTGTCCCTGCATCTGTTTGTTTGAAAGGATGGCTGATATGATGCACATTTCTTCATCTTTGCGAGGGTGTTTGATCACTTGATTATTGAGAGTTGAAAAATAGGCGACGCAACATGATCTCAAGCTGGGATATTGAAACGTGCATTCTGATGTAGCCTACCATCTCCTCAACGGTGAGTTGAATGCATTTTTTATAATTGTAACACTGGGGAAAATAAGTATTTGACCCCTTGCCGATTTCGCAAGTTTGGCCACTTGCAAAGAAATGTGTGATCTATAATTGTAATGGTAGGTCTATTTTAACAGTGAGAGACAGAATATCAACAAAAACATCCAGAAAACTGCATTTTATAACAGTTATGAATTGTTTATAAGTTAACTTACCTGTTTCCTTCTATTAATAATCAATCATGGCTTTTTCATGAGCCTGCCTTCATGCTGAAGTTAAGTGTTGTGGGTGTAATCGAAGTGCATAGGAGAGAATATCCTTAACTGAAATGTGGATAACTGGAGGCGCCCAAAAAAGGACTCAACCACAAATAGGATAAAACAGACCCAACGCAGCTTTAAAATAATCAGCAACTTTAAAATAGTTGTTCTAGCCTTATGTGCACATTGCATTTTTGATAAAATATCATTATCTTTCAGAGCCCTTCTTTAGTTCTATTGCTGCTTCGGGAGCTATTCTTGTTTGTGTCTCACTCAAAAATATTCACCAATGACACCACTTTATGAGAACCTTCATAACCATTATAACCATAACCATCATAACCATGCCAATGCTGTTTACTGCCGTAAACCGTCCTGATTAATAATGTCCACTTTCATCAATGTGTCATTGAATCAATAACAGTACCTTTGCATACATTCAGTCATTGCATATTGCCTGTAATGATGACTAATGTCAGTGTCATCAAAAGCAGTGTTACCACACTGACCTTGCAGTTTCACTAAATCATGCTTCCCTTAAGTGAATCTTAGCAACACTTATCAGATGGGTCACCCACCATCCCAGCCAGGGTGGGGTTTGGGCTTCTCGAAGCGACCAGGAGGAGCAGCGAAGGGGATTCCTCTGAAGACGTCCATGTAGCGTAAGAGTCCGGAAACACCATAGTTGTCTCCCGAGACCAGACCGCCTTCGGTCAACACGGTGCCCAACTGCAATCAACAACACAACCAAAGTAAATCAGATCCTTAAGAACTAGATATAAATCTACAAAAAGGAAATGGAACAGGTGAAACATTAATGTTACACTTGTTACAATAGTAATGACTTTGTAATGTCTAGAACACAATTATAACGTGAACATAACATGGCATCCTTTGTATACATGATCATCTGTTTAAATTGTTAAACAAGATGTATTAACCAAAGGCAAACAAAGTCAATAAGGCTTACAGTAGCTGCAGAGGCAGAGCCCAGACAAAGGGCTGCGGCCAACAGAAGTCCCAGCATGGCCATGGTGAACTATTAGCAACACCTGTAGGACCGAGGGGATTTTTCTCAGGCCATTTATACCCCTGAGCTACCCTCTCCCTATCGCAGTGTGATTAATCCAGCATTGCATAATCACACGCCAGTTAGATTTGTTAAACTAGCGTGTGAATTTGTGCCTGTCTCCCAGAGGGTTAAAAAAAAACAGTGCATGTGGGGTTGTCTGAGGTCAAGTGTTTGTCAAGTGAATGGGCTCTTTTCCCATGGAGATTTGTTTTAAAATAATCCTCAATTGAGCAACATTTTCATAGCAATAAATCCACTGTTTTTCTAACGTACTGTAATATTATAAACTCTAAATGAATGACCAGAAGGTTAAGTCTAGTGATTATAAGTTTTATTTTGTCTTTAAGTCGTCTTTTCACGGAGACAGGGGGAAACTGAAACAAGAAGAAGTCATTCATCTGCCATGATGTATTTTTCATTTTTCAATTAAGTCTGATTCAATTTGATTTATTTGGCCATCAGGCACCTCTTAGACAACACACTCACTGACTCATCTGAATCAGTAGGACCTCTAAATTCAAACCTCCCTAAAAACTATGAGCACCTCTAGGGCCAAGTCCTATTGAAGCATCATCTGTTTTTTTACTCAAAACTGGTAATTTGCTTTATGTGGAGGGCCTGCCATTATCACAGGATCAATATAATGATACTGATAGTACACCATCAGTTGTAATGGCACTTAATATGGCAAAAACTCAGAATTTAGATCCCCCCATCTACAGATATCACCTGGACAAACAGAGAAACTGTGTCACAAATTGGACAATGGCCACCATAACAGATACTCCATAGTGGAAATCAGGTGTGCTGGTCTAGATAAGTGGAAAAATAAAGTTTCCAGGAGAGATAAGAGCTGGCATTGACTTGTCTGCCATGGACGGCAGCAGCTTTACCGGATCCGAAGTCCCGGACGGTGTGCTTTATCATGGCAGACATGATGTCTCAGAGCTCATTGGCCGTGCGGGGCACACACCAGCCATCCCGCTCGTCACAGCCCTCCTCCTTTCCATCGTTCTGGTGGATGATATTCTACGAGAGAGAGAAGCAGGAGCTCATGTTGGAAGTTTGTAATGACATGATCTGCAAGTACAAATGTACAAATAGTCTAGTAATGTATCGCTTGGGTAAACAGGCCTTTAAATATGTATGCTTGAGACAAAGAGCCCAATGAGACATTGTAATGGACATTGTTTTTATCATACAGACAACAGAAACAACCATCAAGACCTCATACTAATAATAATAATAATACCATAATTCAATAAATGTTGATTCCTTTAAAATCCCAATTCCTTGTCAGAGTTGAAAACTCCAGACCCCTGATTAAACTGAACCCATCACGTCTTTATTCTACTAATAATAACACCATAAACTAAGCTCATTTGGTTTAGCTCTTCCAGGGAGACAGAACATAAAAGAAACATAAATATCATGAAACTACAACACCACAAAAATGTTACTTAAGTTCTTACTGCTCCACTTCCAGGTCACAGAGTTGGTAGAACATCTGCCTATGGCAGCATCCCCTCATGAAACCTGTATGCAGACTCCTGAAAATGGAAAAACAGAGTATTATAATAAGTGATGGACCATTATTCCAAGTTGTGGACTATCACAAAGACCCATCAGGACGTACGATGTTCTACTGTTGATATCTGGGCCATCATCACAAAATGGAGGAAAGGCCCACTGGGTCATCTTTAAAAAGACAGTTTCGTAATGGCCTGTCAATCATGCCAAGCCTCAGGCAAAGCGAGAAACAATTACCCTATAATAACCTATTTATATCCCTTTTTTGGTGCTCTGGTCCTCGGAGCTGACTGAATTTCATACTCCTTCCAGTACTAGAATGGAATTGTGCTCATTTAACAGAGGTTCAACTGCCATATCCTTCAATCTAAAGTCTTTGAAAGTCAGTGCACATACCACTGCAATACATTATGTTAATTTTTTAACCAACTTTTTGTGATGCCAAGAGGACCAGCCAGAAGACATGCCAGTTGAGACAGCCAAAATACTCTTGTGTGGGGGCCAAGTCACATAGATCTGTTCTCTGTGAGATGTGGGGTGTACCTTGAGTGTACCGGGGCTGTGGAGACTTGCGTGTGGAACTGGGGCCCTCCTCTGTGATCTCTTTCAGGCTGGCAGGCTGGGGACCTACAACAGAACAGATCATGGTTACATTCACCACAACAGCCACGTCATCTTCACCACAGCCAAGTCTTTTCTGTACATCCCACACACGGCTGCAAAACACGTGCAGTGATTTGTAAATTGTATCTTGGCCTTCACTGGCATATCACCAGCACCATATCCTTAAAGGAGACATGGGCTGTACCATTCACTCACCAGATTGTGTACCATAATACTGTGTTGGTAAATTGTATTACCTCTGAACTGATTATCATTGGACTTTGGAGCTCTCACCATGCTTCCTCCCACAGTGGATTCGGAAGTCCAGTACTTCTGTGGGTCATAGCCAAACCACACCCACAAACTTCTCCAAGGACCAGTCAACTAAATAAATGAACACATCACACAAAATGTAAGTGCGCTGATACAAATTTTTAGGTGCTGACACAAAACATCAGAAATCAAATGCACATGGGAAATTGCTGATTGTGCTGTGAAATTATAATTATTTATATTACAAGACACAACCATAAACAGCTTTCTCTAGAGCAAGTTCAGTGGAAACCCATTATAACTCAATCTAAACCATGACTTATTTAAACCTCTTTTTCCACTTTCTGCATCAGGGTTGGATTTGTTTTTATTCAGTCTCATAAACAGAAAGTTACTACTGTAAGCCTGTATTGGGTGAGAGAGGGACCGTAGTTGAGGTTGTTCTAAGCCCAGACAGAAGGGAGGCTGACTGTGACAGAGGGACTGCAGCACCACACATGCCAGGGGCCTGGCTCATTCACACGCTCACCATGAAAAATGAGACAGAGAGACAGAAGAAGAGAGAGAGAAAGAGAGGGAGTGGGAGAGAGAGAGAGTAGAACAGGTGGGGAGGAAGATAAGTATAATAAAACATTGCACAACATCTCACAGTTTCATAAAATTATGATCACACTTGTCTGGTTTCTGAGTGTGCGGCGAGACACTGGATGTCTGCCATGGCTGTAAAAACAAAGATACCAAGACACCAATGCAACAGTAACCACCATCAACATTCCCTGTCTTGTCCCCAGTTTTAATGTCTGTGGAATTGTCAGGGACAAATTACTACAATTCCCAGGACAAGACACCACTTAAATGACAAGATTTCAAAATGAGGGATTCTATTTAATTGTCACCTTGAAACGTGTAGGTTGCCTCAATCACACCCAGAATTTCCAAGCTGATTTGCACATCGTGGGTGTTTCCTTTCCAAACTCATCGACGAATCCGAACTAGGAGGTTGGTGGAGGGATAGAGGGATTTGAGCGATACCAAAGTTCAAGACGTCGGAGTTTAAATATGTCTGTTCAAATCAGTGGACATATATGTATTAGTCACAAGGTGTAGTATAATAAAGCCAAAGAAGCAAGTTATTAACTACAATTCACAAGGCTGTGTCAGGCGTTCCCTGGCAAATAAGTCATAGCTTTTTGATTTGAGGAAGTTCGTTAACCACACACTTTTTAGCGACATTTACTTTAGACACTCCCTTTTCACCACAAACAAGTCCTGGGTAGTCCAGATATTCTCATTCTTTCTTTATTATCTTTTAAGAGAAGGTTTTTGAATCATTCTATTTAATAAGCCTGTATTGTCTTTCATAGTATATCACTTTACATGGTTGTCTCTTATGAAAGTTTTCTCCCCCCTCTAGTGCTGAGCCTAGAACTGGCCTTAACGCACTAGCACATAAGAATTAGACCCAGAGCACCTCTCTCTTAACTGTAAAGGTAATTCATTCCTTCACTCCCAGTTGAGAAGAGGGGTGCTACACGCAGTAACAAAGGAGAGTCTGCAGGAGTATTAAATCAAATGTTAGGCTGTAGGAAAGCCATCTTAGGTTTCCCTAACGATGTCACGTTTCCCAGACAAGTGACCTTCCTGACCTTCCTTTGGCAGTCCCTCGGCTGTCGTGAGTATATGACGGGGATGCGCACGGCATATGATGTTAACGTGAGGAGAGTGAATGGATAGAGCAGCAGCCAGCATCATTAAGAGAGCACCGTCTCTAAAGCAATGGGCCTGAATTCCGTCTGGGTTAAAGAGCTTTGAGATCCAGTTTAATACATTATTGAAGTCCTTCAAAACTCTCAGATTAACAAATGGTATTCAAAATTCAAGTCCTGCTTTTTCCAGCAACTGTGCCAATCAACGCTATGGGACTGGTATGGCAACTCACAGATGGAATTTGGCAGATAGCATAGGATATAGCTAGTGTAGGACCACTATTATGATCACACAATTCTACCTTATTTAAAGAGAACAGCAAGATAGAGTTGAGGCGTGGTCATGTGAGAAGAGTGGGTGACCCAATGTGATGACCTCATGACGTGCAATGTCACATTTAAACTGTAAAGCGCTGAGAGTGCTGAACCATTCACAATCTTTCACACAGTAGGACCAGTGGTGGAGGAAGTACTGAAGTTTTGTACTTAAGTAAAAGTACAAGAGCCCAGGAAAATAAAAGTAAAAGTACTACATCAACAATCCTACTTAAGTAAAAAGTACTTACTTTTAAATTTACTTTAAAAGTAAAAGTAAGGCTGAATCCCATTTCTCCCGCTACCCCTTCGTCTTTCCCCTTCCCCTCCGTTTTGCGCGTTCATGTGGAGGGGTAGGGCTGTCCCAATTCACGTTAAGACAGAGGGGTAGGGGAAGGGGAAGCGCTTTCTACCGCTCCAAACGAAGATTTTCCGAGGGCACACTTCAAACGGAGGGGTAGACTGATTTCCCTCAATGCATTGCGAACCCGTGATCATTAAAGAAAAAACATCGCGCGAGTCCATTTAAAAATGTCGGAAACAGCAGGGAAAGCATCACACAAATGAAAGTATTTTCTTTGCAATTCATGATTTTAAAACTTGTTTGATGAAATGTTGCATTGTGTAAATAACAGCTGCAGGCGCCATGTTTGTTTATGTCTGGTGAGTGACAGCTGTCGCTCTCCGGTAACGTAACAGCCGACGCTTCGTACTGATGACGTACGTAATTGTTGAAGTGCTATCCCAATTCGAAGGGCTAGCGTTTCAACCCCTTCCGCTACCGCTCCGTTTGAAAAAGCGAAGGCGAAGGGGTAGGGGTAAGGGTAGGGGTAGAGATGAGAAATGGGATTGGGCCTAAAAGTACTCACGCAATGGGTTGTCTCTGTGGGTAGACGATGGAATGTCTCTCAATGTCTAGGCTGTGCCATTTTGATAAAGAAATAGCTACTGGTAATACATGCCTCTACAGATGTCACTACTAGTATTAATTATAGGCAACAGCATTGGTTAATTGGAAAGGTTGGTGTAATTATTGGGCCTACTTTCTGTAATACTGTTCACACTCTATCTTACATTTCTGCGGATGACAAGTTATCTACCAGGGATTATTTGCAAAATTAATACCATTAAGCCAAACCAATAAAGACACAATGTTATATCTTTTAATCTTTTATTTAATTGTAAACGTGTAAAAAATGGAAATATGAAACATGAAAAACAAATGGAGTTGTTAAACTGGTCAATGCAGAGTTTTATGCTCTATTGATTGCAGAAAAGGGAAAAAAAAAAACATATTGAGTAACCCAAGACTAGGCATTTAGTTTGCATGCCAGGCAATAACGAGTCAATAAATGGGCAAATCTTCACGTTAGCTTGACATTGCTAAACTACCAGCTTTATCTTACCACTACGTTAAATTAATAATAAAGGTACAATCGTGTTATTTTGATGCTATTGCTGTATGACAACGTGTATTTTGCTAGATAACAGTATAAAATCATGTTAGTAAGCGCAGAGGCGGATCTTCCATTAGGCAAACCTAGGCAAGTGCCTAGGGCCCCAACCAAACCCCCCCAGCCATTACTTATGTAAAGTTAAAAAAAAAAAACACATATTTCTAGTAGAAAAAAATAACAAAAATATCAACATAACGCCGGCCGAACTAATGACTAAATAATAATTTTCCAGCACACATGCTCCCCTCCATTGTGCATTGGACTAGTCCAGAATATGATCACGTAGTAACGCACGCAGCGCGAAATAACGTTACTTCAAACCAAAGCAGAGGGATCCCTAGAAAGGTTGTCCCTGTTGCAAAGCAATAAACCTCCAGAACAATAGGTAGTTTGCTTGGCAGATAGAAAACAGTTTCCCTAACAGAAAGTCTGAAGCTTGAAGTTATTTTCAAACCTTTACTTGGGTAGCACTGTAAAACTGAGCAGACATGCAGAATACATTTTAGTAATCTCATCTCGTAACATTCGTTTCACATAGCATTGCGTGTTTAAACTGTGATAGAAAATACGTTAGCTTAATACTAACGTATAGGGGAAATTACAGAGACTGCGCTAGGTATTAGCATCAATTCATTCACGTTAATGTTTTTGTATATGAGCCTGACATTTGCTCGGTAGATAGATAACAGGTTCTGTAACAGATACACTGCCGAAATTAACGGCACGAACGACTGGAAAAATGTATCAGCCTTCCTAAAAGAACACGAGAAGTCTGCTGATCACCTCGCAAATATGGCTGTTTGGCGAACGCTTCAGCAACGGCTCCAAACAGGTAAAGCCATAGATCATGTAAATCAAGAGCTGTTTGTGAACGAAGTAAACAAATGGAGAGAGATCTTGAAACGTCTGATCGCCATTATTATACACTTGGCCGAGCGCAACTTAGCTTGTCACTCACTCACTCACTCACACTGAACCACTGCTTTGCCTGTCTCTCACTCACACACACAGCCACTGTTATTCCTGTCCACACACAAAATCTTTTCATTGGTCCTGTTTAAATGTAAATGGTGGTTTTCATAGACTCATATCCATTTTGTATTTCAGTTCTATTAAGTGCAAGATCATTTTGTATCTCTGGCAGAGAATGGAAATTCTAATCTCTCTCTCTGTCTCTCTCTCTCTCTCTCGTTTGATCTGAGTAATAAACATGTAATTTTGGCAAAGGCTGGATAAATCTGAAACTGATTTTACTGTGGAGAGTTGAGTGGCAGTGCACTATGGGTTTATTGCGATTCTAAGAGTATTGGGATGGTTATTTGTTTTGTGTACGTGTTTCAAAAATGAGGGCCCCATGTCTATATTTTGCCTAGGGCCCCAAAATGGCTAGATCCGCCCCTGAGTAAGCGCATACGATATGCAAAAGCATGCCCGTAGCCAGGATTTTGTATGGGGGTACTTAATTTAATAATTTGGGACAAATTAATCGAGCGCCCCAGGTGCGAGCGTCCTAGGGTGTTCCGGGGGGATGCTCCCCCGGACAATTTTGAAATTTCAACCCTTTGAAATGGCATTTCCTGCGTTTTTGAGACGATTTCAAAGCAAGAAATGGAGACTGACAATAACTGTCTTCAGCAGTATTTTATTATATACATAGGCCTATACATTTTCGTAATGCCTCCACACGCATTTTGGTAGACACCCATACAGTAGTGTCTACATATTGGACCACAAAGAACATGTCAGAATCTATCAGAAAGTGTAATAAAACCACAGAAAGACAATTTAGCTAAAGTAACATTGTTATCTTTTCAGAAACTAACCACTTATGGTGGGAACAGTCCATCACATGGGTACAATTCTGTTTCAGCACTCCCTTGTAAGCGTAAGTACAATTGAAAAAGAAAATTGCCATTGCAACTCCTAAGCTTTGAAGGTAATTAGTGTTTCACCCGCAGGTTTGCTTCCCGCTGAGTACTATAGCCAGTGGGCTGTCAAGCAGGATGGTTTGATAATTTTCGTCCGAACCCCCCGAACCCCCGCTGGCTACGGGCATGAAAAGTCACAGACATTAACTTAGCATAGCAAGAACCCTGCATAATTCGACCTGTTTCTCCAAATTTGAAGGCGAATTTTAGAAGGCTAGCTTTTTTGAGGTAGACAGGAAACGCACTGAAACCTCACGAGTCATTCTTGGGGCCTCTGAACTTGAACATGTCTGTTAAATAAGGCCGAGGATGGCTCATATGATCAGAGGGCTCAGTCGAAGCTACCTCTGGATCTTAGACCGTTTGTCAGGCTGTCTGTTAAATGTTTGGGAAATGGCAAGTCTACCACTCGCTCTGCTGTCATACGCGTACTCTGCTATCATTGGAGCTGATAGAGACACCTGATTAGTTTAAACTTCCAACAGCAGCGCTTCCATGTTTTAGAAATTGTAGAAATGTAGCGAAGTAAAAGTATAGATAATAGCTCCAAAATGTAACTTCGTTACATTCCACCACTGAGTAGGACTGAGATGTGTACAATACCAGGCAAGACAAAGAATTTGTTAGGCAGAGAATTCCATTTCAATCAAGTTGAGACTTTAATGGCTGACCAGAACCCAGGGAGTCACAGGGACAATGCTAATGGAAAATTAAGAGTCTTAAGAGAACTACCGGTAAAAGTTATAAGTGTTTTTAATGCCTTGATCTGTTTCATTGTCTTCAATAGCATGGTGAATAGCAAGCTGATGTGCTTTTGAGTTGAACTTTGATGAAACTCCCTTGTGTAATTATCAGAGTTGATGATGTCTACTCTAGACCACAGAAGTGACACACTGATATGGACTTTATGTAACTGTGTAGGCTGGTCTACTGGGAGATGGTGGGCAAATTGGCGTAAATGTTGGTCCAGTAGTTGACAAAGCGCAGCCTCATCTTCTGCTTGACAGAGTTTCTGTCCATACTGTGGTTGATATCCACATACTGGTGGGTCTCCTTGTTAAATGCAGGCCAGGTGACTGGAACATCAGACTCACCTTTGTTAGGGTCTCTGTTGATGAGGGAGTAGAGAGAGAGAAAACATTTAATGGAATGTATTAATATTTGTCATTATCTTGATTCTTGATTAGATTTAAAATATGTACTGTACATAATTCAGATAAAAAAAACATTTGTCTTTGCCCATTACCACCTTATTCTTTGATCACAGTTTACATTTAAATGACATATAGGGGCATTTATTGATCTGACTAAAGAAATAAGCTCTCTGCTATACCCTGTCTTAGCAAAGTTGGTCCAGTAAGCGATCATGTATCCAGAGACATCACGGTGCTTGGGCAAGTACGCCAGAGGGGTGGTAAAGGGCTTGCCAAAGACAAACTGCAAGTCATCAGCATGGTCAGCCCCCATGACCCCAGGCATTCTAGAGGCCTGAGAGAACAGGTAGGAGTAGGTACGGCCAGTCCTGAGGAGAGAAAGAAAGGGAGACAGAGAGAGAGATAAAGGGAGATAGAGAGAGAGAGAGAGAGAGAGAGAGAGAGAGAGAGAGAGAGAGAGAGAGAATAGTAAGTCAGAACAGGAAAAAAACAAAAGCCTGGCTCAAGATAGGGCTTTTCGCGACAAAGTGAAACCCTTTGATGCCTGGGCTTTGACTCTTTCACCCATAATCTGAGTCTCCATCAGGGAGTCTTACGTGGCAACGCTGTTGTGCTGGTAGAGAGCAGCCTGGGTGGGCACTAGAAAGATGTAGTCGGTCTCCAGCTCCACAACAGCCCTCTTTATTTCCTCCTTGGAAGGCTTGTTTCCCAAAGTGTGGGAGTATTCATTAAAGGCCAGGTCAGCAGCTTGTGGTCCCTTCTCTTTGGTGAGAGCAGTCACAAGGGTCTTTAAATCCTCACTAACATGAAAGAGGGAGCGAGAATTAGATGTTGAATCAAAATAATTATTAAAGGTTGTCAGGTCTGAGCTAAGAGCAGTGAGTTTAGTGAAGAATCTGCATGGGTATGTTTCATGAGTATACACAAGGTAAAACATAGTGTTAAGACAGTAGCCAGCCACTTACAGGGGTGTAGCCTGAATTTTGAGGGATGGCACATCCATACCAGCGAAGAGGTTGCCATCCATGTCGTTGGCACCAATAATGTAATCCATCTCTGCGGCGTTAACAAACAGGTTGGCAGGCTCCTCAGGCAGGAAGTCGCCATCGATGACAGGAGAGAGAACCAGGTTGTTGACAATGGGAGCTGAGGAACAGACATACAAATCAGAAGGTAGCAGTAATGAAGAAATGGAAAAAGGTACTAATGCAGACTCAGTTCGGACAACGGATGGATTCAAAGACCTGGAACATCTGGCAGAAAGCTGAAAAACCCATATCAATTGCGCCCTGAAATTGCGGCAGGTCAACATCATGGCACAGCTAGATAGTGCATATCAGCGGAAAATTTTTGAACACAAAAAACAGACGGAGGAGAATCGTTATGTGGTGGGGAGGCTGATATCATTCATAAAGCTCTGTGGGAAGTGCGAACTTTGAGAAGATGTGCGAGGGCGACACCAGGCACCGACACTACGATTCTGTGAGTCAAACCTTCTTTTTTTTTGAGCTGATGGATGTATCAATGCAATCTGCAAAAACAAAGTTTTGTTGCTTTAGCAGCATGTTTTGTTGCTGTTTTTTGTTTCAGTCGTGCCTTTTGCTTCATATTGTATGCCACACATGTGCCACAAGCTTTATAAATTATGCAAGTTATTTGAGCTATGTGTCTGTCTCATCTTTTATATGTGTTGCAATCATTTTACTTTAATGCTGTATTATAGGCAACATCTTTGTGTCGCGCTGAGCGCTAAAGCATGTGAAATGTATTTGAAATAGGATTTCTGCTCCCTGCTGACACTCAAAATGCAGCCCATAGTTTATCTTACTGGTTTTTAAAGGCCTACTGCTTATAATAATCAGCTACCTGTATTTTTATGACGATGACATGATGTCATACAAAATTGCCCCACCAGAAATTTCAGGCTCAAATCGCCACTGCCCTTTGTAATTCACGATCAGTCACTGTCAATCACTGCACAATGTCTGCACTGGAAATTCCCTTGAATGAAACATATAGTTCTCACTGTGTGGATAATCTTATTTAATAGTAAAAGACTAGACTCAAAGCTTAGACCAAAACTGAATGTTTAAATTGTTAAAAAAGGGACCCACATTCCCAACTCACCATCTGGAGACCCTTTCGCATTCAAAGATCCAGCAAGAGTCAGAGCAACAGGATCAATCATCTTCAGACAAGCCGCCATCTTGTCGTCAGTTGGACAGCCCACCTTTCCGGCAACCTGTGAAGGATTAATTACAATTGTGGCAAAGAGGAATGACTCCTGTCAAAGGTGTGGTAACACTATAACAAAATATGTGACATGAACACTCAAACTTGGGAATCAGACCAATTCCTCTTTGCAACTATGCATTACGTAGGCCACAAGCCTCACTATGGCCAAAACTACAGGTATGAGTCTGCTAATGCATATAAGAGATGGCGTCTGCCTGAAGGTAACATTCTTACCAGCTCAGCTAATTCTCTGGGGTTCCTGTTGACAGCCCAGGAGCAGAGGGCCACACCACTCTGGGAGATGCCTCTGCGGATGAGCCCCTTGTTCTTGGGAGAGATGAGCTGTGGAGAACAAGGAGGGGGGTAACGCTATAAATGTGTGCTGTAACTGGGTATGGCCAGTAGCAGCTCCTTACAGAACACCACAGAGCTATTTTGAGAGAGAGAGGGGAAGAGAGAGAGAGAGAGAGAGAGAGAGAGAAGGAACAAGAGAGGAAAGAAAACTACCTGGAGGTTGACACTGACGGCTCCAGCAGATTCTCCAAAGACGGTGATGTTGTCGGGATCTCCACCAAAAGCACGGATGTTCCTGTGCACCCAGGCAATAGCAGCATGCTGATCCCACAAGCCGTAGTTACCTGTAAGCGATATTGATCATTCCTTTAAGTACAGATCAGTATGAATTCCACTTCAGATGTATTCATCTACTATATTTTCCGGACTATAAGGCGCACTTAAAAGCCTTTCATTTTCTAAAAAAAACGACAGTGCGCCTTGTAATCCGGAGCGCCATATGGATTCATTCTGGTTGTGGGATTTTGTGTGGTAACGGGCTCCGTCAAAATGTTTAAGAATGACTTTGGTAAATTACAAAGCTGCCCCGCTTGCAGCATTACGGCTACCGTATTTTATATAAACCCTCGAACAGTACATTGCTTCCGACCACTGTTGCTTTCTGCTGGTGGCTCGGCGTTGGAAGTGCCTTCTCCAGCAAGCTTGAAATTACATCTAAAGTAATTTGCTACGGAGTAATGCTGGGAGCGTTGCTCTCTCTCCATTATATAGGGAATGTATTTCATGTATGTGTAGAACCTATTTAGAATGGCTGACCTGACATAAAACGGCAGTGAAAGAGCCAAGAGACTGGAGGCAAACAGTATGTCTGCCTCAATGAGGGGGGCGTGTGAGAGCATATCAGCATGCTAACGTGATACTTATTAGCAGCGAGGCTAGCTAGCTACTATGTGTTTCAATGGATTTTTGGTCAAAGTGTTAGCAGCAAAGCTTCAGGTAAGACCTACAATACTCTTACGCTTACGTTTGATTTAGCGGTATCAGACTGTTTTTTATGTGTTACACCTGAACAAGGTTGGGAGTTATTGTGAATACGCTCATTAACGTTTGAACCATGTTGATAGTTATTGTGAACACGTTTAATAAAGTTTGACTGACTGACTGTTTTGTTTTGTTAAATGCGCCTTATAGTCCGGTGCGCTTTATATATGAAAAAAGATCGAAAATAGACCAATCATTGACAGTTCGCCTTATAATCTAGTGCGCCCTATAGTGCTGAAAATACGGTATGTATAATTCTCTTCTTTTTAGTTTAATCCAGTGTTTCCTAAACTTTTCACGGCAGTAACAACAGTGAGTGACTACATATTCTCTTGGCTCCTAAAGAGCTTGCACTGATGCCTGTTTACCAGGGATGCGGTCGTCTCCTGTGCTGAGGAACCCCAGAGTGCCGACACGGTAGTTTGGTGTCACAACAATGACCCTGCCTCTGTTGGCGATCTGCTCCCCATCATACAGGTAGTTGTCCAGGAAGTTAGCCCCGCTCGAACCACCGACAAGGAAGGCACCCCCATACATGAAGACCATGACAGGGAGGTTGGTAGAAACCTCTGCAGGAGATGAGATGTTAGTTGTTATTTTACATTAGAATACATTTGACATTGACAAGACCTGCTGGAAAAATCTGATATGTACTATTGTATGATATTGAATAACACAAAAAGTTTGACCTTTACATGCCTAGGCCCAGGGTTTCATAATCCGTCCATGGTGTAGGTGTAGGGTTTAGTGTCAAATAACGGGTTATTTTTGTGTTAATTAGTGAAAATTAGTCTTTCCATGAGGTCAAGGATGGAGTAAGCTACCTTTGAGTCCCTGAGGTACCCAGACGTTGAGGTAGAGACAGTCCTCAGCACCGCGGGTGTCTGTCATTATGAGGTTGGGCTGCATGCATCTCTTGCTGAAGTTTTTGGCTTTCAGAATACCTGCGGACAGGAGAAGAAATATGAGTAATGCAGCTGCACATCTATTTCTGTGAGTAATAATGCTATTGCAGTTTAAGCAAACTTTTGACATTTTTATAGTCGTTTAAATAAGTATTGGCCGCATTCTCCCAAAAGAAAAAAGCGTGCTGGTACCCACTATTCACCCTACAGGTATTCTACCCTTGACGGAGCAACCTCTAACCTCATTTCTTGTGTGAACATCATTACCGCGCTTTTCAGCTATGTGCTACTGAGGGCTGCACTAAGTCAAGCACCTCAATAAACGTTTTTACCATATCATCTTGCAAAAAAGTCAGGTAAATAATTAATTGTATTAAAATAAAACTCTGCAGTATGGTTTAAATACGGGAAAGAGCTCGCAAAGTGTAATGAAGTTGGCCAAGTATTCCGACCTCGTGCGCAGGGAAGTGCACAGGGGAGGCTAAAGTTGCCCGGGCAACTGCCCGCCTGCCTTCCTCGACTCATGCTGCCCCTCTGAGGGAAAACAAAAAAAGTTTTAAAATAGTACAACGGCTGCAGAATTTTATGGAAGGCCTTGTGGCGATATTTGTTATCTAGGGCCTAGATAACAAATATCGCCACACGAAACATTTCATAAAGTAGCCTATGGGCAACGGGAGTGAAAGGGAGTAGGGGGAGGGTAGTTAGTTTGGGAAAGCCCCCTACTCTGTTTACTGTACATGCGGTGCTGCACTCGCCGGCACCTGAGAGCCTGCATCTTTGCCTCGAGAGACGGTCACGGTTGTCTTGTGGACTAAATCGATGCGCAACTGCCTTTACCTAGTAAGAAAAGCTGAGTTTTGAGATGAATAACATACGAACAATCATCATCAAATTTTATGAAATTAATTAAAATCATAATAAATCCAGGCTCAGTTTGCCACGGCAAACATTTATAAGTAAAGTATAAAAAAGTTAAAATAACTAAACCTGTAATTATTTCTTGTGAACGAATATCATTCACGTCTTACTAAACATAGACACTCGAAAGTGAACGAGGTTAATAAGTCCTTTCTGTTTCCTCTTCTGAGCATATGCAGGTTACGTGAAAAATGATCCAAAGACCCGTATCCGAAGACCCAGTCAAAATGAATGAAACATTTCGGTTTTCTCTAGCTTCCCATGCTGAGCCTATGCAGATCACGTGAAAAATGATCCAAATACTTGCATCCGGCAGATGACCTAATCGTTCACCTCCCGACCGTATCTTTGGATCAACGTTTCGTTCATCTGACAGATACGGGTCTTTCGTTCAATGATTCGTTCTTTTGCCGGATATGGGTCTTTCGTTCAATGATTCGTTCTTTTGCCAACCGTGTCTTTGGGTCAATGATTCGTTCTTTTGCCAACCGTGTCTTTGGATCTATGATTCGTTCATCTGCTAGATATGGGTCTTTCGTTCAATGATTCGTTCTTTTGCCGGATATGGGTCTTTCGTTCAATGATTCATTCTTTTGCCAACCGTGTCTTTGGATCTATGATTCGTTCATCTGCCGGATATTGGTATTTCGTTCAATGATTCGTTCTTTTGCCGGATATGGGTCTTTCGTTCAATGATTCATTCTTTTGCCGGATATGGGTCTTTCGTTCAATGATTCGTTCTTTTGCCAACCGTGTCTTTGGATCTATGATTCGTTCATCTGCCAGATATGGGTCTTTGGATCCTTTTCCACGTGACCTGCATAGGCTCAGTACAGTCAGCTATAGGAAACAGAAATGATTTGTTCTTTTTCCGACTGGGTCTTCGGATACGGGTCTTTGGATCATTTTTCACGTGACCTGCATTCAACAAATAATTTCTGTTTCCTTGGCTTAGCCAATGCAACAGTCCCGATGCGCGGTCATGAACGAGAAAAAGAACAAATCTTTTGAGAGGACTCGTTACTCTCGAGTCGTTGTAAGGATTCGTTCAAAATGAACAAATCGTTCACGAATGACACATCACTACCTACCAGACAACCAGTCAGTTATCACATGCTAATTCTTTGGTAGGAAAACAAAGCTGCTGATGGTTAGTTTCTAACATTTCGTTTTAACAAAAATAATAAATGATGGAAGTAATGCATTATTTCATTCAAAATGGTTAAAGGCACCCAGTGCAACTTTCGAGGCTTAAAAATAACATTCAATTTCTAGTCTTTTTTACACGTAGTAAGTTTCAATAACTCCATACCATTACATATCGACATTCAAGGAGCCAAGATGAGACGTCGTTGTGTGGTGAGAACTGATAGAAAATCGTAAACAAAAACAATGGGCGCCATTTTCTTTATTTATTGAGACCTCCAAAAAATAAAGCAGGATTCCAGTCAATGGAAAAATGGCCTCTCCCCACCGGCGATTGTTGTTGTTATTTTCTATCAGTTCTCACCACACAACGACGTCTCATCTTTGCTCCTTGAATGTCGATATGTAATGGTATGGAGTTATTGAAACTTACTACGTGTAAAAAAAAAAAAGAAATTGAATGTTTATTTTTAAGCCTCAAGCCTAGAAAGTTGCACTGGTTGCCTTTTAATGCCTTAATCCTATCATTGTTTTGCGTTTTGGCTCATATTTCCAGACTCTTATTTGTAGCCTACTAAGGGCAATTTATTATAATTATATTACATTTAAGATGAGGGGCAACCACAAGTCTCCAGACCAGAGGAAAATGTGGACCAGGAGACACATAGGACAGGTAGGCCTAAGTCCTGATCAGTGATCACCAAATATGAGATGACCATGCAAGGACCATGCAAGAAAGTACAGGGATAGAGAGCCACATGCTAAATAATTGTAATCTTAAAAAAGTATAGGCTATTTTAGAGATCCTTTCAAATATCTTGCCTGAGCAGAACAAAAATAACATAACCTGCTTCTAGTGGGCCTTATAATAGTTATGATAATGGTAACAACAATAATATACAATTGGACAGATGATAAGCCAAGTACAGCAACTGCAGACAAAGAGCCAGACCCAGATGAGAACAGAATAGACTTGGAAAACAGGGAAAGGAAAGACGACACAGAAAGTCAGGACTGGATGCAAACCAGGGAGGATATTGAGATGCAGAGTAAGCAGAATCCATGAATACAGATTTAGATTTTTTTGCTGGGATTGAGTAATCCAACAGATCCAGCTCATGTACAGAGCAATAATCTAAAATACAATCAGGCTTTTATCAAATGTTCACATTCAGTCGGGCCTTCCCAAAAATGCGGAAGGGCGCTCTTTTCAAGCCCACTGGTATGATGATGATCCCTGGCTGGAATATTCTCAACAGAATGATGCCATGCTCAAATTAATTGCTGTATTTGAGTGTTGAGTGAGACCCTATTCTTATCAGTTCTCCATACAGTCCGTGTGATTTTTTTTTTTTTGCGAGGGTGTGGGGGTTGCCCACTTCTCAGGTCAGAGCAATGGCCCTTCACAATTCCTGTCCACCTCCCTGCTTGTGTGGATATATTGAATCTTACCTATGCACAGTGTATGCAACGATTTCAACTTGACTGTAAAGCCATAATCCACTACACCTGTTACTACAATGTCCAACTACAATGTCGATGATTACTGTGGCTTGAAGGTTATTCATCCAGGCGTCTGTAATCATCGACATTGTCATTGACATGGTCATCAAAGTAATTAGTGTTCTGTCTGTCCCAGCATCTGTTTCTTTTAAAAGGATGGCTGATATGATGCACATTTATTCATCGGTGGGAGGGTATTTTGATTACTTGATTATTGAGAGTTTAAAAATAGGCGACGCAACATGATCTCAAGCTGGATATTGCTGGATATATAGCAGATATTGAAACGTGCATTCTGATGAAGTGCTACCATCTCCTCAAAAGTGAGTTGAATGCATCTTTTATAATAGGTTGTAATTTTACTTACCCTGTTTACTTCTATTATTAAATCAATAACGGCTTTTTCATGAGTATGCCTTCATACTGAAGTTAAGCGATGTGGGTGCAATGAAAGTGCATAGAGAATATCCTTAACTGAAAAGGCGCACAAAAATGGACTTAACCGGGAATGTGAGAGCACAGCCCCTAATCAGCAGCTTTAAAAATAGTTGTTCTTGCCTTATGTGCACATTACCTTTTTGATAAAATATCATTATCTTTCAGAGCCCTTCATTAGTTCTATTGCTGCTTTGGGAGCTATTTTTGTTTGTTTTGTTTGTATTTTTGTTTGTCTCACTTAAAAATAAATTATTTAAAAAAAAAAATCACCAATGACACCACTTTATGAGAACCCCTATAACCATAACCAACATAACCATATCATAAACATGCCAATGCTGTTTACTGCCGTGAACCATCCTGATAAATTATGTCCACTTTCATTTATGTGTCATGGAATCAATAACAGTACCTTTGCATACATTCAGTCATTGCATATTGCCTGTAATGATGACTAATGACAGTCTTATCAAAAGCAGTGTTACCACACTGACCATGCAGTTTCACTAAATCATGCTTCCCTTAAGTGAATCTTAGCAACACTTATCAGATGGGTCACCCACCATCCCAGCCAGGGTGGGGTTTGGGCTTCTCGAAGCGACCAGGAGGAGCAGCGAAGGGGATTCCTTTGAAGACGTCCATGTAGCGGGAGAGTCCGGAAACACCATAGTTTCTTCCCGAGACTAGACCGCCTTCAGTCAACACGGTGCCCAACTGCAAACAAAAACACAACCAAAGTAAATCAAATCCTTAAGATCTAGATGTAAATCAGCAAAAGGAAATGAAACAGGTGAAACATTAATGTTACACTCTTTACAATAGTAACTCTAAGGTTTCTAATGACTTTGTAATATCTACAAAAACAGTTATGTAGCGTGCATGACATGGCATCCTATGTATACATGATCATCTGTTTAAATGTTAAAATAATGTATTAACCAAAGTCAACCACAGTCAATAAGGCTTACAGTAGCTGCAGAAACAGATCCAAGACAAAGGGCTGCGGCCAACAGAAGTCCCAGCATGGCCATGGTGAACTATTAGCAACACCTGTAGGGCCAAGGGGCTTTTTCTCAGGCCATTTATACCCCTGAGCGCCCCTCTCCCTATCACTATGTGATTGATCCATCATTGCATAATCACACGTCAGCTAAATTTGTTTAACTAGCGTGTGAATTTGTACCTGTCTCCCAGATGGTTAAAAAAACACACTACATGTCAACAGGTCAAGAGTTGTCAAGTGAATGGGCTCTTTTCCAGTGGAGATTTGCATTAAAAAAATCCTCAATTGAGCAAAATGTTCATAGCAATAAATTCACTGTTTTTCTATTTTAATATTCAGAACTCCAGATTCATTACCAGAAGGTTTAGTCTGGTGGTTGTTAGTTGCTTTATGTCTTTAAGTCGTCTTTTCAAGGAGACAGGGGGAAACTGAAGCAAGCCATGCCATGATGTATTTTTAATTTTTCAATTCAGTCTGATTCATTCAATTTGATTTATTTTGCCATCAATACGGTCCCAAGGCACCTCACAAACAACACATTCACTGACATTTGAATCACCAGGACCTCTTAATTCAAACCTCCCTAAAAACTATAAGCACCTCTAGGGCCCAGCATCTCTCCAACCCCAAACCCTTCTCCCAATGTGACCCATCAACCAGAATGTTTCTGGTAATCACCAGTTTCAAAAACCATGACATTATCCCTCAATCTGATTCAATCTCACATAAGTTTTGAACCTCAAACCTCCCTTTTGGAATGGGTCATCCTCACATGTTATGGTACAATTTGTTAAGAAAAACATGTATTGTTTAACAACAAAAAACAAACAAACAAAGTATTCTTCAATGATCCAGATTTACACATAGTCAAGCATCTCCGTTTCCATCACATTTCTTACTGCCATCAGACGGCTGGTACTCCTCATCCTCTTCCTCATCTTAGTCTCATTGGCTGCTACCACTTTGATTGGTGCCTCTTTTTTGGGTATAGTCCAGCTAAAAATAAAAAATATGACAACAAGGTAGTCAGACAGACCGCGGTCATGGCCTTGTTGTGGAACTAGCATGACTAATAGAATGGCGGAGGCGCAATGTGTAGATGACCATGTAAATGTCAGTCAATCATAAAACCAGATTCCAAACTCCAAACCAAACTCCGATCAATAAAATACAATTTTAAAAAGTTTTACTGATGAACTATTTAAGAAAAGTGAAATCATATTAAATTAAAAATGAAAACTATGGTACTGATGGGCATCTGTTTTTTTACTCAAAGCTTTTTTATATGAGGAGGGCCTGCCATTAAATGTTTGGCAACCACTGCACTTGAGGATCAAGGACAGGATCAATAATATAATGATACTGATATACAGTAATGGTACACCATCAGTTATAATGGCACTTAATATGGCAAAAACTCTGAATTTAGATCCCCCCCCCCCCCCCTACTACAGATATCACCTGGTCAAACAGAGAACCTGTGCCTCTTTTGCAATAAATCGGACTATGGCCACCATAACGGATACTCCATAATGGAAATTAAAAGAAACAGGATCCAAAAGGCTATCAGGTGTGCTGGTCTAGATAGGTGGAAACATAAAGTTTCCAGGAGAGATAAGAGCAGGCATGGACTTGTCTGCCATGGACGGCAGCGGCTTTACCGGATCTGGACTGCCTGGCGGTGTGCTTTATCATGGCAGACATGATGTCTCGGAGCTCATTGGACGTGCGGGGCACACACCAGCCATCCCGCTCGATACAGCCCTCCTCCTGTCCATCATTCTGGTGGATGATATTCCGTATTATACGAGAGAGAGAAGCAGGAGCTCATGCTGGAAGTTTGTAATGACATGATCTGCATGAGGTGCAGATAGGTCGAACACCAGAATGTACAAATAATCTAGTAATGTAGCACATGGGTAAACAGGCCTTTAAATATGTATGCCAGAGACAAAGAGCCCAATGAGACATTATAATGGACATTGTTTTTATCATCCAGAAAAACAGAAACAACCATCAAGACCTCATACTAATAATATGACTATACTATAATTCAATAAATGTTGATTCCTTTAAAATCCCAATTCCTTATCAGAGTTGAAAACTCAAGACCCCTGATTAAAGTGAACTCATCAAGTCTTAAACTTAAACACCATAAACTAAGCTTGTTGGGTTTAGATCTTCCAGGGAGACAGAGCATAAAAGAAACATAAATATCATGAAACTACAACACCACAAAAGTGTTACTTAAGTTCTTACTTCTCCACTTCCAGGTCACAGAGTTGGTAGAATATCTGCTTATACGGTGGCAGCATCCCTATGTTGCATTGCGCCACTGGCCATTGAAAGAGAGCACATCTCAGAGCACTTAGGTGACGGCTTTGAGCTTATATTTAGATATCACCTTCTATTTAATTAGGTAGGTTATATGTAGTATATATGAATTATGTCTCAACCTTTGACATATGTGAAACATTTATTATTACCATATAACATTAACCTTTTTTGTATGTGGATTAAAGGAACCCTGCCATCAAAACGCATTGAAACAAAGTGGTAGGAAATAACTAAAGATTTCAGATACTGAGAGTAGATGAACTGCCAAACACACAAATCCTCTTTTTGTCTTTTGTATCCGCTACTGTGGCAGAATCTATGATAATGATGGCATGAAAACTAGTGCCAAAAAGCGAGAAACTACAGAGGAGACCAATGGCCTGTCACATTGCAGGTATCTATCGCTCTCTAGTGGTGTTTTGATGTATTGGCTCCAAAAGGTAAGTACATTAGATCCCAGTGTATGGTGAACCAGGAGTCTGGACGTGCTAACAGATTTAGAGAAACATTCTCTACAAGATGTTTGAAAATACCTGGAATGATAGGGCTGCTGTTTTAAAAACTGATTTGACAACGACTACTTTAGGGAACACAGCAGAAGCCACAGATCCTTACAGGATATCCAGTCAATCCTACAGGACACTGACAGACATAGGAACCCTTTGTGCTTGAAAATTACTATTGCGTTCATGTAAACACCTGCATTTACTTATGCCTGTAATTCATTGTTCAGTTTTGAGGTTCATTACAAATATTGTGTATGTCCTCATCTAAATTCCATCTGGGTTAAAGAGCTTTGAGATTTAATTAGCTGCAGTGCAAGTTTAATAAATTAGTCCTTCAAAACTCTCAGCTTAGCAAATGGTATTCACAATTCAAGTCCTGCTTTTTCCAGCAACTGTGCCAATCAATACTTTGGGACTGGTAAGGCAACTCGCAGATGGAATTCGGCAGATAGCATAGGATATAGCTAGAGTAGGAACACTACAATTATTGCACAATTCTACCGTAGTCAAAGAAAACAGCACGATAGGCGTGATCATGTGAGAAGAGTGGGTTAGAAGAGTGGGTGGGCATATGTGACGACATCATGATGTGCAATGTCACATTTAAACTGTAAAGCAGACTCCAGGCCACTACTGAGAGTGCAGTACCATTCACAACCTCTAACACAGTAGGACGGAGATTTGTACCATACCAGGCAAGCTAAGGAATTGATCAGGCGGAGAAACACATTTTGTTGCATAATCAATACAATTTAACCATGTTGAGACTTTAATGGCTGACTGCAAAACCCGGTCACCGCGTAATTTTTACTTGAAAATCAAGAGGAAGTTTCAGTCTCTTTCTGATATGCTTCGTAGAGCACATTGTGGGTTTGGTGAGACTGTCCTACCAGGTTAAGACCATCTAATGGTAAATGGGTGAATTGCCAGTCTACATTTCTTGTGCAAAGGCATAAAAGCACAACTACCAGTTCAAATTATATGTGTTTTTATTGCATCAATCTGTTTCATTGTCTTCAATAGCATGGTTTACAGTGAGTTGATGTGCTTTTGAGTTGAACTTTGATTAAACTTGTGTAAGTATCAGAGTTGAGGATGTCTAGACCATAAAGGTAACATAATGACTCTATGTAACTGTAGGCTGGTCTACTCAGATGGTGGGCATGCTGGCGAAAGTGTTGGTCCAGTAGTTGACAAAGCGCAGCCTCATCTTCTGCTTGACAGAGTTTCTGCCCATCCTGTGGTTGATATCCACATACTTTTCGGTCTCACTGTTGAATGCAGGCCAGGTGACAGGAACATCAGACTCACCTTTGTTAGGGTCTCTGTTGATAAGGGAGTAGAGAGAGAGAAAACATTGAATGGAATTTCTTAATATTCTCATTATCTTAGTTGAATTTAGATTTAAAATATGTATATAATTCAGTTACAAAAAAAAACCGTTTGTCTTTGTCCATTACTGTCTCATTCATTTGAATGTACAGTAAATAACATATTGGTGCCTTTATTGACCTGATAAAAAAAAAAAATCTTTCTACTATACCCTGTCTTTGCAAAGTTTGTCCAGTAGGCGATCATGTATCCAGAGACATCACGGTGCTTGGGCCAGTATCCCAGAGGGGTGGTGAAGGGCTTGCCAAAGACAAATTGCAAGTCCTCAGCGTGGTCAGCCCCCATCCAGCTGGGGAACGAGGGATTTCTAGAGGCCTGAGAGAACAGGTAGGAGTAGGTACGACCAGTCCTGAGGACAGAAAGGGAGGGAGCGCGCGCGCGAGAGAGAGAATAATAAGTCAGAACAGGAAAAAACAAAACTCCGGCTCAAGATAGGGCTTTTCACAACAAAGTGAAACCCTTTGATGCCTGGGCTTTGACTGTTTCACCCATGGGATTTTCTAGAAGCCTGAGAGAGCAGTTACAAGTATGTACGACCAGTCCTGAGGAGGGGGGGGGAGTAATGAGTCCATACCGTTCCTTTTTGTCCATAATATATTTGTATTGCTTGTAGATGTGAGGAGAATTCCACAGACTATTAAGTAAAGTTTAAAATCAGTCATGCTGCCTTTAAAGGTTCAGCGTGTAGTTTTAAGTGGCATCGATCAGTATAAATGAAAGATTTTAATTTTTTATTAGTTTTTTAGTGTATAGAATTAGTGTTTTATTACCTGTACCTACGAATTGTGTTTTTGTAATTTTAGACTAAGCTCTTCCTGTCTATATAAGGAGGGGATCCTCTTCTTTGATGCCTGGGCTTTGACTGTTTCACCCATAAACTGAGTCTCCATCAGGGAACCTTACGTGGCAACGCTGTTGTGCTGGTAGAGAGCGGCCTGGGTGGGCACCAGAAAGATGTAGTCGGTCTCCACCTCCACAACAGCCCTCTTTATTTCCTCCTTGGAAGGCCTGTTCCCCCAAGTGTGGGAGTATTCGTTGAAGGCCAGGTCAGCAGCTTTCGGTCCCTTCTCTTTGGTGAGAGCAGTCACAAGGGTCTTTAAATCCTCACTAACATGAAAGAGGGAGCGAGAATAAGATGTTGAATCAAAATAATAATTAAAGGTTGTCAGGTCTGAGCTAAGAGCAGTGAGTTTAGTGAACAATCTGCATGGGTATGTTTCATGAGTATACACAAGGTAAAATATAGTGTTAAGACAGAAGCCAGCCACTTACAGGGGTGTAGAAACAATAGGCCGGTTGAGGGAGGGCACATCGAAACCAGCGAAAAGGTGGCCATCCATGTCGTTGGCACCAATAATGTAGTCCATCTCTGCGGCGTTAAGAAACAGGTTGGCAGGCTCGTCAGGCAGGAAGTCGCCATCGATGACAGGAGAGAGAACCAGGTTGTTGACAATGGGAGCTGAGGAAGAGACATCCAATCGAAGGTAGCAGCAACGAAGAAAGGAAAAAGGACCCCCCCCCCCACGCACATACACACATACACTCACACAAACAAATTATACAGCCTTTGTAATTTACGATCAGTCCTTGTCAGTCACTGCACAATGTCTGCACTGGAAATTCCCCTTAATGGAACATATAGTTCTCACTGCGTAAATAATCTTATTTAATAGTAATAGACTAAAAACCTAAACCAAAACTGAAGGTTTAAATCATTAAAACAGGGACCCACATTCCCAACTCACCATCAGCAGACCCATCCAAAGCCAAAGATCCAGCAAGAGTCAGAGTAACAGGATCAGTCATCTTCAGACAAGCCGCCATCTTGTCATCAGTTGGACAGTTCACCTTTGTGGCAACCTGTGAAGGATCGGCCCCATTAAAAAAGTGCCAAAGAGAGGAATGACTCCTGTCAAAGGTGTGGTAACACTATAACAACATATGTGACATGAACACTCAAACTTGGCAATTAGACCAATTCCTCTTTGCGCATTACGTAGGCCAAAAGCCTCACTATGGCCCAAACTACAGGTATGAGTCTGTTAATGCATTTACGAGATGGCGTCTGACTTAAGGTAAAATGTTTACCAGCTCAGCAAATTCTCTGGGGTTCTTGTTAACGGCCCAGGGGCAGAGGGCCACACCACTCTGGGAGATGCCTCTGCGGATGAGCCCCTTGTTCTTGGGAGAGATGAGCTGTGGAGAACAAAGATTAGGGTAGCACTATAAATATGTGCTGTAACTGGGTATAGCCAGTGGTAGCTCCTTACAGAACACCCCAGAGCTACTTTGAGAGAGAAAGAGAGAGAAAGAGAGAGAGAAGAGAGAGAGAGAGAGAGAGAGAGAAGGAACAAGAGAGGGCAGGGAAGACTTGACTTGGAACTACCTGGAAGTTGACACTGGCGCCTCCAGCAGATTCTCCAAAGACGGTGATGTTGTCAGCATCTCCACCAAAAGCACGGATGTTCCTGTGCACCCAGGCAATAGCAGCATGCTGATCCCACAAGCCGTAGTTACCTGCATGCGATATTGATCACTCCTTTGAGTTCAGATCAGTATGAATTCCACTTCAGACGTAATAACCTATATATTATTATCATCTTTTTAGTTCAATCCTGTGGTTTCCAAGAGTGTGTGAGACATATAGACTAAACAGTAGGCCTTGGCCATATTATATATTATAAGTATGTTATAAACCCTTCACCTAATAGGTTAGTTATAGGCAACTATGCTCTAAGAAACAATGGATTACAAAATTTGACCTGTAGTTGTTTCTAGTTCCGTTTTTTCACCCTCAACCCCCACCCCCCTTGCTGAAAATCCAGCCCCACAGTTTGGGGACTAATTCATCCGTATTCAGTTCAAGTTCATTCTACTCGGTTCAATTCTAAACCATTCAAATCAGCTCAGTACCTACAGTAAGTGACTACAAATTATCTTGGCCCCTTAAGAGCTTTCCCTAAACTACAGTGAGTGACTTCAAATTCTCTTGGCTCCTGAAGAGCTTGCACTGAACTAAAGTGAGTGAATACAGATTATTTTGGCTCCTGAAGAGCTTGCCCTGAATTATAGTGAGTGACTACAGATTCTCTTGGCTCCTAAAGAGCTTGTCCTGATGCCTGTTTACCAGGGATGCTGTCGTCTCCAGTGCTGAGGAAGCCCATAGTGCCGACACGGTAGCTCAGTGTCACAACAATGACGTTGCCCCTGTTGGCGATCTGCTCTCCATCGTACAGGTGATTGTCCAGGAAGTTAGCCCCGTTGGAAGCTCCGGCAAGGAAGCCACCCCCATAGATCCAGACCATGACAGGGAGGTTGTAAGAAACCTCTGCAGAAAAATTAGATGTTGGTTGGCATTTTACATGACAATACATTTTACATGTTGGTTGTTTGGTTTACTGTTGGAAATATCTGAAATGTACTATTATATGATATTGAATAACAAAAAAACATTGCCTGCACCTGTCTGGACAAAATATGGTTCGTAATAAGTTTCGAACCATAGTGTTGGAAGTAAAGATAATAAACATTGTCCAACGTGCGGTTTAAAACAGGGCATGGTATGTACGAACAAACCCTACATGATTAAAATGGCATTCTTCTAGCTGCAAGAGCACATAAAGACAAGTTGTGCATTTCTGACTTTAACATATGCATTCATGGGAGGGTGGTGGGAAAAGTGGGCATTTGGGTACAAAATGGTGGAAAGAGAAGCACAAGGAAAGACTGATTATGCATTCCCTTGTAGGCTATAGATAAAAACTGAGAGGAACTTTTCAAAGCAGGTTTAATCCAGATTGGAGAAACTTCAACAAACCATGGAATCAGTATTTTGAGCTTGCTCATATGTGCCATGTTTGCCTTTCTATGTCTTTCCATCGCCACCTCATCCACTTCCCTACATGAAGATGCCTACTACACTTCAATTCGTTACTTATAGCTGAACAAATAGTCTGAGTATTTTTGTTTTTGAGTGGTGTAGAATTATTGATGTAGGATTATCTGCTCTCTGTTTCACCTTATTAGTGTGTATATATATGTCCTAATCTATACATTCTTGATGCCTTTAAATGTAGGCGGTTATAGGATTCAATTATATGATACCATTCAGTTGTGGGGTGGCAAGATACAGTTAGAGGGCAATTACATGAGTGAGGTGTAGTAAATCCAAAGTAAAATCAATTCCACAGCAGTACACTTTCCCCCTGTGTACATGTATTGTATTGAGTGTGAACACCCAGGATGCCTAAGCCATGAATTTGTTTTTGCCAGCAGTAAAGCGTTAAGTGCTAGCCTATGTGGAAGTGGTGTTTAGGGTTAGGCAACGGGTTCTTGTGTGTCTGTGTGTGTGTGTGTGTGTGTGTGTGTGTGTGTGTGAAAATCAATTTTCGATGAGGTTGAAGATGGAGTAAGCTACCTTTACGTCCCTGTGGTACCCAGACGTTGAGGTAGAGACAGTCCTCATCACCGCGGGTGTCTGTCTGGGTGAGGGTGACCTGCAGGCATCTCTTTCTGTAGTCTTTGGCTTTCAGAATACCTGCGGACAGGAGAAGAAATATGACTAATGCAGCTGCACATCTATGTATGTGAGTAATAATGCATTAACTATTGCATTTTTAGGATATTGTCCAAAGTTGTGTCATTTTGACAGTAGTATGCAAATAAGTATAGGCCGCATTCTCCCATGCACTTAAAGTAGCATTCCGGATCAATTGCTAATCGCTTACGATATGCTAGCGGCTAAAACTAACGAAACTCTTGACATGTGCTGACTGACATTATGACAAGTCAACAACTGTCCTAACACAGTCAAACATCAAGCAAGTGCAACACAAGACAAATCAAGACGGCAAATAAGCTACTTACTAGTTCGGCAGACAGTAAAACGCTGGGCGGCTTCAGGCAATCCTACATTTAGCAGTAATATGCCTATGGATCATGGTATGGCACGGTGGCGATTCTCCATATTAAAAGTCGTTGTAGCGCCCACGTATCAAGCTATTATTTAAAGCTAAAACTGCTTATCCTTACCCTAATCCTGAAGTACAATTGTTGCATAATGCTTCTTTAAGTAAAAAAAAAAAAAAACGTACTGCTAGCCACTTTTCCGTCTACAGGTATTCTATCCTTGACTCACTTCAGGCAGAGAGACCCCCCTTAAACCCCTAATTTTGGGCATGAACAATGTTAACATCACAAGGCCTTCCGAGGCCTGCAGTTAGCCAAGTGCCACCACAAGGCGAAACATCATATTGCGTTTACAGGTCGGCAGTAGGCAATATTTCACCTGTATTCAACGTCGTAAAATCAGAATGCTTGTCACATTTTGGCTTTAAACTGCTGAAATAATGTTACCCTTTCTCCATTTAAATATAATACAAGGCAAAATACTGCATTACATTACAATAGCGTATTTTGTTAAGTTTTTGTCACATGATCCTGTAAACAAGTCCGGCAAATAATTAGTAAATTAGATAATATACTGTAATAACTCAGCTATATCGATTAAAGACGGAAAAAAGTTCGCCAAGTGCATAGGGGAGAATACCCTTAACTAAAATGTGCGTAATTGGAGGCGTGCAAAAAAAGACTTAACCGCGAATAGGAGAACACAGCCCCTTAATCAGCAGCTTTAAACTAGGTGTTCTTTCCTGATGTTCACGTTGCCTTTTTAATAAAATATCATTATCTTTCAGAGCCCTGCATTAGTTATAATGCTGCTTTGGAAGCTACTAATGTTTGTCTCTCTTTAAAAATAATCACCAATGACACCACTTTATAAGAACCCCTATAACCATAACCAACATAACCATATCATAACCATGCCAATGCAAATGCTGTTTACTGCTGTGAACCGTCCTGATAAATTATGTCCACTTTTAACAATGTCAAGGTACCAATAACAGTACCTTTGCATACATTCAGTCATTGCATATTGCCTGTAAAGATGACTAATGACAGTCTCATCAAAAGCAGTGTTACCACACTGACCATGCAGTTTCACTCAATCATGCTTCCCTTAAGTGAATCTTAGCAACACTTATCAGATGGGTCACCCACCATTCCAGCCAGGGTGGGGTTTGGGCTTCTGGAAGCGACCAGGAGGAGCAGCGAAGGGGATTCCTTTGAAGACGTCCATGTAGCGGAAAAGTCCAGAAACAGCATAGTTGTCTCCCGAGACCATACCACCTTCAGTCAACACTGCTCCCAACTGCAAAAAAAAAAACACAACAAAGTAAATCAGATCCTGAAGATCTATATGTAAATCAGCATAATGGAACTGGTGAACCATTAATGTTACAAGGTTTCTAATGACTTTGTAATGTCTAGGACACAATGATATAATATATATTATATTACATGCCATACTTTGTATACATGATCAACTGTGTAATTGTTAAACAACATGTATTAACCAAAGGCAACCAAAGTAAATAAATCTCACAGAAGCTGCAGAGGCAGAGCCCAGACACAGGGCTGCGGCCAACAGAAGTCCCAGCATGGCCATGGTGAACTATTAGTAACACCTGTAGATTTTTCTCAGGACATTTATACCCCTGAGCGCCCCTCTCCCTATAGCCAGCGTTACATAATCACAGGCTAACTTTTATCTTACATGTGAATTTGTACCTATCTCCCAGACGGGTGTCTGTGGTCAAGTGTTGACAAGTGAATGGGGCCTTTTTTCAATGGAGATTTGCATTAAAAAAATCCTCAATTGAGCAATAATTTCATAAATTCATGTTGTCTAATTTAATATTCTGAACTCCAGATTCGTTACCAGAAGGTTTAGTCCAGGGATTATTAGTTGCTTTGTATATTTCAGCAAGGGCATGGAGACATGGAGGCAGGGGGTGACGTAAAAGGACCTTGGTACACTGAAACAAGTAGGAGTCCTTAATTTATCTGCCATGATGTATTATTCATTTTTCTATTTTATTATATTTTTCCATCAAAACTGTCCCAAGGCACCTCACAGACCACACACTCACTGACATCTGAATCAGCAGGACCTCTAAATTCAAATCTCCTTAAAACTATAAGGACCTGTAGGGCCCATCCCTATTTAGGCATCATCTCCTAACCCAAATCCTACTCCCAATGTGACCTATCAAAAACGAATTGCGTTAGTGCTGACAAGTACTACATAAATACACACAAACTGAAACAACAAAAAACCAACAAACACAGTATTCTTTAATGGTCCAGATTTACATGTAATCAAGCATTTCCATTTCCATCTCATTCTCATGGCCATCAGACGGCTGGTTCTCTTCTTCCCCTACTTCCGGTACCAAGTATCCATCTATCTATCTATCTATCTATCTATCTTCTTCATATTCCTCATCCTCATCATAATCACCTTGGCTGCTACTACTTTGATCGGTGCCACTTCTTTTGGTACAGTCCAGCTAGAGATAAAAACAAGATAGTCAGACAGAGTGTGGTCATGGCCATGTTGTGAAACTAACATGACTTATAGAATGGCAGAGGCTCAATGTGTATATGACTTTGTGAATGTCATCATCAACAGAAAGTACTTTTGTGCAAACTCCCACTTTTCCTGTGTGAATCCTTTCTATTTCCTGTGTCTTTATTACACTTTCAAGGGCTGCGGTCGGATGGTCCGTCCTTTTGTCCTAACCACTTTTCCTATGGTCCAATGTATGTTCTAACCCGATCCTGGTTGGAACAGCTGTCAGTGACTGTGATGGTGGTTAATGTGTGACTGTGGTCCTTGAAACACTTGCAGGTAGTGCTGGTAAACAATCATCACATGTCTGATAGGAGCCTTGGTTTCCTCTAGAGAAAGGGGCCTCCTCTACATTTGCTGAGCATTGTTTATTTTACATCCACGGTCTTCATATTCAACATTGTCACATGACAGAATTCTTAATAAACTGTTGCACATGAAACTGCTCCTGTGCTCCACTGAACCACTAAGGCAGGGGTTCTTAAAGTGTAGGGTGAGGGGGGCAGAAACAATCAAATAAAAATATATATATTTGTATTGATTAAGTATTTAAGTGAAGTGAAATCATCTTCAATTGAATATCAGAATCAGAATCATGTTTATTGGTCAAGTACATTTTCACATAGAAGGATTTTTTTCTGGGTTTAGTTGCTCTCAATGTACTTAAACTGAAAATATGCAGTACAACACAACATTTAAGGATAAAATAAATATATATAATATAATAATAAAATATAATAATTTGAGAGTGACGGCAAGGGGGAAGAAACTGTTCCTGTGTCTGGTGGTTTTGGTGTACGGAGATCTGTAGCGCCTGCCAGAGGGGAGGCGTTGGAACAGATTATGTCCAGTGTGTGAGGGGTCTGCAATTATTTTCCCAGCCCAGTTCCTGGCTCTGGAGGTGTACAGCTCCTGGATGGTGGGCAGGTCGGCACTATTAATTATTTCTGCAGACCTGACTGTCCGTAGTCTGTTCCTGTCCAGTTTAGTGGCCGATCCAAACCAGACAGTGATGGATGTGCAGAGAACAGACTCAATGACTGCAGTGTAAAACTGGATCAGCAGCTCCTGAGGCAGGAAGTACATCCTCTGCCTGGCCTTTTTGATGACTGTTTCAATGGTTGGCTCCCACTTCAGGTTCTGGGAGATTGTGGAACCCAGAAACCTGAAGGATTCCACAGCAGTTCAGTATGGTGAGGGGGAGCAGTTATGGGGGGTTCCTCCTGAAGTCCACTATCATCTCCACAGTTTTGAGCGAGTTCAACTTCAGGTTGTAGCGACTGCACCACAGGGCCAGCTGTTCAACTTCCCTCCTGTATGCAGACTCAGCTCCAGATATATGGGCCATCACTACAAAATGGAAAGAACCACTGGGTCACCTTTAGAAAGACAGTTTCGTAATGGCCTGTCAATCATGCCAAGCCTCAGGCCTGAAGATATTGTCAGTTGAGACAGCCAAAAGAATTCTGTGTGTCCTCTGTGGGATGCGGGGTGTGCCTTGAATAAATAACGGGCTGCGAAGGCTTGCTTGAGGTACTGGGGCTGTCCTCCATGATCTTTTTTCAGGCTGGCAGGCTGGGGACCTACAACAGAATAGATCATGGTTACATTCACCACAACAGCCATGTCATCTCATAACACTCAGTCAGTCTTTTCTGTACGTCCAAGACATGGCTGCAAAACGTGTGCAGTGATTCTCAAATTGTACCTTGGCCTTAACTGGCAAATCACCAGCATCATAACCTGGAGGAAAGGCAGAACACACAAACGATGTACAAATATTTATTGGATGCATACAGTACACTCACCAGATGGTGTATCATAACACGCTGTTTGTAAATAGTTTTGGCTCTGAACTGTTTATCATTGGACTTTGGAGCTCTCACCATGTTTCTTCCCACAACAGATTCAGAAGTCCAGTATTTGGTAAATCTTGCTTCTGACTGTGACAGAGGGACTGCAGCATCACACATGCCAGGGGCCTGGCTCATTCACATGCTTACCATGTAATATGCCACATAGGGCAGAAGCAACGTGAGCTTTTCTGGATGCACATCCATGTTGGCCTTGACTGCATTGCGGGACCAGATCTCAAACAACTGTGGTAGAGTGAGAGCGAGAGAGAGAGACAGACAGAGAGTGAGAGAGAGAGAGGAGAGAAAGAGAGTGGAACAGGTGGGGAGGACGATAAGTGTAATAAGACATTGCACAATATCTCCCAGTTTCACAGAATTCTGATTACCGGCATGCAAGCTATACTGCCCATGGTCTCACCATATGGCTACTCTCGATTTTTGAAGACTAGTACATCATGATGTCACTTTATGGCATGACAACTTTCATGCCAAAGGCCAACAAATTACAACAAAAAATAACAATAAAATGATTTCAAGATTTCAATTAGACTCTCTGAACTGCTCTGGGCCCTGTAAAACGCCTTGAGACAATTTTATTGTTTAGGCACTATACAAAATAAAATTGGATTGAGTTGAATTTGTTGAACTGGACAGATGGAAGGGGAAGTACTTGTGTGACATGAGGGGGGGGAACCCTATTTGTTTTTAACCCACAAGTTCAAGATGGGAATTGGGACATCGACAGTCGATGCGTCACGCCAGAAGTGACTCAGACTAGGCTTCTGAGGTCACCAATGATTCGCTGGATGCCACAGGAGGACCATAACCCTCTCTGCAGAATCAACAAATAGAGTCAGGATAGCCTCCAAAAAGCCTCAAAAGCCTCAATAAACACACCAATATTGAGTAGAGGCAAGCCTTCACTAAATTCTACCATGTACTATAGAATTGTATCCCCTATTATGCAAAAAGTAACTATACTTTGACTCTCTGATAACAATTTCAAATTCATGTAGAAAACTTTCAATATACCTCTACCTTTCTGTAATGCAATTGCTTTAGACCACTATTACACCTAAAACACTTCAGCATTTGGCGTTGTTCCACATCGTAGCTGAGTATCCTTCAGAAAGTGATGGCCAGTGAGAGCAGTGTATTCCAGACTGTAGCGAAAAGACAAAACACCATGACTTCTGCTTAAGGTTCCTTCCTGACTAACAGCAAGTTTATCCTTGCCCCTGCTGCCATTGTGCTTGCACTAAGGTTGTTGATGGAGATAATTTCCAAACACTGTTAATGACTTAAGAATATAATAATCAAGTGCCTTGTATTATTAATGACCTTATATGAATCATGTACTTATGTAAGCAGGGACATGGCTTTTCTGTGTTTCTGCGTGTGTGTTACTTAGAATATTAGGTGCCACTTAGTCCGCATTTGTACAAGAGCATGTTTAGACCAGAAGTGATAAGCTTTTTCTGACCTTGTGCAAAACTGCCATCCTTGCAATATAGGAAGCCTCGGACGTCAGAGATCCACCACGTGGTTATCCCTGCTGAACGCTAAACTTCTGTCTATATAAACCTTTTGCAATGTGTTTATCAGGGCTTCACTTTCAGCCTTGTGCTGGGAGTGAGCCCAATTGCAATTGGTGTTTGTCCAATAAATATACTTATATGCAGCTCCGGAGTCCTGAGGTAACTAGGGTGAATTTTCACCTAACATATTTGGGGGCTTGTGACCAAGATTCCAACAACCCCATAGACTCTCACACTGGGCTAATTATCAGGACCTGAACCGTACAAAGGAGAACAAGACTCGTTTTTCTAAATACCTCCAACTTGAATTGGAAGGAGGCCAGGGCCTACCAGCGAGGAGAGCCGAGAGTGAATGAATTGAATAATACTATATGGGGGTGGTATCCGTGCTGTTTGTGAGTATATTGTTTGTTGTGCGTGCACGCCAGTATAGTTTTTCTTGGGGTTGAGACGAACCTTTTGCCTGTTTGCTGCGGGGTGGAAAGGGGAACAAAGGTTCAAGGAAGGACTTTTTCCTGTTTTCCCCGTGTGTTGAACGCATTGCTAGAGTTAGAGAGACTCCTGTCTGTAGTTTTCATGTTTTGGAACGCTCAAGGTTAAAATCACCTTCATGACTTACTGTTAAACAGGTACTGTTCACCTTCCTGTCAGCTGTAAAGGAGAGCTAGTTTGCCACAGAGGCTTACTTACGCCTCTGAAGGAAGGGTGTAGAAGGAAGGGTTATATGTAAACAGGCCTGTTGCCATGGAGAGGGCTATAGCGCGCTAAGGGGTTATATAAGCACTGTTTGCCTTCCTATCACCTGAAAAGAGGTGTAAAGAAGGAAGGGTACGGTCGTTTTGGGAACGCTAAAGGTTATAGAGAAGGAGAGCGCTGTGATATGAACTTGAAAACTCTCTAATCCTATTTCTCAGGATATTTCCTGTTCGCCTTGTATGAAGGGCCTCTGGGTGCATTAGCAAAAGGGCTTTACGAGAGGGGTATAGTCCGTAATGAATAGATATATTCCTGAAGGAGATGAATTAGAAGAGCTATCTCCAGTCTCCTAAAGAGATTATATATATATATATATATATATATATATATATATATATATATATATATATATTTTTTTTTAAAGAGTCAGATACAGTATACTCCTGTGTTTTTCTGTGGGGTGAGACGAACTTTTTACAATGGTTAAAAGACAGATAATTAAAGTCATAATTTATGTTATTAAAGGACTTATTTCGCATTACTGGGATGCCTTGACCTGGAACCAGTAGGCTGATCACCCCAGGGAAATTCCCTGGCCTCAACCTGCTCAAAAAACGAGGGAGACGGGACCTCTGGTCGGGCTCGGGTTGACTCAGCATTGTGATCTCAAGAACAAACTATGAGTCTGAAAATAGAAACATAACTAACCCTAGTGTGGAAATCAGACAAAGGTAATAGATTAAGAATAAATTAAACAATGGTGTGTCAAAGAAGTGGTGTCCCAAAATATTACTATGTATAGAATATACACTGTTTAGCCCAAAAAGATTTAAAGAGAAATGTAAGCCTGTCACACTCACAATACATTAACCTAGGCTGATGCATTGGACTAACACAGGCTGGGTGGGGGTTAAGTGCTGGCTCAAAATACTCTGCTTTTCCTCCAGATAAGATGACCTGTAAACAACATAGGCCTACCCTGGCGTTGTTAAGATTTTTAGCAGAAACAAGGCCGCAAAAGCACCTCAGCCACAGGCAAAGAAATAAACTAAGCATTTTCTGGGAATTACTAAATTCTGTAGATAATGGATTTCTAACTACGTGTTAGAAACACAAATGTTGCAGAGTTTACTTTATTCTCAGCCCATGTCAGCTGGGGAAAAGCAGGCATTGTAACAGATTAAACAACTGTTGGTCAGTTCTGCTGTCTTAGCACATCCATGACACGACAAGCCATTCGTACAAGGTGTAGACTGTTCAAAAGTTTATATGACATCTGTGTTAACGCAGGGGTGAGGACATTAAGTTGAGACCAATGGCATACTCTTCCACACGGCTAGATCCAGTAGCCCAAGCAACGTTTGAATGTTTACAAGAAGTAGTGGCTGCAGCCTTGGCAGTGCAGGCCTCTGCTTCCATTGTACTACACAGCCCACTTACACTGAAAGTTCCACATGCTTACATGTCACCAGCCAGACAATGATCTCCCATGACTGTCTTGCTCTTGCAGCCTCATATCACTGTTAAGCACTGCCTGACATCTAACCCAGCTCCACCTTTACTTACGCCAGAGGATGGAAATCCAAATGATAGTGTAGCAAAGACAGATCAAAACTATGGCAGCCAGAGCTGACCTACAAGATATGCCTTTTCCTTTTCGGTCAGGCAGAGAACCCCATTTTGTTGCATAATCAATACAATTTGCCCACGTTGAGAATTTACATGGAGACACAGGGACATTTTTAATCGAAAATCAAGAGGAAATATCGGTCTATATTTCTGAGACGCCTCGTAGATGTGAGACTGTCCTACCAGGTTAAGAACATCTAATGGTAAATGGGTGAATGGCCAGTCTACATTTGACTCTATCAAGTGTCTTGTGCAAAGGCATAAAAAAAACACTACCGGTAAAAGTTATAATTCTTTTTATTGCATCGATCTGTTTCATTGTCTTCAATGACATGGTGAACAGTGAGGTGTTGTGCTTTTGAGCTTAACTATAATTAAACTCCCTTTTGTAATTATCATTAGAGTTCAGGATGTCTAGACCATAGAAGTGACACACTGACAAGGACTTTATGTAGCTCTAGGCTGGTCTACTGGGAGATGGTGGGCATGCTGGCGAAAGTGTTGGTCCAGTAGTTGACAAAGCGCAGCCTCATATTCTGCTTGACAGAGTTTCTTCCCATCCTGTGGTTGATATCCACATACTTGTGGGTCTCACTGTTGAATGCAGGCCAGGTGACAGGAACTTTCTCACCTTTGTTAGGGTCTCTGTTGATCAGGGAATAGAGAGGGAAAACATTTAACGGAATTGTATTTATATTTCTCGTAACCTTGATTTTTAATTTAGATTAAAAATATTTACACAATTGAGCTATAAAAAAAACATTTGTCTTTGCCCATTACTGTCTCATTCAATGATCACAGTTTGAATGTAAATAACATAAATGGGCATTTATTGATCTGATTAAAAAAAGAATCCCTCTGCTATACCCTGTTTTAGCAAAGTTGGTCCAGTAGGCGATCATGTATCCAGAGACATCACGGTACTTGGGCCAGTATCCCAGAGGGGTGGCGAAGGGCTTGCCAAAGACAAACTGCAAGTCATCAGCGTGGTCAGCCCCCATCCAGCTGGGGTACCCGGGCATTCTAGAGGGCTGAGAGAACAGGTAGGAGTAGGTACGACCGGTCCTGAGGAGAGAAAGAGAGAGATGGAGAGACCAGAATTTTTCTTTTGTCCATATGTTAGTAAATTAAATCGTTAGTAAGTGTTGTGAGATTAAACTAAATTCAACAGCCAAGATGGCATACTCTATTCTTCTAGTGTTTCCTTGAAATCCACTCCCTATTTGTTTGCAGACTGCTAAGATCCATACACAACATTATTGACAGAAAGGTCTCTTTCTCTTGGTTATTTGTTCGAACAAACTATGTATTGCTCAAGTTCAGTTCATTATGTAAAGTTCTTGGAATTAAAATCAGTCCTGCTGCCTTTAAAGGTTCAGTGTCTCTTCCACAGAGTCTGCCATGTTGTGTCGCCATGTTTCTAGACTAGTCCAGAACAGACAAGCCAAAAAACTAACTCGAGGTGGGGCTTTTCGCGTTTTATGGCCATTGACGATTACCGTAGGACGTACTCGCACATGCTTGTAAAGGGAAGGGTATTCAACTGGTTGCAATTCAGCTTTCTCACCACTAGATGCCACTAAAAACTACATACTGTACCTTTAACCTGAAAGGTTTTGCATGCCTAAGTTATTCTTTTCATAGCAAGTCAAAGTGGTCATGTTTGAGTGATTTTGTGTGCGTGTCTGTGTGCCTTGCAAGTGAAATCCTTCCATGTCTGGGCTTTTACTGTTGCCTTGAACTGAGTCTCCATCAGGGAGCCTTACGTGGCAACGCTGTTGTGCAGGTAGAGAGCGGCCTGGGTCGGCACCAGAAAGATGTAGTCGGTCTCCACCTCCACAACGGCCCTCTTTATTTCCTCCTTGGAAGGCCTGTTGCCCCAAGTGTGGGAGTATTCGTTGAAGGCCAGGTCAGCAGCTTGTGGTCCCTTCTCTTTGGTGAGAGCAGCCAAGAGGGTCTTTAAATCCTCACTAACATGAAAGAGGCGGGCGTGAATGAGATGCTGAAGCAAAATAATAATTATAGGTTGTCAGGTCTGAGCTAACAGCAGTGAGTTTAGTTAAGAGTCTGCATGGGTATGTTTCATGAGTATACACAAGGTAAAACATAGTGTTAGGACAGTAGCCAGCCACTTACACGGGTGTAGAATGAAGAGGCTGGTTGATGGAGGGCACGTCCACACCAGTGAAAAGGTGACCGTCCATGTCGTTGGCACCAATAATGTAATCCATCTCTGCGGTGTTAACAAACAGGTTGGCAGGCTCGTCAGGCAGGAAGTCGCCATCGATGACAGGAGAGAGAACCAGGTTTTTGACAACGGGAGCTGAGGAACAGACATCCAATCAGAAGGTAGCAGCAATGTAGAAAGAAAACAGGACCCCCCCCCCCCCACACACACACACACACAGAAATGATACACCTTTGTTATCCACGGTCAGTTACCGTCAGTTACTGCAAAACATCTTAACTACAAAAACCCTTAAATGGAACACAGTTCTCACTGTGTGGATAATCTTATTCATTAGTGTTAGTTTCAAATGACTAATAACCAAAATAAAACCTCTAGGTTTAAATCACACACCAAAACTGAATGTTTAAATCACACTCCCAACTCACCAGCTGGAGACCCTTTCATATTTAAAGATCCAGCAAGAGTCAGAGCAGCAGGATCCGTCATCTTCAGACAAGCCGCCATCTTGTCATCAGTTGGACAGTTTACCTTTGTGGCAACCTGTGAAGGATCGGCCCCATTAAAATAGTGCCAAAGAGAGGAATGGCTGAATGTCTCCTGTCAAAGGTGTGGTAACACTGTTGCAACATATGTGACATAAACACTCAAACTTGGGAATCAGACCAATTCCTCTTTGCAACTTTACATTACTTAGGCCACAAGCCTCACTATGGCTCAAACTTCAGGTATGAGTATGTAAATGCATGTAAGAGATGGCGTTTGACTGAAGGTAACATGTTTACCAGCTCAGCAAATTCTCTGGGGTTCTTGTTGACGGCCCAGGGGCAGAGGGCTACACCACTCTGGGAGATGCCTCTGCGGATGAGCCCCTTGTTCTTGGGAGAGATGAGCTGTGGAGAACAAAGAGGGGGGTTACGCTATAAATGTGTGCTGTAACTGGGCCCAGTGAGAGAGAGGAAGGGAGAGAGTGCAGAAACAAGAGAGGGAAGGAACAATTTCTACCTGGAAGTTGACACTGGCGGAACCAGCTGACTCTCCAAAGATGGTGATGTTGTCGGGATCTCCACCAAAAGCGCGGATGTTCCTGTGCACCCAGGCAATAGCAGCTTGCTGATCCCACAAGCCGTAGTTACCTGTAAGCGATTTTGATCACTCCTTTTAGTTCAAGAATGAGTGAATTCCACTTCAGATGCATTCATCTCATGTATAATTGTGTTTTTTTTTTAGTTTAATCCAGTATCTGGTTCCTAAACTTTTCATGGCAGGCCCCCCTTTGACAATGAAAAATGAAAAATCTATCTTTTCCAACATATAGGCTTAATATAAGTACAAAGTAGGCTATAAACTCATCGCCTAGTTAGTCGCCACAAGGTTAGTTATAGGCATCTGTCCTGTAAGAGAAATGGCATATCAAATTTGACCAGTAGTTGTTTCTAGTTCTGTTTTTTTCCTCCTTTATCCTCAACCCACACCCCCCTTGCTGAAATTCCAGCCCCACAGCTTGGGAACCACTTCATTCAAATTCAGTTCAAGTTCAGTTCAAGTTCATTCTACTCGGTTAAATGATATACCATTCAATTCAGCACAGTACCTACGGTGAGTTACTACAGATAATCTTGGCTCCTAAAGAGCTTGCACTGATGCCTTTTTACCAGGGAGGCCGTCGTCTCCAGTGCTGAGGAAGCCCAGAGTGCCCACACGGTAGTTCAGTGTCACAACAATGACCCTGCCTCTGTTGGCGATCTCCTCTCCATCATACAGGTAATTGTTCAGGAAGTTAGCCCCGCTGGAACCACCAACAAGGAAGGCACCCCCATAGATCCAGACCATGACAGGGAGGTTGGTGGAAACCTCTGCAGGACATGAGATGTTGGTTGGCATTTTACATAAGAATACATTATACATTGACAAGACCTGTTGGAAATATCTGATATGAACTATATCGTTATTGTATGCATTATATAATATTGTATAACACAAAATGCTGCCTGCACATTCCAGGACAATGAGTGTCGCTTTGTATTCATGTCATAAGTGTGCACCATAGTGTTGGAAGTAAAGAAAATATAGATTGCCGCCAACGTGCGGTTTAAAAACATTTCATGGTATCAGGGATGTATTATTGAATGGGCCTACCAGGCCCAGACGCAGGGGCCCAAATCATTTCTGAATGTATTTTCTTGTTATTGTGTTGTTAGCCTTGGGTGTTTAGATGGCTGTGCTTATTTGTGTCTATATGCGCTGTGTGTGTGTGTGTGTGTGTGTGTGTATGGGGGTGGGCCGGGGAGGGGTACAAGGCCTTGGGGCCCATCACGTCATCGTGTGTTGTAGTGAAAAATAGTCTTTCCATGAGGTTGAGGATGGAGTAAGCTACCTTTGCGTCCCTGAGGTACCCAGACGTTGAGGTAGAGACAGTCTTCATCACCGCGGGTGTCTGTCATGAGGAGGTTGGGCTGCATGCATCTCTTACTGTATTCCTTGGCTTTCAGAACACCTGAGGACAGGAGAGGAAATAGGAGTAATGCAGCTGCACGTCTATGTCTGTGATTAATAATGCTACTACGGTTTTACGATATTGTCCAAAGTTGTGTCAATTATATACAGTAGGCTAGTCGTATGCAATTCGGCCAAAGTATAGGCCGAATTCACCCATGCTCTTAAGTAAAAAATTTAATAAAAGCTGCTACACAGTTTGAAGTCTACACTTTTCTACCCTTGACGCGCTTCGGGCGCAGCAAGCCCATTTCTTATTTAAACATTATTTACACGTCTTCTGCCCTTGATTTCCATACTTTTCAGCTACTGGATTCCGAGGGCTGCCCAAAGTCAAGCACCACTACAAGGCGAAACACCATACTGCCTTTTGAAGTCGGCAGTAGCATAAATATTTGTATTAATATAGGACTTATTATACATTTTAAACTACTGAAATAATGTGTTTTTCCCCCCAATAAAGTGTAACAAAAGGAGGTATTGTTAAACAGAAAAAAACGGTTCCATCACATGATCCTGCATGCAAACAAGTAATTGGTTGAATTACAGTAAAACTCAGCAATATCGATTAAAGACGTAAAAGAGTTTGCCACGTGTTAAGGAGATGGTCGAATAATCCGTCATCGTTTGGATTTTACAGATGAGCAGTGAATACAGCGATTTCAACTCGACCGTGAAGCCATGCCCAACTAGGCTACACTTGTGCAGACGCCTGGATGAAAAACTTTCAAAACACAGTAATCACCCACAATCTCTGCCCATCCTCATACAAGAAGTGTTCTGTCTGTCCCTGCATCTGGTTAGTTTCAGAATGTGGCTGATATGATGCACATATCTTCATCGGAGGGAAGGTCATCATTATTGAGTGTTTCAAAACAGGCGACGCAATCTCAAGGTGGGTTATTTTTATATTTCTAAATCATGAACCTCAACACCTCTAACGTCTTTATGAATTTGGCCTTTCAAGTGTTTGATTTCATTAATGTTCTTCTTTCTTAGGTTAACGTAATAAATCTTTTCATTTGAGTTTTTTCTTAATACAATTCTCCCCTTGTTTGAATGTGCAAAATCAGAGTCTAGTGTCTGTTTACCATGTATTTGAATGACGTTAATGGTAAAGTTAAGGTTACGAAAGTCCATGGTCTACATTTTTACATCAGGCCTTTTTCATGACCCTGGCTTAATGCTGAAGTTAGGCGCTGTGGGTGTAATCGAAGTGCAAAGGGGAGAATATGCATAATTGAAATGTGCATAACTGGAGGCGCGCAAGAAAGGACTTTACCGCGAACAGGATAAAACAGACCCTACGCAGCTTTAAAATAGTTGTTCTTGCCTTATGTGCACATTGCCTTTTTAACAAAATATCAATACCTTTCAAAGCCCTGCATTTATTTTATTGCTGCTTTGGAAGCTATTTATGTCTGTGTCTCACTTTAAAATAATCACCAATGAGACCTCTTAATGAGAACCCTTATAAACATAACCAACATAACCATATCATAAACATGCCAATGCAAAACCTGTTTACTGCCATAAGCCTTCCTGATGGATTATGTCCACTTTCATCAATGTGTTGTGGTACCAACAACAGTAAACGTTATTGCACATTGACTGTAATGATGACTAATGACAGTCTCATCAGAAGTAGTGTTACCACACTGACCATGCAGCTTCACTAAATCATGCTTCCCCATAAGTAAATCTTAGTGACAGTTATCAGAAAGGTCACCCACCATCCCAGCCGGGGTGGGGCTTGGGCTTCTCGAAGCGACCAGGGGGAGCAGCGAAGGGGATTCCTTTGAAGACGTCCACGTAGCGGAAGAGTCCGGAAACACCATAGTTGTCTCCCGAGACCAGACCGCCTTCAGTCAACACGGTGCCCAACTGCAAACAAAAACACAACCAAAGTAAATCACATCCTTAAGATCTAGATGTAAATCAACTAAAATGAAATAGAACAGATGAAACATTAATGTTACACTCTTTACAATAGTAACTCTAAGGTTTCTAATGACTTTGCAATGTCTACAAAAACAGTTATATAGTGTGCATAACATGGCATTCTTTAATGGCATAATTTGTATACATGATCTGTTCAATTGTTAAACAAGATGTATTAACCAAAGGCAAACAAAGGCAATAAGGCTTACAGAAGCTGCAGAGGCAGAGCCCAGACAAAGGGCCGCGGCCAACAGAAGTCCCAGCATGGCCATGGTGAACTATTAGCAACACCTGTAGGACCGAGGGGCTTTTTCTCAGGCCATTTATACCCCTGAGCGCCCCTCTCCCTATAGCCAGCGTTGCATAATCACACACCAACTTTTATCTACCATGTGTATTTTTACCTCTCTCTCTCGTGAAGGGTTAAAAAGACACACTACATGTGGACGGGTTGTCTGTGGTCAAGTGTTGCCAAGTGAATGGGCCCTTTTCCAACGTAGATTTGCATTAAAACAATCCTCAATTGAGCAATAATTTCATAGCTATAAAATTCACAGATTTTCTAATTTAACATTCTAAACTCCAGATTAATTACCAGAAGGTTTAGTCCAGTGATTATTAGTTGCTTTATGTCTTTCAGCAAGGGCATGGAGACTGAGGGGTGATGTAAAAGGACCTTGGTACACTGAAACAAGTAGGAGTCCTAAATGTATCCGCCATGATGTATTTTTCGATTCGATTTTGATTGCCTGTATCTTCTTTTTTTTACACTTTCAAAGGCTACGGTTGGATGGTCCGTCCTATGGTCCAATGTATGTTCTAACCCGATCCTGGTTGGAACAGCTGCCAGTGACTGTGATGGTGGTTAATATGTGACTGTGGTCCTTGAAACACTCACAGGTAGTGCTGGTAAACAATCATCACATGTCTGATAGGAGCCTTGGTTTCCTCTAGAGAAAGGGGCCTCCTCTGCATTTGCTGGCCATTGTTTATTTAACCTCCACGGTCTTCATATTCAACATTGTCACATGACAGAATTCTTAATAGAATGATGCACGTGTTGCACATGAAACTGTTATAGAAACTATAGAAACTATATAAACAAGAAAAGCTTGGCAGTTGCTTTTCAACTCCTCAAAACAGGTAATAGGTTATATGAGGACGGCCTGCCATTAAAAGTTTTGCAACCACTGCACTAAGGACTGATTAATGATATAAAAGTTAACCGTGGAGTAAAAACTAAAACGTGTTTACAGACAAACCTATGGCAAAAACTCTGAATTTAAATTATCTGAATGAAGCCGACTTTGGCCACGGTAACAGATATTCCATAGTGGAAAAAGAAAGAAATGGGGTCAAAAAGGCTATCTGGTGCGCTGGTCAAGACAGGTTTTCAAAAGGAGAGATAAAAACGTAGCTGCCATAGAACTGTTTGCCAAAGACGGCGGCTGCCTTACCGGTTCCGTACTGCGGATGGTGTGCTTTATCATGGCAGACATGATGTCACAGAACAGCCCAATGGGTCATCTTTAGAAAGACAGATTCTAATGGCCTGTCAATCATGCCAAGCCTCAGGCAAAGCGAGAAACAATTACCCTACAATAATCTATTTATATCCAGATACTAAAAGGAGCAGCCTGAAGACATTGTTTTTTTTTCACTCTCATAAACAGACAGTTACTACTGTAAGCCTGTATTGGGTAAGAGAGGCACAGGAGTTGAGGTTGATCTCTCCCTCATTATGAGCCCAGACAGAAGGGAGGCTGAGCTGATCTGAGCTGACTGTGACAGAGGGACTGCAGCACCGCACATGCCAGGGGCCTGGCTCATTCACACGCTCACCATGTAATATGCCACGTAGAGCAGAAGCAACTTGAGCGTCTCTGGATGCACGTCCATGTGGGCCTTGACTGTATTGCGGGACCAGATTGGCCATTTCTCAAACAACTGTGGTAGAGAGCAGGAGAGAGAGAGAGAGAGGGAGGAAGAGGGAGAGAGAGAAAATGAGAGAGAGACAGACAGAGAGAACGGGGGGAGAGGGAGGGAGAGAGAAAAAGGAGAAAGAGAGAGACAGACAGACAGACAGAGAAAGAGAGACAGTGGAACAGGTGTGGAAGAAGGTAACAAATAAAACATTGCAAAATAGTTCACAGTTATTTTCTCGCATAGTGCTCTGATCACAGGCAGGAGGTACTGGATGTCTGCCATGGCTCTAAAAACCAAGCCACCAAGGCATCAATGCAACCGTACCCACCAACAGTGTAACAACATTCCCTGGCTTGAAACCATTTTAACTATAGAAGAATGTCAGTGGAATTGTCAGAGACAAATGACTACAAGACCTAGGACAGGGAACCACATAAATGACAAGATTCAAAGATTTCGGATTCTCCTTGAGACGTGTAGGTCACCCATAATTCCCATGCTGATTTTCTGGTCCTGCCTGTTTCCTTTTCAAACTCTTCGACGAATCCGAGGCAGGATGTTGGTGTAATTTATTAGCGTTTTCCATACACTGGCGGCCATTACGTAAATTGGGGTCTGGAGAAAAGGGGGTTATTTGTTGAACTAGACAAAGGGCAGTGGATGTGCTTGTGTGACATGAGGGGGAAACCCTATTTGTTTTAATTTAAACCCACAAGTTTGAGATGAGAATTGCAACATTTTATTGTCGAAGTGCCCCACCAAAATTGAACACCTTTTTGAAGCAGCGGATTCAAATGAGAGCAATACAATACAAGCCCTGTTCTGGAACTTTTTCTGGAAGTGCTTGGCAGTTTCGACAAAAACTTAAAAGCCTCCTTGTCAACGGTAACACCACTACCACTAACATGGCCACATTTATGTGAATGATAATAAATACATGACAACTAGTGTCAAAAAGTTAGAAACTATGCAGGGCCAATGGCATTCTCACCCCCTCTCCTCCTACAGAGCCAAGTGGCCTCTCACATTGCAGGCATTTATCGTTCTCTAGTGGTGTTTTGATGTATTGCAGCTGGCTCCAAGGTTAGTACATAACATCCCAGTGTATGGTGAACCAGGAGCCTGGGCGTGCTTACAGATTCAGAGAAACATTCTCTTCATCTCTCCTAGATGTTTGAGAAATACCTTAAGGCATGGTTTATTTGCAAGGGTGGAATGATAGGGCTGCTACTTTAAAAACAGCTTTTAACAAGTAATGCTTTAGGGAACACAGCAGAAGCCACCTATCCTTACAAGATGTTCAGTCAATCCTACAGGCCCCTGAATGGCTGGCTTCTGGGGGTCACAGGGACATTTTGAATGGAAAATTACAATTTAATTTCACTCCCAAGAATATTTTGGAGACTTGTGCACAGGCATAAAAGCACAACTACTGGTAAAAGTGTTTTTATTGCATTGATCTGTTTCATTTTCTTCAATAGCATGATGAACAGTGAGCTGATTTGCTTTTGAGTTGAACTTTGAGGAAACTCCCTTGTCTAATTATCACAATGATATGAGTTGAGGATGTCTAGACCATAGAAGTGACATACTGAAATATACTCTGTAACTCTAGGCTGGTCTACTCAGATGGTGGGCAAGCTGGCGAAAGTGTTGGTCCAGTAGTTGACAAAGCGCAGCCTCATCTTCTGCTTGACAGAGTTTCTGCCCATACTGTGGTTGATATCCACATACTTTTCGGTCTCACTGTTGAATGCAGGCCAGGTGACAGGAACTTTCTCCCCTTTGTTAGGGTCTCTGTTGATGAGGGAGTACAGAGACAAAACATTTCACGAAATGTATTAATATTTCTCGTTCTCTTAATTCTTAATTAAGATTTAAAATATGTACATAATTCAATAAAAACTAAAAATGTGTCTTTCCCCATTACGGCCTCTTTCTATGATCACAGTTTGAATGTAAATTACATATAGGGGCTTTATTGATCTGACTAAAGAAATAATCTTTCTGCCATACCCTGTCTTTGCAAAGTTGGTCCAGTAGGCGATCATGTATCCAGAGACATCACGGTGCTTGGGCCAGTATCCCAGATGGTTGACGAAGGGCTTGCCAAAGACAAACTGCAAGTCCTCAGCGTGGTCAGCCCCCATCCAGCTGGGGAACCCGGGATTTCTAGAGGCCTGAGAGAACAGGTAGGAGTAGGTACGGCCAGTTCTGAGGAGAGAAAGAGAGGGAGCGATAGAGAGAGTTAGAGAGAGAGAGAGAGAATAATAAGTCAGAGAAAATGTGTCCTTTTTGTAAGTGTAAGTGTAAGTGAGCATTGTGAAATTAGCCGAAACTCAACAGCTAAGATGGCATACTCTATTCCTGCAGTGTTTCCTTGAAAACCCCTCCCTATTTGTTTGCAGACTGCTAAGGCCAATACACAACATGATTGACAGGAAGGTCTCTGTCTCTTGGTTATTTGTTTGAACAAACAATATGTGTATTGCTTCCAGATGTGAGGAGAGTTTCATAGGATATTATATAAAGTCTTAGGAGTTAATAACAGTCATGCTGCCTTTAGTTTTTAGTGGCAATTTTGTAGTAAAAATGAAATATAGTATTCATAATTATAAAGTACAATTGTGCCTACGAATTGGGTTACTGTTAGCTTAGGGAGCTACATACATAGGAGTTTACATAGGTCCAAAGAGTCCAACTTGCTAAGCCACCATATCTCTACTGTAGCCCTGAACGGAAAAGCCAAAACACTGGCTCGTGTTTTTATGGTATTTGACGGCCACTATAGGTAATACAAGGTACTACACCTTGTAAAGGAAAGGTTTTTCAGCCACGTCACCACTATATGCCGCTAAAAACTACACACTGTACTCTTAAACTGTCAGGTTATGCATGCCTGATATATTCTTCCCATAGCAGGACAAAGTGGTCATGCTGAGTGATTTTGTGTGCGTGTCGGTGTGTCTTGCAAGTGAAACCCTTTGATACCCATAAACTGAGTCTCCACCAGGGAACCTTACGTGGCAACGCTGCTGTGCTGGTAGAGAGCGGCCTGGGTAGGCACCAGAAAGATGTAGTCGGTCTCCACCTCCACAACGGCCCTCTTTATTTCCTCCTTGGAAGGCCTGTTGCCCCATGTGTGGGAGTATTCGTTGAAGGCCAGGTCAGCAGCTTTTGGTCCCTTCTCTTTGGTGAGAGAAGCCACGAGAGTCTTTAAATCCTCACTAAGATAAAAGAGGATGAAAGAGGGAACAAGAATGAGATGTTGAATCAAAAGAATAATTGTAGGTTGTCAAGTCTGAGCTAACAGCAGTGAGTTTAGTGAACAATCTGCATGGGTATGTTTCATGAGTATACACAAGATAAAAAATAGTGTTAAAACAGTAGCCAGCCACTTACAGGGGTGTAGCCTGAATAGGCTGGTTGAGGGAGGGCACATCCAGACCAGCGAAGAGGTGGCCATCCATGTCGTTGGCACCAATAATGTAATCTATCTCTGCAGCATTCACAAACAGGTTGGCTATCTCGTCAGGCAGGAAGTCGCCATCGAGGACAGGAGAGAGAACCAGTTTTTGGACAACGGGAGCTAAGGAAGAAACATCCAATCAGAAGGTAGCAGCAATGAGAAAACTGCGTTATCTTATTCATTAGTGTTTTTAATGACTAAAAACCTAAACCAAAACTAAAGGTTTAATCACAAAAACAACAATAATGAAAGACCCTAAGTCCCAACTCACAAGCTGCCGACGCAACCATGTCCAAAGATCCAGCAAGGGTCAGGGTTCTAGCATCAGTCATCTTCAGACAAGCGGCCATCTTGTCATCAGTTGGACAGCCCACCCTTGTGGCAACCTGTGAAGGATCGTTTCCATTAAAATAGTGGCAAAGAGAAGAATGACTGAATGTCTCCTGTCAAAGGTGTGGTAACCCTATAACAACATATGTCGCATGAACACTCAAACTTGGGAATCAGGCCAATTCCTCTTTGCAACTATGTATAACATAGGCCACAAGCCTCACTGTGGCCCAAACTACAGGTATGAATATGTTAATGCATGTAAGAGATGGCGTCTGACTGAAGGTAACATGTTTACCAGCTCAGCAAACTCTCTGGGGTTCCTGTTCACGGCCCAGGGGCAGAGGGCCACACCACTCTGGGAGATGCCTCTGCGGATGAGCCCCTTGTTCTTGGGAGAGATGAGCTGTAGAGAACAAACAGGGGGGTTACGCTTTAACTGTGTGCTACACAGTGCTACTTCGAGAGAGAGAGAGAGAGAGTGAAGAAACAAGAGATGGAAGGAAACATTTTTACCTGGAAGTTGACACTGGCGCCTCCAGCAGATTCTCCGAAGACGGTGATGTTGTCGGGATCTCCACCAAAAGCACGGATGTTCCTGTGCACCCAGGCAATAGCAGCATGCTGATCCCACAGGCCGTAGTTACCTGAAAGCGATATTGATCACTCCTTTTATTTCAGGTCAGTATGAATTCCACTTCAGATGTATTCAGATGTCTATATATAATATAATTGCCTTCTTTTTAGTTTAATCCAGTGGTTCCTAAACTTTTGATGGCACGCCCCCCTTTGACGATGAAAAATAATTTGTACCCCCCCCCCCCCAACCACCATGGTGTGAAGATTGAGACATTCACATATAACAAAAACAGATGCCAGCTGTTACATAGCTTTTCAACATTGTTTCTAAATTAGAACAGTTAAACATCAATCAGTTAAACTATTTTTTATTTTTTTTTACATTTTAATTCAACACTAGGTGATTAATGATTAGGCTATCTATCCTTTCTATCATATTGGCTAAACGCTAGGCCCTGGCCATACTATATAAGTACAAAGAAGGCTTTAAACTCATCATGTAAAAGGTCAGTTATAGGCAACTATGCTCTTAGAACAATGTCATACAAAGTTTGACCTGTAGGTGTTTCTAGTTCTTTTTTTTCACCCTCAACCAGCTGTTGAACAATTTTAACCAAAGTTCATTCTACTCGGTAAAATTCTATACCATTCAATTCATCTCAGTACCTACATTGAGTGACTACATATTCTCTTGGCTCCTAAAGAGCTTGCCCTGAACTACAGTGAGTGACTACATATTCTCTTGGCTCCTAAAGAGCTTTCACTGATGCCTATTTACCAGGGAGGCCGTCGTCTCCAGTGCTGAGGAAGCCCATTGCGCCAACACGGTAGTTCAGTGTCACAACAATGACGTTGCCTCTGTTTGCCAACTCCTCTCCATCATACAGGTAGTTGTCCAGAACGTTAGCCCCCATGGCACCACCGACAAGGAAGCCACCCCCATAGATCCAGACCATGACTGGGAGGCTGTGAGAAACCTCTGTAGGAGATGAGATGTTGGTTGTTATTTCACATAAGAATACACTTTAGAGACCTGTTCGAAAGACCTGTTCGGAAATATCTGATCTGTACTATATAGAACTACTTCATGGTGTGTATTATATGATATTGAAGAACACAAAAAGTTGCCAGAACCAAGAGTGTTCTTTTGTATTCATCATTCATGTCATAAGTATGAACCATCGTGTTGGAGGTAAAGAAAATAAAGATTGTCGCCATGTGTGCCTGGTCAGCACAGAATGACAAGTTGCGCTGTTCTGGGGGCAAAATGGTGGAGGAAGAAGAAGCACAAGGAGGGACCCACTGTATGTATAAAAACTGCGAGGAATATTTCAAAGCAGGGGTAATCCAGATTGGAGAAACTTCAACAAACAATGGAACCAGTATAGCCTGGATACCAGCCTGAACTCCGCCCACAAAATTTTTGTTCTGGGAGTTTCAGTCTGGAATCGAGTTAGTTGGGAGAGATTTAACGTTTCAAAAAGGTTGAAACGCAATCTAAACCAATCAAATTGTAAGGGCGGGCTTTATACGTTGATGGACAGATATAGATAGAATATACCGGAATATACATCGAACAAAGATGGCGCCGTCTCGGGAGCTTAGTGGGACATATTTTATATGATTTAAGCTATCTACACGACTTTTTTATGTCTACGTTGACTCGGTTAGTTGTGTATACGCAAAACGAGTGTTGCCGAGGATTTTAGGTCCTAACTAAAGCACTCTAGACCATTATTGATCGGTTATGCTAACGCGTTGGCCAACATAATCGTTGAAACTAATGGTAGCTTCTAGCCTTGAGTGCTAATTAAGTAACGTGAGCAGGCAGCAGATATTGACAGCGCATTCATTTTGAAAGAGGAACAGAGAAACGCGATCAAGGCATTTGTCGATTGAAAAGATGTTTTTGCCGTCCTTCCTACGGGAGCAGGTAAAAGTTTAATCTGTCAGATGGTAATACTACGTTGCGCTGATTGGTTCTAGGTATCCAATTCAGCGAAGAGGAATTTTCTTTCCTGGTTCGTTGAAACACGCCCCATAATCACAGCCCAATTGTCCGATCTCAGACTCATATTCTGACTAGAATTATGAGTATGACATCGTCAGGCTAGAACCAGTATTCTGAGCACCAGTTTGTCTCATTTGTACCATGTTAAAAGCAACATTTGCTCTTGTTCACTTTTTTTATGTCTTTCCATCGCTTTTTCACTTCATCCATTCCCTACATGTAGATGCATGCTACACTTGAGTGGTGAAGAATTACTGTCTTGTAATTTGCCTCTGTTTGATGACACCATATTAGCGTGTACATCTATTTCCTGATCTCTAAATCCTTGTTGCCTTTTAATGTAGGTGGTTCTATGATTCAATTCAATTGCGCCCATTGAATGAACGATACCATTGAATTGCAGACACCGTAAATCTGTGCATGTTCAATGGCTATATGTATTCTATCAGAATGTGAACACACAGGATGGTCAAGCCATGACCTTGGTTTTGCAAGCAGTAAAGCCTCTATGTTAAAATTATGTGGCAGTGGTGTAAAGTTTAGTGTTAAGTAAGGAGTTATTTGGTGTGTGTTGTAGCTAAACTTGGTCTTTCCATGAGGTTGAGGATGGAGTAAGCTACCTTTGCGTTCCTGAGGTACCCAGACGTTGAGGAAGAGACAGTCCTCATCACCGCGGGTGTCTGTCTGGATGAGGTTGAGCTGGGTGCATCTGTTCCTGAAGTCTCTTGCTTTCAGAATACCTGTTGACAGGAGAGGGAATAAGATTAATGTAGCTGCACATCTATGTGTTTGAGTAATAATGATACTATGGTTCTAGGATATTGTCCAAAGTGGTAACGTTTTTATAGTTGTATGAAAATAACTGTAGGTTTATTCTCCCATGTGCTTAAGGGAAAAAAAAGAGAAAGAAAATCTGCTACCCGCTTTTCAGTCTACAGGTATTCTACCCTTGATGCGCTCTGGGTGCAGCAGCCCCTAAATCTGGTCATTTCTTATGTAAACATCATTTTCGCATTTTCTACCCTTGGCCCGGAGGGCTGCAGTTAGACAAGTTCCACCACAAGGCGAAACACCATATTGCGTTTGAAGTCGGCAGTAGGCCTTATTCTAACATTATTATACATGTACAAACAACGTTGCAAAATCAAAATGCTTGTCAAATTTTGGTTTTAAACTACTGAGATAATGTTACGTTTTTTTCCATTACAGTGTAACACAAGGTAATATTCTGCATTGCATACTAGTGAATCCTAGTTTGACATGATTATAGTGAATGCATTGGGTGCCTTCCATTTCAGTTCATCATACAATACTTATCAGTTGATAATTAAAATGTACTTTAAAATAGTTTTTTTATTTTTGTTATTCCTGTTTTTTCCCCATTGAATGGTATATTTGACACGAAACTAGTTCATCTTTATCTAAGTGATAGTGTCCAAATGAGCATAAACTCTCACTGGTATGTAAAAGCTACACGGACAAAAAAATAGATGTAAATGTTGATAAAAATCGTATTCCCTTCTGCTCATAATAAAACAAGTAAACAACTCAAAAGTTGACACTTTCCCTTTAAGAATTAGGATTTGGGAGCGGATATGAAAGCTAATTCATTCGTCTTTCTTTTACAAGCAGGATCATTATTTCTCTCTCTTTAATTGAGAAAAGTTCATATTTGTGTTGTCAAGTTGTTTCGCTATGACCCTGAAATTCTGTCTCTTGTGTTATCATATACTGAATGCAAGAAAAACTACAGAGCAAAATCACACTCTTTCTGATTGAACCAATCTATGAACTGTCTGAAACAGTGTATCCATGGTCCCAAATGGGCCCCCCAAAAATTGCTGTGCGCCCAAAACATGCCGCTCCCCTAGGGAACCTAGAACCTAGAACCTGGGAACCTAGAAACGCCCCTGGCATTACAATAGGCTACATTGTTAAACGGAAGAAAAATATCACATGATCCTACAAACAACTTCGGTAAATAATTAGTTGATTTACAGTTAAACTCAGCAATATCAATTAAAGACGGAAAAGAGCTTGCCAAGTTTAAAGTTGATGGCCAGGTATTCTGATCTCGTTTGGATACTGTATTTTAGCGATGCGCAGTGCATTCAGCGATTTCAACTTGACCGTGAAGCCATAGTCCACTACGCTTGTGCAGACGCCTGATTGAATAACTTTCAACCCACAATAATCATCGACATCGTCATTCTCTGCAGAGCCTCATCAAAGTAGTGTTCTGTCTGCCCCTGCACCTGGTTCGTTTGAGAGGTGGCTGATATGATGCACATATCTTCATCAAGTGGGAAGGTGTTTGATTACTTGATTATTTAAAGTTACAAAAACAGTCGACGCAACATGATCCTAAATTTATTCCTAAACTTCTTTGTTAGGTTTATGAATTAGATAGAAACAAATATTTTAATTTGAAGTTGTTCGTAATACAACTCTGGTGTCTGTTTTCCATGGATTCTAATGACGTTAAGGTTAAGGTTAATGCGATAATCCATGTTCTACATTTCTACATCACGCCTTTTTCATGAGCCTGCCTTCATGCTGTGGGTGTAATCGAAGTGCAAAGGGTAGAATATCCCTGAAATGTGCATAACTTCACCGCAAATGGGAGAACCCAGCTTTAAAATAGTTGTTCTTGCCTTATGTGGACATTGCCTGTTTTGGAAGCTTTTTGTGTTTGTGTCCCAATTAAAAAATAATCAACAATGACACCACTTTATGAGAACCCTCATAACAATAACCAACATAACCATAAAATAAACAAAGCAATGCAAAACCTGTTTACTGCCATAAACCGTCCTGATAAATGATGTCAACTTTTCATGTGCCGTGGTACCAATAATAGCAACCGTCATTGCACATTGATTGTAATGATGACTAATGTCTGTCTCATCAAGAGAATTGTTACCACACTAACATGCACTAATAAATCATGCTTCCCTTTAGTAAATCTTAGTGACAGTTATCAGATGGGTCACCCACCATCCCAGCCAGGGTGGGGTTTGGGCTTCTCGAAGCGACCAGGAGGAGCAGCGAAGGGGATTCCTTTGAAGACGTCCATGTAGCGGAACAGTCCAGAAACAGCATGGTTTTTCCCCTGGACCAGACCGCCTTCAGTATAAACAGTCCCCAACTGCAAACAAAAACACAACAAAGTACATCAGATCCTGAAGAACTAGATGCAAATCAACAAGAAGGAAATGGAAAAGGTAAAACATGAAATTCAATTAATTAATTTTTATATAGCACCAAAACAATACAATTGTCTCAAGTCGCTTAATGTTACATTTGTTACAGCAGTAACTCTAAGGTTTCTAATGACTTTGTAATATCTAGAACACAATTATATAATGTACATCACATGCCATACTTGAATGGCATCCTTTATTTACATGATCATCTGTTTAATTGTTAAATAAGATGTATTAACCAAAGGCAACCAAAGTCAATAAGGCTTACAGTAGCTGCAGAGGCAGAGCCCAGACAAAGGGCTGCCGCCAACAGAAGTCCCAGCGTGGCCATGGTGAACTATTAGGAACACCTGTGGGGTCTAGGTGCTTTTTCTCAGGCCATTTATACCCTGTAGCAGTCTGATTTATCCAGCGTTGCATAATCAAATCAAATTTTAACTAGCGTGTGAATTTGTACCTCTCTCCCAGAGGGAGTGTTGTCAAGTGAATGGGCTCTTTTCCAATCGAGATTTGCAATAAAATAATCCTCAATTGAGCAATAATTTCATAGCAATACATTTTTCTAAACTCTAGATTTATTACCGGAAGGTTTAGTCCAGTGAAAATAAGCATTTTTTTGTATTTGAGCAAGGGCATGGAGACTGTGGGTGACGTAAAAGGATCTTGGTACACTGAAACAAGTAGGAATCCTTGATTTATCTGCCATTATGTATTTTTCATTTTGATTTATTTTTTCATCAAAACTGTCCCAAGGCACCTCACAGACTATCCTTAAAACTATAAGCACCTGTAGGGCCCATCCCTATTACGGCATCATCTCCTAACCCAAACCCTGCTCCCAGTGTGACCTATCAACCACAATGTTTCTGGTAATCGCCTATTTCACAAACCATGACATGATCTCTCAATCTCTTAAAATCTAATCTCACCTAAATTTCAACCTCAAACCTCATTTTTGGAATGGGTCATCTTTACATGTTATGGTACAATACAAAAACAAAAACAGCTTTCACTAGCTGATTTGAGGACGTGATTTGAGGTGAGGTGAGAACAACATGCCAATATTACTTTGAATCCAATAACTTATGTTATAACATACGTATGAAGTGAGAGTTTGCGTCAGTTTTGTAATACATTACCTCTCCATTCGCTGAAACGAGACTGAGTGAGGAGTCTGTCATTCCCATCAGAGGATTACAGCAGTGGGCTACTTGTAAGGTACAGTCTGAATACATTAGTTTCTGTTGGCGTTTCTTAAGGTATCAGATCCTTGCATTAATTGTAATTCAGAGGGATGTAAGGCAGGATGCAAATCTTTGGATTGGAAAACCATATATGGCCTTCTACCATTTGTAATAGCTCATTAGATGTGGGTTTGGTGCCTCTAACAAACATTCTGTACCAGTTGTTGATCTTCCCACCCTCCTGCTGGGACTCTTATCTCGATCCTCTGTCTGTGGCTTTTTGCCTGTGCTTTTCCATGCCAGGGTGAAACTAGGGGAATGGAAATTAAATTAAGAGTGACACACCCGCTATAACCTTCAGGACACCTATTCCGCCATTGGTTTAGTAGGCGCGTCTTACAGGGAGAATGGTGAGGGAGAGCAGCAATAGATGTCTGGGCATCTAACATTTATGACCATGTGTAGTGTTCTTAGGTATGATAAATGACAGAGTAGGCACAGCGTAATCAAGCGGTACTTTACTTGTGGCAGAAGTGACATGGCATAATCAGGAAGTGTAACTTCTTTACATGTATGCAACCTGTCTAGGTAACTCCTGTGTTACATTAAAAGTACAGGACACCACACCATGCCATTGTAATGTTGAAAGGTATCAATGGGAGAGCTAAGCATCGAACAATATATGCAGAGAGGCTGTAAACACCCATCCTAACACAAACCAATTTCACAAGGGAATGTCTTTTGGATAAGATGCTGTTTCGCAGTAGCCACTAAATACCTACAGATGCAAATGTGAATTCTGACACAAATGACCCCCGATTAGACATCCAAATTATTACTGTACAAGTAAGCATACATTAAATATGCCATAGCACCAGCATTGTAGAAATTATACACCAGTTAGCTCCAAGGCCAGGTCTCACAAACTAATGTTCATAACCACACACCGAAAAAAGTGCCCGATTGACAAATTACAGATCAAAGTATACCACATTTCCCCCAACCACTACATGCTAAAGTCTGCAGTTATGTGACAGGCAGTAAAAAACTGATCCCTCTTTCGAGCCACAGTGTTGTCGAGTGTCCAGCATTACACTGAGGAAAAGTGGTTTGTGCTCAAGGTGCGGCTTTGTACAGCCCACCACAGAGAAGTTAGAGTACCGAGATTGGATTTCTTCAAGGAGCTAGCTAGCTTATCCAAGCATATCAAATGCTTGCAATAACAAAATGGTGTCAAGTGAGGTGGCATGGGGGGCGGTCCAAGGCCATGTAGAGAGACTCCCATGGCTCTGCGGTGGCCCAATGCTAATAAGTGCCCCCTGGGACGTCAGAGAGGAGAGAAAATCAGAAGGGCTTGCTGAATCACAACTTTCGTGAACAGCCCATAACAAACAGACTGGTTGTCTTTTTTCAGCGAATTTGGTTTAGTAGGCACGCCAGATTATAGTACGAGTGGGAGTGGGGAAGGTAAGGGATAATCCCTTACCTACCCCACTCCCACGAGTGCTATATTGCTTTTATAAAACATTTCTACAGTCAACAAATTAACATTTCAACACAAAGTTATTGATTAAAATGTTTTATTTCGCCATTGTTTCTCCGCAACAAAACATTGTTCCATTGTCAACGTCTTGGTTTGGAATTTAAATTTTTTTGAATTAACTGTTATCATCAATGCGATAAAGAATGTTTCATCGCGGAGTGATTTATTATTAGCTGTGAAAAGTCAGAGTTGGTATGTTGACGGATAATCCAACTCATGGAACATCTCTCGTCCAATCAGGAAACAGCTAAATAACGCGATAGAACCCAATTGTTTTATAAACCCTAATAATCCATGTGCTGAAGCACTAATGAAGTGACATTTTCAAAATATTTCCGATTTAAATAAAACAGCCCTTCCCTTTGAGCCTTATTTGGCCAGACCTAGTTGGACACGATCATTAAAGTGGGGAAGCCCTCCCCAACAAAATCCGGAGAAAAGGGGGTAATTTGTTGAACTAGGGCGGTGGATGTGCTTGTGTGACATGAGGGGGAAACCCTATTTGTGTTCATTTTAACCCACAAGTTTGCTATGAGAATTGCAACATTTTATTGTTGAAGCGCCCCACCAAAATTGAACACCTGCTTGAAGCCGCGGACTCAAATGACAGCAATACAATGCAAGCCCTGATACGGAACTCTTTCTGGAAGTGCTTGGCATTCTTGACAAAAACTTAAAAGCCTCCTTGTCAACGATTACACCACAACCACTAATATGGCCAAATGTATGTGCATGATAAAGATGTGAGAACTAGTGTCAAAAAGTAAGAAACTGGAGGGTCAATGGCATCCTCACCCCCTGTCCTCCTACAGAGACCAATGGCCTCTCACATTGCAGGCATTTATAGCACTCCAGTGGTGTTTTGGTGTATTGCAGCTGGCTCCAAAAGGTAAGTACATTACATTCCAGTGTATGGTGAACCAGGAGCCTGGACTTGCTAACGGATTCAGAGAAACATTCTCTTCATCTCTCCAAGATGTTCACAAATACCTTAAGGCGTGGTGTAGTCATTTGCAAGGGTGGAATGACAGGGCTGCTACTTTAAAAACTGCTTTTAACAAGTAATGCTTTAGGGAACACAGCAGAAGCCCCATATCCTTTCTGGATATCCAATCAATCTTACATCTCCCTGGCACTGAAACAAGAACCCTTTGTGCTTGAAAATGACTACTGTGTTCAGGTTAAAAACTGTATTTACCTGTGCCTGTCCGTGACTCTAATTCATCGTTGAAATTGAATGAAATGAGATTAATCACAAATATTGTGTATGTCCTCATCTAAATTCCATCTGGCTTAAACAGCTCTGAGATCTGCCCTAATTAGCTGCAGAGCCAGTTTAATGTGAAGTGATTCAAGTCCCTCAAAACTCTCAGCTTGGCAAAAATTCAAGTCCTGCTTTTTTCAGCAACTGTGCCAATCAATACTATGGGACTGGTAGAGCAACTCACAGATTGAATTTGGCTAGAGTAGGAACACTACTATGATCACACAATTCTACCGTAGTCAAAGAAAACAGCTCGATAGAGTTAATGTGTGGTCATGTGAGAAGAGTGGGTGAGCATATGTGACGACATCATGATGTGCAATGTCACATTTAAACTGTAAAGCAGACTCCAGGCCACTACTGAGAGTGCAGTACCATTCACAATCTTCCACACAGGAGGACTGAGATGTGTACAATACAAGGCAAGTTAAATAATTGATCAGGCAGAGAAACACATTTAGTTGCATAATCAATACAATTTGTGCATCTTGTGCACAGCCAAAAAAGCACAATACTGGTAAAAGTTATAAGTGTTTTTATTGCATCGATCTGTTTTATTTTCTTCAATAACTTGGTGATCAGTGAGCTGATGTGCTTTTGAGTTGAACTTTGATTAAACTTCTTTGTGTTGAGGATGTCTAGACCATAGAAGTGACATACTGAAATATACTCTATGTAACTGTAGGCTGGTCTACTCATAGATGGTGGGCAAGCTGGCGAAAGTGTTGGTCCAGTAGTTGACAAAGCGCAGCCTCATCTTCTGCTTGACAGAGTTTCTGCCCATACTGTGGTTGATATCCACATACTGGTGGGTCTCATTGTTAAATGCAGGCCAGGTGACAGGAACTTTCTCCCCTTTGTTAGGGTCTCTGTGGATGAGGGAGTACAGAGACAAAACATTTAACGAAATGTATTAATATTTCTCATTATCTTGATTCTTAATTTAGATTTAAAATATGTACTGTACATAATTCAGTAGGAAAAACATTTGTCTATGCCCATTACCGACTCATTATATGATCACAGTTTGAATGTAAATTACATATAGGGGCATTTATTGATCTGACAAAAGAAATAATCTCTCTGCTTTACCCTGTCTTAGCAAAGTTGGTCCAGTAGGCGATCATGTATCCAGAGACATCACGGTGCTTGGGCCAGTATGCCAGATGGTTGACGAAGGGCTTGCCAAAGACAAACTGCAAGTCCTCAGCATGGTCAGCCCCCATCCAGCTGGGGAACCCGGGATTTCTAGAGGCCTGAGAGAACAGGTAGGAGTAGGTACGGCCAGTCCTGAGGAGAGAAAGAGAGGGAGCGAGAGAGCGAGAGAGAGAGTGAGAGAGTGAGAGAGAGAGGACCGAGAAAGTCAGAGACCAAAATTTGTCTTTTTTGTCCATATGTCTCTATACTATCCTCCAGTGTTTCCTTGAAATCCCCTCCCCATTTGTTTGCAGACTGCTAAGGTCCATATTGATGATGATTGTGGCTCAGGTGCTTGCACTGCCGCCTCACAGCAAGAAGGGCATGGGTTCGATTCCCGCATGGGGCGCTGTTGGCTCTGGGAAGGCAGGTCCTCCCAGACCTTCAGTGCTCAGGAGGAAGGGCAGGAGCGGTCCAGGATGGGGAAGGGCAGAGGATAAATTCACCGCGACCTCAGGCCTGTGTGTGTTTGTGTTTGTGTGTGTGTCCTGTTTCGCCTTAATATATGCACGTGTGTGTTGGAGTGTGTGTGCCATTTAAACCTGACAATTATTATTTGTTTGAACAAACTATTGCTAAAAAACATTTGTTTGCAGACTGCTAAGGCCCATACACAACATGATTGACAGGAAGGTCTCTGTCTCTTGGTTATTTGTTTGAACAAACAATATGTGTATTGCTTCCAGATGTGAGGAGAATTTCATAGAATATTTTATAAAGTCTTCGGAATTAAAATCAGCCTTTAGTTTTTCGTGGCAATTTTGTAGTATTCATAATTATAGTGTACAACCTGTCTCTACGAATCAGTGTTTTCTTAGCTTAGAATAACCACTTGTGTTTACATAGAGAGAGTGTTTTCTCCCACAGAGTCCAACTTTATTGCGCTGTCATGTTTGTACAGTAGCCCTGAAAGGACAAACCTAAACACTGTACATTGTATTTTTATGGTGATGGCCACTGTAGGTACCTGCACCTTGTGAAGGAAAGGGTTTTCAGCTACCTCACCACTAGATGCCGCTAAAAACTACACACTCTACCGTTAACGTCAGGTTGTGCATGCCTAAGATATTCTTCCCATAGCAAGACAAAGTGGTCATGTTTGAGAGATTTTGTCTGCGTGTCTGTGTGCCTTGCAGGTGAAACCATTTGATGCCTGGGCTTTGATTGTTTCACCCATAAACTGAGTCTCCATCAGGGAGCCTTACGTGGCAACGCTGCTGTGCTGGTAGAGAGCACTCTGGGTGGGCACCAGAAAGATGTAGTCTGTCTCCACCTCCACAACGGCCCTCTTTATTTCCGTCTTGGTAGGCTTGTTCCCCCAGGTGTGGGAGTATTCGTTGAAGGCCAGGTCAGCACCTTTTGGTCCCTTCTCTTTGGTGAGAGAAGCCACGAGAGTCTTTAAATCCTCACTAAGATGAAAGAGGGAGCGAGAATGAGATAGAAGTAAAAGAATAATTATAAGTTGTCAGGTCTGAGCTAAGAGCAGTGAGTTTAGTGAACAATCTGCATGAGTATGTTTCATGAGTATACACAAGGTAAAACATAGTGTTAAGACAATAGCCAGCCACTTACAGGGGTGTATGGACAAGAGGCTGGTTGAGGGAGGGCACATCCAGACCAGCGAAGATGTGGCCATCCATGTCGTTGGCACCAATAATGTAATCCATCTCTGCGGCGTTAACAAACAGGTTGGCTATCTCGTCAGGCAGGAAGTCGCCATCGATTACAGGAGCGAGAACCAGCTTGTTGACAACGGGAGCTGAGGAAGAGACATTAAATCAGAAGGTAGCAGCAGTGAAGAAAGGAAAAAGGACCCCCCCCCCCCCACACACACACACACACACAGGAAATATATTATACACTTTTGTAATTCAGGATCAAATAGTTTTCACTGTTATCTTAGTCATGAGTGTTTTAAATTACTTAAAACCTAAACCAAAACTACAAGTTTAAATCTCACACAAAAAAAACCTTTAAAATGCCCACAGTGCCAACTCACCAGCTGGAGACGCAGTGGGGTCCAAAGATCCAGCAAGAGTCAGAGTTCTAGCATCAGTCATCTTCAGACAAGCCGCCATCTTGTCATCAGTTGGACAGTGCACCCTTGTGGCAACCTGAAAAGGATCGGCCCCATTAAAATTGTTGGCAAAAAGAGGAAGAACTGACTGTTTCCTGTCAAAGGTGTGGTAACACTATAACAACATATGTCACATGAACATTCAAACTTGGGAATCATTTACCACTTCAGCAAACTCTCTGGGGTTCCTGTTGACGGCCCAGGGGCAGAAGGCCACACCACTCTGGGAGATGCCTCTGCGGATGAGCCCCTTGTTCTTGGGAGAGATGAGCTGTAGAGAAAGAGTAGAATAGAGTAGCACTATAAATGTGTGCTGTAACTGGGTATCGCCAGAGGTAGCTCCTTACAGAACACCACAGTGCTACTTTGTAAGAGAGATAGAGAGGAGAAGAAACAAGAGAGGGCAGGAAACATTCCTACCTGGAAGTTGACACTGGCGCCTCCAGCAGATTCTCCGAAGACGGTGATGTTGTCAGCATCTCCACCAAAAGCACGGATGTTCCTGTGCACCCAGGCAATAGCAGCATGCTGATCCCACAAGCCGTAGTTACCTGTAAGCGATATTGATCACTCCTTTTAGTTCAGGTCAGTATGAATTCCACTTCAGATGTATTAATCTATATACAAAATAATGTGTACCCCCCACCACCACCATGGTGTAAAGATTGAGACATTCACATATTACAAAACAGATGCCAGCTGTTGCATAGATTTTCAACATTGACGGTTAAACATCAATCAGTTAAACTAAATTGAATAAAATAAATATTAGTTTTTTACATTTTAATTCAACACAAGGTGATCAGTTCATACAATGGTTATGTGAGCCACATGCTTATACTTTGTTTTATATAAGTACAAGGTAGGCTATAAACTCATCACCTAATAGGTTAGTTACTGGCTACTATGTTCTACGAGCAATGGAATAGGAAGTTTGACCTGTAGTTGTTTCTAGTTCTTTTTTTTTCACCCTAAACATACGACCCTTGCTGAAATTGCAGCCCCACAATTTTAGACTAAGTTCATTCGACTCCAAAGTAAAATTCTATACCATTCAATTCATCTCAGTACCTACAATGAGTGACTTCATATTCTCTTGGCTCCTAAAGAGCTTGCCCTGAACTACAGTGAGTGACTTCATATTCTCTTGGCTCCTAAAGAGCTTGCCCTAAACTACAGTGAGTGACTTCATATTCTCTTTGCTCCTAAAGAGCTTGCACTGATGCCTGTTTACCAGGGAGGCCGTCGTCTCCAGTGCTGAGGAAGCCCATAGCGCCGACACGGTAGTTCAGTGTCACAACAATGACGTTGCCTCTGTTGGCGATCTCCTCCCCATCATACAGGTAGTTGTCCAGGAAGTTAGCCCCCATGGCACCACCGACAAGGAAGCCACCCCCATACATCCAGACCATGACAGGGAGGTTGGTAGAAACTGCAGGAGATGAGATGGGTTTTTAAAGGTATTTTTAATTAGAATACATTTTACATTGAGAAGCATGGGAAGTAGCTGACACATGCTATGTCGTTATTGTATGTATTATATGATATTGAATAACACAAAATGCTGCCTGCACATGCAAGGACAAAATGTGGAGCTTCGTAATCATGTCATAATAATGAACCATAGTGTGGGAAGTAAAGAAAACAAAGATCGTCGCTACGTGTCCCTAAAAAACATGGCTTGGTATCAGGGATGTATTACTGCACCGGCCTACCGGGCCCAGACCAAGGGACCCAGGAGCTCAGGGTGCCCCGAAAGGAATTTTCTGAATGTATTTCTATTTAATGTGTTGTTAGTTTAGAGTGTGCAGATGGCTGTGCTTATTTGTGCCTATATGCGCTGTGTGTTGGGAGGGGGGGGGAAAGGAGAAGCACAAGGAGTGACTGATTACATATTCCGTTGTATGTATAAAAACGGCAAAGAACTTTTCATGGTGTAATCCATATTGGAGAAACTTCAAAAAACTATGGAACCAGTATTCTGAGCACCAGTTTTGCTCATTTGTTCCATGTTAAAAGCAATATTAACTCTTTTTTATGTCTTTCCATCGCTTTTTCGCTTCATCCATTTCCCTACATGTGGACGCATGCTGCACTTGAATTTGTTAGTAATAGTCGCACACATAGTCTGAGTATTTTTTGCTTTGGAGTGATTTAGAATTTCTTTCCTGTATTTTGCCTCTGTTTGATGACACCATATAAGCGTGTATATCTATTTCCTGATCTCTAAATCCTTGTTGCCTTTAAATGTAGGTGGTTCTATGATTAAATTAAATTGTGCCCATTGAATGAAGGATACCATTCAGTTGCAGACACCGTAAATGTGTGTGGTGCATGTTCAATGGCTACATGTATTCTATCGGAATGTGAATACCCAGGATAGTCAAGCCATGCCCTTGGTTTAGTCAGCAGTAAAGCCTCTATGTTAAGTGGGAGCCTATGTGGCAGTGGTGTAGGGTTAAGTGTTAGGTAAGAGGATGAGGATGGAGTAAGCTACCTTTGGTTCCCTGAGGTACCCAGATGTTGAGGAAGAGACAGTCCTCATCACCGCGGGTGTCTGTCTGGATGAGGTTGAGCTGGATGCATCTGTTCCTGAAGTCTCTTGCTTTCAGAACACCTGCGGACAGGAGAGGAAATAGGTGTAATGCAGCTGAACATCTATGTCTGTTTGTATTAATGCTACTGTGGTTTTAGGTTATTGTAAAGTTGTGAAATGTTTATAGTCGAATGCAAATAAGTATAGGCTGCATTCCTTAAGGGGGAGGCGAGAAAGAAAAGAAAAGCTGCTCACTTTTCACACACTTTAAAGTCTACACGTATTCTACCCTTGACACGCTTTGGCAGAAACCCCTTAAATCTGGGCATTTCTTATGTAAACATCAGTGGCGTATATAGCCCTATTTTTTAGCTGGAGCAGGGGTACAGTAGTCTGGGAAGTCCCGCCCCACTTCTTCCGGCCAAATTGATTTTGCCTCAGAACTAGGTCTGGCCAAGTTTGCATACCCGTTCATTTCAAGATTTCCAGAATCCTTGGAGCCAATCACAAACTGGCTTTTGGCTGCCTGGCGCGCCATTGGCGGATTTAAACTTACCACGGCTACGTTACAAAATCTACTGCACGGAGAGTTTTTAAACATTGGACATGGTGGCCGCCGAAGCACCGCAAAACTTCGATAAGGCAAGTTTTCTTTGAAAACAGAACAGAAACTTGCCCTGGAACAATTCATACAGAAAAAATATGTGTTTGCTTTATTACCGATCGTTGTATCGTTGTATAGTATCGTTGGTCTGATTGGTTAAAGGACTGTCCAATCAGTTGGCTGAAGTGGAGCGCCGTTGAGAGTTGGCCAGACCAACTGAACAAATGGAATGCAGTGAAGGGGCAGGGAATTCCCAGACAAGGGGTACAGGGGTAACAGGGACATTTTAATGATGACTAATGTCTCTCTCATCAAGAGAATTGTTACCACATTAACCATGCAGTTTCACTTAATCATGCTTCCCATAAGTGAATCTTAGTGACACTTATCAGATGGGTCACCCACCATCCCAGCCAGGGTGGGGTTTGGGCTTCTCGAAGCGAACAGGAGGAGCAGCGTAGGGGATTCCTTTGAAGACGTCCATGTAGCGGAAGAGTCCGGAAACACCATAGTTTTTTCCTGACACCAGACCCCCTTCAGTCCTCACAGTTTTCAACTGTGGACAAAAACACAACAAAGTACATCAGATCCTGAAGAACTAGATGTTAATCAACAAGAAGGAAATGGAACAGTTCAAACATTAATTCAATTCAATTTTATTTATAAAGTGCCAAAACAATAAAATGGTCTCAAGGCCATTAATGTTACAATTGTTACAGCAGTAACTCTAAGGATTCTTATGACTTTGTAATATCTAGAACACAATTATATAGTGTACATCACATGCCATACTTTAATGGCATCCTTTATTTACATGATCAACTGTTTAAATTGTTAAAATAATGTATTAACCAAAGGCAATAAAGCTTACAGAAGCTGCAGAGGCAGAGCCCAGACAAAGGGCTGCGGCCAACAGAAGTCCCAGCATGGCCATGGTGAACTATTAGTAACACCTGTAGGACCGAGGGGATCTTTCTTAGGCCATTTATACCCCTGAGCTACCCTCCCACATGTGTGATTTATCCAGCATTGAATAATCACACACTAGTTATATTTGTTAAACTAGCGTGTGAATTTGTACCTTTCTCCCAGAGGGTTAAAAAAAACACTACATGTGGACGGGTTGTCTGAGGTCAAGTGTTTTCAAGTGATGGGCTATTTTCCAATGGAGATTGGCATTCAAATAATCCTCAATTGAGCAATAATATCATAGCAAACATTCACAGGTTTTCTATTTTAATATTCTGAACTTCATTACCAGAAGGATTAGTCCAGTGATTATAAGATGTTTTATGTTAGCAAGGGCATGGAGACAGGGGGTGACGTAAAAGAACCTTGGAACACTGAAAGAAGTCCTTCATTTATCTGACATGATGTAATTGTAATCACCAATTTCACAAACCATGACATGATTGCTCAGTTTCAACCCCAAACCTCTTTTTGGAATGGGTCATCTTTACATGTTATGGTACTATAAAAAAATAATAATAATAAATAATAATCAACCATCAGTCCTACTGGCACTTAATATGACAAAACCTCTAAATTTAAATGTTCTTTTCCCACAATAACAGATACTCCATAGTGCATATGAAAAGAAACAGGTCCAAAAGGCTATCAGGTGTGCAGGTTAAGATAAGTGCGAACATAAAGTTTCCAGGAGGAGAGAAAAACCGATAAAAACCTTGAGACTGAGTCAGGGGCAGAGTGGAACAAAAATCCACCGGGACAATTCTGACTGCACCGGCCCCCGACCGGCCCACAACGAGCCCACAACTGGCCAAACCCATCCCCTCCACCTCCCATATATCAACTACACAAACAAAATGTATGGACTTAACAGAAATATGACCACTAGACCACAGGTGGCTTTTGATCATTATTGTTAGATTTAGTGTTGATGTGTGTGAGTGACAGACATGTGTATTTGTATATGTACATTTATGGAAATACGGAACAAATCGCGTCCCGTATTGGCTCAAATGTTATGCTACTTCGCAACAATGTGTCCTGTCAACTCACTCGCATCACTAGTTGACGCCGGCGGGTTGTTTTGGAATAAATACGTAATTCTTGACCATTTTTATGCACTCTCCTCCAGCACCCTCCTCTTCTTCATTCTGGCCATTTCGCCCCTCCTTTCTCCTGTGTCTTCTTTCCCTCCATCAAGTCTGCTTCACCTGCTCTCTCTCTCAGACAGCTACTTATTCATCTCATTGTGAGCTCATTGGCCTACCGGCCGACCGGGAAATCTCCCTATCGTCCCGATGGCCACTCCGCCCCTGGACTGAGTATGCTGGCACCACTCTTTCCTGTCCCATGGTTTGTAGGAGAAGTCGAGTTTGTCTTCCAGCAAGGATAAGCCTTCGCATGAGCCGCTCTGAGTAAAATGTTGTGGAGCTTCCAGGATCTCGAAAGGCATACGTTTGAATTACTTGGTCTCCCTTAATGGAGTTGATTTGGACTGGCAGGATGAGAAGCAGGCATCGATCCCTTCTGGTCCCAGTATGACCACAAGTTTTTGGGATACTGTTAGCGCTTGGGCCCCTGACTCCTTAGTTGGTTTTGTAGGTGCTGTAACAGGTTGCAGGGTGGGCAGTGCAGTAAACTGAGGAATCAGTCACCGGGGAGGTTAAAAGAAGGTCCAGTAAACTCAACAGAAACAGGTACAACTTGGGTATCTTTTCCCACAAACTCATTCAGGGTTGAACAAACAACACTTCAGGTTACTTTCCTTGTCGGTTCAGGTTACTTTCCTTGTCGGTTCTCAGTTAGTCTGTCCAGGTTCTTTCCGGCTTGGGGCTATCCTTCCCCCTTCCGGTTGCGGCTTAGCAAGCGCTTCAGCAAACGCTTCACACGCACGTCAGGTGCTCTCAGTTCTCTCTCGTGGCTTTCTCCCTCTGCACCACCTTAAGTGCTCCTTGAATTAGGTGCCTTAAGCACCTACACCTGGTTGAGTCCTGCTGCATTCTGGGAGATGTAGTGTGAATGACAGCCATCTTGTGGTGTGGCAGCCAGACCTCCACAGGAACGCCACACCCCTCTTCTAGCTGGCCCATCGTGATGCCACAGTACATTGGCTCTCTCCCTCCTGTTGATGTGAAGTACAGTAGGATGCCTTTGTCCACAAGTCCTCCAGGTCGACCGCCTCTCACAGTTCCAACTCCTGTGCCCGGCACACAGGCAGCAGAGTTCTTTCTCTTTAAGGAAGCTCAGCTTGTCTCTGCATTTCATCTGTTTGAACTGTTGCCACTGCTGCAATGTGTGACCTTTAGTGCAGCACAAACAACCTGGCACCACTGCATAGTCATGTCCTTGCGACGCATTCCTCCATTGTCCATTATTCTCCATTGATTCCATGGGTGCAGTAGTTGTAGCAAAGCTGTTTCCTTTGATCCCATTTTCCCCCACTTCGGCCTATTAGCCTTTGATTCAGTCATTCCAGATGCTAAGGCGCTTATGTCACCATACAGTCTTTCTATGAGTTCCACCAGGTATTTAAAAAGGGCTCTGTGTTCGGACTTCTCTAGTGTGTCCAACGCAATGGTTCTCCATCGCTCTCAGAGCTTGAATGGCAGTTTAGACATGACTGCCTCATATTACTTCGGCATATCCATCTCTTGTACTGTAATTCACCCTTTACGTTACAACAGCTTCGTAGAAAAAGAGAGTTTAAGCATGCAATGTGCTGACATCTTCGGTCTTTTTTATTATGGGCCAGAACAAAGACCTTTCTATATTTGCCACAGCAATCTTATTCTTACTGCCGAAATGTTCATGCAGCAGCTGCTTTGCTTTAGCATAGCCATACTCAGGTGTCATGTGAAGGCAGCTATGAACCAGCTCCCTTGGCTGACCCCTAGTGAACTGCTCAAGGTAGTAAAGGCAGTCACCCTTGATGGTTCTCCTCCACTCCTTGTTCAAATGCTCTCATGAAGGAGATATATTGCAGAGGATCTCCATCGAACAAGGGGATATCTCTCGCTGGCAATGATAATAGGCGTTGTTGATGGACGAGTGCTTGCTTTTGCATTACTGTGAGAAGGTATCCGGATTGACTTTAATCTGTTGGTTGAGTGCTTGCGTGCCAAAGTCGACATCTATGTTTCCCTTTCAAGTGTAGGATGACTGTTTGAATTAGTCTACTCCTTTGGTGGAGTTGCGACATGGTCGAGTCTGACATAAGGGTAAATCGGAGACGTTTGTTGTCCAATTGACCTGATTTGTTGAGTGTGGTGTACAGACTGTGATGGTATGCACTTCTCTTGGCCTTCACTGGCATATCACCAGCACCATATCCTTTATGGGGGACAGGCAGAACAAACACGGGATGTGCCAATATTTGCAGTGGATGCATACACTCACCAGATGGTGTACCATAATACTGTGTCTGTAAATTGTATTAGCTCAGAACTGATTATCATCGGACTTTGGAGCTCTCACCATGCTTAATCCCACAGCGGATTCGGAAGTCCAGTACTTGGTAAATCTTAGCTTCTGGATTGTCCCATGGGTCATAGCCAAACCTTACCCACAAGCTTCTCCAAGGACCAGTCAGTTCTAGTGTGCCGACACAAAAAAATCTGAAATCAAATCCACCTGGAAAATGACTGATTGTACTGTGTAATTATCATTATTTATGTTACAAGACACAACCATAAACAGCTTTCTCTAGAGCAAGTTCAGTGGAAACCCATTATAATTCAAAACTAAACCATAACTTATTTGAACCACTTTTTCACTTTCTGCATCTGACATAGGGTTGGATTGTTTTTTATTCACTCTCATAAACAGAAAGTTACTACTGTAAGCCTGTATTGGGTGAGAGAGGGACAGGAGTTGAGGTTGTTCTAAGCCCAGACCGAAGGGAGGCTGACTGTGACAGAGGGACTGCAACACCACACATGTTGGGGGCCTGGCTCATTCACACGCTCACCATGTAATATGCCAAGTAGGGCAGAAGCAACTTGAGCTTCTCTGGATGCACGTCCATGTTGGCCTTGACTACATTGCGGGACCAGATGGGCCATCTCTCAAACAACTATGGTAGAGTGAGCGAGAGAGAGAAAGAGAGATTGTGAGAAAGAGAAAGAGAGACAGACAGAGAGAGGGAGAGAAAAATAGAGGGAGAGAAAGAGAGAAACAGACAGAGAGAGAGAGAGGGAGAGAAAGAGAGTGGAACAGGTGGGGAGGAAGATAAGTGTAATAGAACATTGCACAACATCTCACAGTTTTATAGAAATCTGATCACAGGCACACAAGCTATGCTGCCAATGGTCTCCCTATAGGCTACCCTCGATTTTTGTGAAGACCAGTGCATCATGAAGTTACTTAATAGTATGACAACTTGTAAATAACTACAACAAATTACAAATACATTATTACATAAGATTTCATTATCACTCCCTCTCTCTCTTTAAAACACAAACACAGACATACACACACACACCTTTAGGATCTCTTCTTTGGCCCTTCTATGTTAAGGCGGCTGCTTGCTACAGCGTTGGGGGTTAACGGTTGCGCAAAATTTACTCGGTGCAGTTCATGCTCCCAAAGGTTGCGCGGGTTGTCATGAGCCTGCCATTTGCCTGGCAGATAGAAAGCTGTTTCCCTAACAGAAAGTCTGAAGCTTGAAGTTCTTTTCAAACCTTTACTTGGGAAGCACTGTAAAACTGAGTAGACATGCAGAATATTTTAGTAACCTCATCTCGTATCATTCGTTGATAGAATGCAGGCTGCGAGGCTTGCGTAAGGGCTTACGTAAAAAATGACGCAAGTCTAGAAAAAGGGGCCGACGCACGCAAGACGTAAGAAGTCGCGCAAGGGTCGCGCAAGGGGCTTGCGCGGCCTCTTGCGCTTGCGCTTACGCTTACGTAAGGAAGCATGAATCAGTCTTTAGTCTGTTACGTTGACGTGACGTACAATGTTACGTTTCCCAGACCAGTGACCTTCCTGACCTTCCTCTGGCAGTCCCTCGGCTGTCGTGAGTATTATGACGGGGATGCGCAAGTGCGTGCGTGACGGCATATGATGTTAGCATGAGGAGAACGAATGGGTAGGGCAGCACCCACCATCCTTCATAGAGCAGCGTCTCTAAAAGCTGATTTATGGTCAGAGATGTAAGCGTAAGCGCAAGCGGCCCTTGCGCGTCTTTTCACGTCTTGCGTGCGTCGGCCCCTTTTTCTAGACTTGCGCCATTTTACGCAAGCCTATTGTTCTGGCGGTGAATTGCTTGGCAACACCCCAAACGCAACGCGTAAGCACCTAGCAATTCATGCTCAACGCAGAACCAAGCAAGGGCCAAAGCAATGATCCCGCCCCCCTGTAACTATGAACTTTACATATTTAATATTGAATATGTATATGATCTATATTTCAACCTTTGACATACTGTATGTGTGAAACATTTTTAATTAGCCTGTAAAATTAGCTTTTGCTAACCCTGCAATCCACTTTTTTGCCCAACCGCACTGAAACTAAGTGATAGGAAATAACTAAAGATTTTAGATACTGAGAGTACAAACACATAATTAATTGTTTTGTCTTTTGTATCCACTACTGTGACAGAAGCTATGTGAATGATAATGATGACATGAAAACTGATGCCAAAAAGTTAGAAACTAGACAGGGTCAATGGCATCCTCACCCCCTCTCCTCCTACAGAGACCAATGGCCTCTCACATTGCAGGCATTTATCACACTCTAGTGGTGTTTTTGTGTACTGCAGCTGGCTCCAAAAGGTACTTAAATTAGATCTCAGTGTATGGTGAACCAGGAGTCTGGACGTGCTAACAGATTCAGAGAAACATTCCCTTCATCTCTCCAAGATTGTCAAAAATACCTTACAGTGAAGTGTAGTCATTTGCCAGGGCTGCTACTTTAAAAACTGCTTTTAACAAGTAATGCTTTAGGGAACCTAGCAGAAGCCACATATCCCATCAGGTGTTTCTGTAAATGGACGACCATAAATTGGGCTTAAGTCAAGCGCCACCACAAGAACTTTAGCAATAAAGTGATCCTCAATTGAGCAATAATTTCATAAGAATAAATTCAGATGTTGTCTTATTTAATATTCAGAACTCCAGATTCATTACCAGAAGGTTTAGTCCAGTAATTATTAGTTGCTTTCTGTCTTTCAGCAAGGGCATGGAGACAGGGGATGACGTAAAAGGACCTTGGTACACTGAAACAAGTAGGAATCCTTCAGGTATCTGCCATCATGTATTTTTCATTTTGATTTATTTGGCAATCAATACTGTCCCAGGGCACCCCAGAGACAACACACACACTCACAACATCTTAATCAGGACCTCTAAATTCAAACCTCCTAAAAACCATGATCCTCTCCTAACCTAAACCCTACTCCCATTGTGACCTATCAACCATGACATGATCCCTCAATCTCTAAAAATCTTATCTCACATAAGTTTTCAACCTCAAACCTCCCTTTTTGAATGGGTGATCTTTACATGTTATGATGCAATTAAAATAATGAATGCCTTACTGCTGTCAAGTACGAAATAAATGCTAAAAAAAAAACAAATCTGAAACTGAAATCTTTACAAAAACATTTATTTCTTTAACGCAAAAAAATGACAAAACAAACAAAGTATTCTTCAATGGTCCAGCTTCACATGTAGTCAAGTATCTCCGTTTCCATCTCATTCTCACTGCCATCAGACGGCTGGTACTCATCATCCTCCTCTTCCTCATCCTCGTCGTCCTCATCATAGTCTCCTTTGCTGCTAGCACTTTGATTAGCGCCTTTTGTTTGCTTTTTTTGGTACAGTCCACCTAGAGATTTAAAACAAAAAACTAAGTAGTCAGACAGAGTGTGGTCATGGCCATGTTGTGAAACTAACATGACTAATACAATTGCGGAGACTTAATGTGACTTAATGTGAATGTCATCATCAACAGAAAGTACTGTTGTGCAAACTCCCACTTTTCGTGAGAATCCTTTCTATTTCCTGTCTTTATTATTACACTTTCAAGGGCTGCGGTCGGATGGTCCGTCCTTTTTTACTAACCACTTTTCCTTGACCTTGTTGGAAAACGTTCATAAGGACTTAGGGAAAGACAGCTGCAATGCGAATATAATTCGACTGCACCTACAGTAGACTACTTCTTATGCAAAGGTGGATGTTATTGACGCGAGTCACATTGATTGGTTATTGTTTGGGTTGTTTTTGCTGCAGGCACGGAATTGTAGGTACCAACTTTAATTTCAGAGACTACCACTATCACATCTTTTGCACTTAATATGGTAAAAACTGAAAATGTAGAATTTATCAGATTTCACCTGGACAAACAGAGAGACTGTGCCACAAATAAATCATCCTGTGGCCACAATAGACACTCCATGGTGGAAATTCAAAGAAACGAGATCAAAAAGGCTATAAGTGGGAACATAAAGTTTCAGGAGGAGAGATAAAAACTGAGCTGCCTGCCATGGACGGTGGCAGTATTACCGGATCCGGAGTCCCGGACGGTGTGCTTTATCATGGCAGACATGATGTCTCGGAGCTCATCGGCCGTGCGGGGCACACACCAGCCATCCCGCTCGTCACAGCCCTCCTCCTTTCCATCGTTCTGGTGGATGATATTCCGTATTCTACGAGAGAGAGAAGCAGGAGCTCATGTTGGAAGTTTGTAATGGCATGATCTGCATGAGGTGCAAAGACGTGGAAAACTAGAATGTACAAATAATCTAGTAATGTAGCACATGGTTAAACAGGCCTTTAAATATGTATGCCAGAGACAAAGAGCCCAATGAGATAACCTCAAAGAATTCTTCCAAGACTTAATGGTAATGGACATTGGACCTCATTCTCGAACATTTCTTAACTGTCTTCCCTCATTTAAATAAACTCATTGGGTTCAGCTCTTCCAGGAAGGCAGGAGACAAGAAACGTAAATATCATGCAACTATAACACAAAAGTGTTGTTCTTACTTATCCACTTCCAGGTCACAGAGTTGGTAGAACATCTGCCTATACGGTGGCAGCATCCCCTCATGAAACCTGAACGCAGACTCCTGAAAATGGAAGTAAAGAGTATAATCATGTGCGTTGTTTGACACTTTGAACTTGTAAATATCGTGTTTTATTCTATCCGTTTTAGTTTTTCTCTAGGTGAAAGATTTTGAAAGATGGTGTTTTATATAAATTACATTGTGTTTCAGTCTTTTTCATTTTTTTTATTTTTTTTTAACATACTCATACTACTGGGCAGCTACTGAGTGATGGACCATTATACCAAGTGGTGGGCTATCACACAAAGACCCATCAGGACTTACAATGAACTACTGAAGATATCTGGGCCATCACTACAAAATGGAGGAAAGGACCACTGGGTCATCTTTAAAAAAACACAGATTCTAATGGCCTGTCAATCATGCCAAGCCTCAGCCAAAGCAAAAAACAATAACCCTATCACACCTATCTTCATACACCTTTCAGTACTAGCATGGAATTGTGGGCATTTAGCAGAGGCTTAACTACCATGTCCTTCAATTTAAACTTTTTGAAAGTCAGTGCACGTACCACTTCAATAAATTGTGTTCATTGTTTGACCAAAGTTTTATGATGCCAAGAGGAGCAGCCTGAAGAAGTTGTTTGTTGAGACACAGTCTTAAGACTTCTGTGTGTGAGCGTAGTCACATACATCTGTCTGCTGACAGATGCGGGGTGTACCTTGAGTAAGTAGCGGGGCTGTGAAGGCTTGCGGGAGGAACTGGGGCCCTCCTCTGTGATCTCTTTCAGGCTGGCAGGCTGGGGACCTACAACAGAACAGATCATGGTTCCATTCACCACAACAGCCACGGCATCTCAGAACAGCCGCTCACTCACAACAACAACATGGCTGCAGAACATGTGCAGTGATTACATGTGTGGGCCCAACATTATTGTAAATAGGAGACATTTGTTGTCCAACTGACCTGATTTGTTGAGTGTGGTGTACAGACTGTGATGGTATGCACTTCTCTTGGCCTTCACTGGCATATCACCAGCACCATATCCTTTATGGGGGACAGGCAGAACAAACACGGGATGTGCCAATATTTGCACTGGATGCATACACTCACCAGATGGTGTACCATAATACTGTGATTGTAAATTGTATTAGCTCAGAACTGATTATCATTGGACTTTGGAGCTCTCACCATGCTTCATCCCACAGCGGATTCGGAAGTCCAGTACTTGGTAAATCTTAGCTTCTGAATTCTTCCGTGGGTCATAGCCAAACCTTACCCACAAGCTTCTCCAAGGGCCTGTCAACTGAACAAAGGAACACACACACACACACACAAAGACAGGCAGACAGACGGAGACACACACACACACACACAAAGTTCTAGTGCGCTGACACAAAACATCACAATTGCACATGGTGCAATAAAAACTGATTGTACTGTGTAATTATCATTATTTATGTTCCAAGCCGCAACCATAATCAGCTCCAGGGTTTCCCCCAGGATTTCCTGTAAGGTGCGGTGGCACCTCAGCGGGGGGTCTGGGGGCCCCCCCCCAGAAAATTTTGTATTTCTTAGACGCAATTTCCTGCATTTTAACCGAATTGTGGGCCCAGTTTCAGCTCAATACAGAACTGTACTTTTGTTTCTAAATACAACACAATACTTGCCATGATCGGTGTTATACAGCCACGGTTTAAACCTAGGCTTTTCAACCCATGTTGGGTCCCAACCTGAAGCCCTGTGTTTGCCAGGTTTTTTATTGTTGTTGGTTGGCTGGCTCTTCTCACTGTCTTCCCTCACATCTGACTCTCTTGGTTCTAGGCAGCATTCTCCAGCTCCACTACTACTACCTGCCTATATTTCATTTCAAAACATTACATGTTGAAATATGATGACAAAATATTACTGTTTACAGTAGCCTACTTCACATACATTGTGTGACTACTATGACTATTGTTACTGACTACTGATACTGTCATCATAAGAAGATTTAGCAAAAGGGGCAGGTGTTTATTTTGGGGATATTTACACTGCACGCATAGTAGCCTGCTTGCTGAAGCCTAATGATGCTGTACAGCGCTTGCTACAACTACGTCATTAAGCAGGGTGCCGCAAAGTGGTCAACAAGTCAAACAAGAGAAGGCGGTGCTGAAAGGCAAAACACACACACACACACGAACGCATGTCCAAGTGGGGTTATGAATTCACAGGATATCTCGAGGTTAATTTGAGAAATGAATCGTAGGCTACCCTGTTCCGTTTCGTCATCTGGCTCTTTCCTTTTTTTAGTGAAGTATTTCAGCAAACTCATCTGAAAAAGAGGACAGAGTGAGACGATCTAAATGCATTAGAATTATTATCTTTGAAGAGGACGCGTTGACATTTTGGATTCGAAAACTCCGGCGGGAATTACTAGCTATTAGGCTAATTGTTTAACTGTTCTTGTATTTATTACGAACGAAATCGCTAAGTTGGTCGGCTTGTCCTTAGCCTAACTAATAGATCTATGAGCTCTGCGAAGGTGTCCGCCTATTTTAAAACCACGCAGGCCTCGGACTTGCTACCTTTAACAAACTTTGCTCTGTTGTCATCCGCTACAAGTGCAGGGCTCATTGAGGGACCACACACAGCTGTGCGTTTAGAAATGACCGTTACTGAAGCTTATTTACATTTAGCCTCCCGAAATAGACGCAATGTGAGAAACCAGCCGTCTACGTCTACAACATATTAGGCCTACGATGTAACCCCTGCACAATGTTCAACAACTTGTTCTCACATGTAAAATAAAATTAATTCAACGTCACGTACCTCTGATCCAGTTGTTCGGTTTCTAGTTTGAGGGCCAGTGTGTCAGAAACGAGAGGGGGCGGGGGGAGTATGTAAACCGGCTGTGGTAAGCCGTGGATGCCGTGGAACGCTGATCAAGTGCGGGAAAGGCAGACGAATCCTTTGATGTGGCAAATAACACACCAAAAAACAGGGCTCCGATTTTTTCCGATGCGTGGCGGGGAATGACGAAGGTGCGGCGGCCCGCCACGCTGAAATGAACGTAGCGGAAACCCTGAGCTCTAACTAGAGCAAGTTCAGTGGAAACCCACTATAACTCAATCTAAACCATAACTTATTTCAACCACTTTTCATGTTTGGAATCAGACACAGGCTTTGTTTACTACTGTCAGCCTGTATTGGGTGAGAGAGGGACAGGAGTTAAGGTTGATCTCTCCCTCATTATGAGCCCAGACAGAAGGGGGGCTGAGCTGATCTGAGCTGACTGTGACAGAGGGACTGCAGCACCACACATGCCAGGGGCCTGGCTCATTCACACGCTCACCATGTAATATGCCACGAAGGGCAGAAGCAACTTCAGCTTCTCTGGATGCACATCCATGTTGGCCTTGACTGCATTGCGGGACCAGATGGGCCGCCTCTCAAACAACTGTGGAAGAGTGAGAGAGAGAGAGAGAGAGAGAGAGATAGAGAGAGAGAGAGAGAGAAAGAGTGGAACAGGTGGGGAGGAAGATAAGTGTAATACAACATTGCACAACTGCCAACGGTCTCACTGTTTAGGCTACTCTTGATTTTTGAAGACTAGTACATCACAAAGCAACTCTAATAGTATGACAACTTTGATGCCAAAGGCCAACAAATAACTACAACAAATAAATTGCAATTTGACTCGGTCTCACTCTTTCACACACAAACAAAAAAACACACACACACAAACCTTCAGGATCTCTTCTTCTGCCTTTCTCTCAGTGGAATGGATGCTGACTTTCTTCCAGTTGGCCTTGGCTGCCTCCAGAGGTTCGGATGGCACCTCCTTGTCCTCAAAGGTAATAAAGATGGCATTGTGTGGGCGCCGCGCCCTACTCAGGCCAATTAGGTTATCGCCGGAGGCCAAAGGAGGACCATAACCCTCTCTGCAGAATCAAAAACAAGAGTCAGGATCGTCAATCAAGATTGTGTCGAAACATTTAAACTACCTCGAAAAGCCTCCATAGCGGAAGAAACAGCAGACAACCTTGATGTTTATGTAACCCTTCTAAACACACCAATTCTGAGAAGAGGCGGCCTGGGTGGTTTAAACCCAATCCATTTTATACTTGGAAAAAACCTTTGAAAAAAGTAACACTCTGATAACACTATCAAATTCATGTAGAAAACTTTAGAAATATCTCAACCTTTCTGTAAAAGCAAAGTCAAATGCAATTGCTCTAGACCAACATTACACAGAAAACACTTTGGCATTTGGTGTTGTTGAACATTGTAGCTGAGTATCCTTCAGAAAGTGATGGCCAGTGAGTGTGTACTCCTGACTATAGCTAAAAGAAAAAACACCATGACAGCGCTGGCCTGAACTGACTTGTGCTGGATGTCCGGGCGGTAATAGTAGTCCACAGTGCTGTCCTGGCGAGAGAAGATTGGTGGGGGGAGAAAGAGAGGCACATCCTGGTCAAAGAACTCCTTTTTCTCTGGTTGCCGCAAAATCACTTTGTTGTATAATGAGGTCCAAGACTTGTCTGGTTCTGAGTGTGCTGCGAGATACTGAATGTCTGCCATGGCTGCAAAGACAAAGCCATCAAGACATCAATACAAAAGTAACCACCAACATTGCCTGGCTCGTTACCATTTTTACCATAGAAGAATGCCAGTGGAATTGTCGGGGACAAATGCTGACAAGACCCAGGACAGGGCACCACATGATGAATGACACGATTTCAAGATTTGGGATTCTATTTTATTGTCACCTTGAAACTTGTAGGTCGTCTCAATCACACCCAGAATTTCCATGCTGATTTGCACATCCTGACTGTTTCCTTTCCGAACTCTTCGACGAATCCGAAGCAGAAGGTTGGTGGAGGGATAGCGGTTTCCATACACTGGATGACAGTATGGGTCTTTTGGTCGATACCGAAGTTCAAGACGTTTAGTTGAGTCTGAATATGTCTGTTCAAATTAGTGGATATATTTAATTAATCACAAGGTATAGTATAATAAACCCGCAAGTTAATAAAAGTCGCAAGTTATTAAATGCAATTCACGAGGCTGTGTCAGACGTTCCCTGGCAAGTAAGTCATCTACGTTTTGAGCTTAAGATTTAAGGAAGTTTGTTAACCACAGAATTTTCATTGACATTTACCTTAGAAACTCCCCTTTCACCCCCAATTGTATCCAACATTTTGTCTACATTTATTACAAATCCTGGGTATTCCACGCACACCAATCTGTTATCTGGAAGACTGACAGTGGCGGAGTTGCCAGTTATAACAGGAGCATTTGTTTTCCCCGCGCCATTTGGTTCACCGTCTTGGGGCAAGCTGCTGTGTAAAGAGTTGGAAACGTCGGAAGCCATAGTGGGTAGAAAAAAATGGAACCTAAATTTCTTTGCTGACACACGATATTCGTAAAATATTGCTGGAACGTTAACTAGTTAGCCAGCTAAAAAAATCACACCACCTCCCTCCATGCAACTTCCGTAAACACACGGGGTCCTTCATTCTTGAAACCCGACGGGGAACAGTATACGCCTTATGGTTCCACCTCATTTCTGAAATAATTTTGATACATTCCGTCTTGTATTGAATTGTTTTTGTGTTTTATGTTTTTGCACTGTACATTCCCAATGAGCAACATTTAGTTACATTTGAATTTATAACTATGCTTTTTCCCACGGAGAGCCTTGTATTTTCGTCCATAGGGGGGCAATATTGGCTGAGTTGGCTACAGCTTGCATTGAGGGAGGGCGGTAGCCTACAGTCACATGAGTGTAAGCAAAGATTGGGGAGGAGGATCATCTCTGGTTTGAGGTGAGGTGATAACAATATATGCCAATATTACTTTGAATCCCATAACCTATGAAGTAAGTGTTTGTGTCAGTTTTGTAATAAATTACCTCTCCATTCACTGACAAGAGATTGAGTGAGTCTGTCATTCCCATTAAAGGATTACAGCAGTGGGCTACATGTAAGGAACAGTCTGTATACGTTTTTTTCTGTTTGCTTTTCTTAAGGTTTCCTGGCTTTACATCCCTGTGTAAGAGCCACACCTGTTTGGTCCTGATTGAAACTTGTTTTTGCTTCCTTAATCTTGTGAGCAAACCCTTCCTTCATTCATTCTTTTAAAGACTGGTTTGCTTGAAAGGGAGCCTAGGTGTTGAATCAGAAGGCAAAATCCTTACCATGCCCCTCCTAGTTTGGACAAGGCTTTCAGAGGTAATCCATGCATGGCATTTCCATATGAGGGGTCACAGGTCTGCAAAACAAAACAAAACAATTGATTGGATGTCAGGATGGCCAAGCACCCCTTCCCTGAACAAATTGATGCACTGTAAGGCTAAGTCTGTTTGGTTAAGCCTGTGGATTTACTGGCGAGGGCTGACCAACAAAGGTTGTTTGGGAAGGGAAGGGGACCTCTGGACAATAGTGTGAAAAATAAATCAAATGAACAATTTCATAATAGGACTACTTTGATTTGTACCTTGTTGAGCTTTATCCATGCTTGAAAACGGAGAAGTATTAATGCACCTGTTGTCATTAATAGCCTATGTTCCACAAAGCCAATTCAAAACAAGGAAAATAAACTCCAACAAATGGGGTCTTGCTGCAAATCCGGCTACCTTGACATTTCAGTCGGAGTGTCATTGGTCCTTATGTCTTCAAAAACAATCATATCAGTCACTGCTCAGGTACAAATGCCTTCTAACTCACAGCTGAAAGGCATCCTGAAATACCATGTCATGGTTCTACCATGTTAACATGCAAGATTGAGCAGGTATACTTCATAGGCTACACTCAGTTTTAATCATTTCGCTTTAGCAAGTGTAAGTTTTCTATTGTCTTAATGGTAGTGTAGTTGTGTTTTGTCTCTACAGTGAAAAATTAGTCATAAAGACTGTTGATAGGCTAACTCTCAGGTTTGATAATTACAAAAAGCTGTTCTGCATAGTTGTATAATTGTCATAGCCAGTAGCCCATTTGAGGGGTGATTGCCTTAATGATAATCACCCTGTACACATGATGTTGACTTTACTGTTCTGACAAGGTCTAGAAATTATAGCATCAGTCTCCATGAGCTAATTTGCCACAGAAAAGTGTCCCGGAGAAGTTTGTGAAAAGTAAGTACGGTTACCAATTCTATATATCTCAATATACTGATCGTGAACAACCCTTGCAATTATTACAAATGTCACAAATGGATGTTTTTACTCAGAGATGCTGAGAGAAGGCAACAATGATCGCTTGAGGCTGTACTAGGTCCGGGAGTTTTAATAGGATGGAACGTTTACCTTGCCGTGAAAGAATAACTGATTAGTCTTTCCCTGTACACTTGAAACTATGAGTCTAAAGTGGCACGATGAGGTCGTTTTACATAACAGATGTTTAGATAGGAACTTAACCATCAGTGGCCATGTTTGAACACGGTCACTTGCTCACTGAAACAAATATGTAGGTGTATCATATTATCACCTGCTCACTAAAACAAATATGTTGATGTATCAAGTGATCACTGGCTTTGAGCAGAGTTTGTCATGTAAGCAATGCATGTGATGTCAAAGTTTACTTTATATCTCTACTTTGCACACTCCTACACATTTACTTTGGATTCTTAAGTCTATTAAAGTGGACCCTTTAATCCATGAAATGGTCCTGACCAAAACAACAATAACACTGAGCTTATTTCTTCTGCTAGTGATGACACACTAAAATATTAACTTTGTAGCTGTCTCTGTCTGGCAAGATATAGACAAAGTAAAACTCATGTGGTGGATTTATTTTTGGTGTGTGTCAGCTGTTGCAGCCTGTCTGCCGAGTCACCCTCTCGAGTCACGGCTCTCTGATAAGCTGTTAGGGGCTTCCTTTACCCATTTATGAAACTCTGAGCTTTGTAGAAGAGGAGGGTTGTGTGAAGGCTGACGGGGAGTGACAATCTGTCAGAATTTGAATTTGTGACTGGCTGTATGTGAGTGTGTGTGTGTGTGTGTGTGTGTGTGTGTGTGTGTGTTTCAGTTGACTGGTTTATAATGAAAGTGACTAACCAATAGGAATGAGTCATTTTTTTAATCCTCAATTTTCCTTTTAGTTAATAACAGGTGATACGTAAAACAACATCCTATACACTTATTTATTGTAATCTGTTTAGGCCAACATGGTCTGTGAGCATGGTGCAGGTTTGCCAATTCACGCTAGTATATGTCATGTGTGTCTCTGCACAAATTAGTTTGTTGTTCAGTCTGAGTATGTGTTTGTCTTGTGAAATGGGGTCGTGCTGGCAGGCTGTGGTACTGTTGTAGTTTCTGTGTGTCTATGATTACTTGTGCCTACATCTCTATCTGTGCATTGCGGCTGTTGGCTCCTCCCTTCTGCATCACTTGCGTGTTCCGACCGTTACGGCCTGCACCATGTGTGATAACGCCTATCACGCATGCATCATGGACTGGCCTGCTGGTCGAGCTTCTGCTCACCCCAGATTTCACTCCTGTTCTCCGTCTCTCCTCATCTCTTTATCTCTCTCATTCTGAGTGAGGTCCTCAACATTGGTTTCCTTTTCATCCGAGAATTTTTTTTCGACACGCTTTTTCCTTTCCTATTGCTCTAATCTCTTCTCTCTTCATTCCCCGCTTCCCTCTCTTTACCACACACACACTTTTCTCTGACACACTTTTCCCCAGTTTCTCTTCCTGGTGACACAAAATGCCATATTTGGTTGTTGTGCACAAAGCCTCTCTGAGAATTACTGCCTTCGTGCCTTCGTGCCTTGCGCACCAGGAAAGTTCTTCCCACTCTGCTGTCCAGTAACTGTCAATCACTCCGTATCTCCTGCTAGCCACTCGGGTCATGTGACCAGGGACATGTTTCCTGCATCCAGACGAAAAGACAAATCATCCTGCTTTGACCTCACCAGTCGTTACTTCTCCCTAAGGCCTCAAACTGGTTTTTGCCCCAGTGTTTAGCACTAGCTTTTAGCCTGTTATGACTAAAACATTTCCTGTGTCTCTCTCTTGGCCTGAATGGTAAACAGGGCATTTATATTATCAAGCATTACTTGAGAACTACATTAAATGACTATAGTAGAACTGTGCTACTGTGATCATACTTTAATTCCACGGCACACTGCTTTGATTGAGAAGGAAATGCATCATTGTGCTGCACCTTGGAAAGCAGGAATGGTTTAACAACAGATGACATGACTCTATATGAAAATTAGAGGTGATATACTTTACCTGCCTCTCTGCCCTCTCATCAAGTTTGGCCAAATTCACGTCCGATTGGCTCTCTATTGCTAATTAGGGGAACTTTGCACAAGGAAATACTCACGTCCTTTGGATTTAAATAATGATTGGCTCTTATCTGTCTGTCCTCCAGTAATCTGTGTGCTCTGGGTTAGTGCTGTGTCACTTCATTGCTGTATCTTCTCTTGTTCCCCTCGTTGTGTCTGTTGCTATCTCAGGCAGTTCAGTCTCAAACTCAATAAAACCTGAAAACGAACTGAGCCTTTGTTAATGATATGCTAATATGTTCCTCCCGATATGCGGACACAGGCCATAGTGCTTGGCCCACTATAAAAGCAACTGTAAAATAGAATAATAAAATCCTTAGAAACAAATATAGTTTGCAAAATTTGCAAAATACAATTATTAAAAGTTGTGAAACATACTATATATATATATATATATATATATTGAGTATTTAGTGTATAATATTTATTAATATATTATTCTAATTATTATAGCTATGGTGTAACTATTGAAATAATTCTTTTTTCCAGATAGGTGCTCCAAGAAGGATTATTTGCATCTTTTTTAGAAAATGCAAAGAAACCACAAATAAAGTGTTAAGTTAGTGTAACATGACAAACAGTGCTGACAGTGTTGTTTTGTACAAACATAATCCTGTGTCAGATTTCTCAGTAATTGGGATGGGTTAGGCTCCTTTCTACAATAACACTTGCCCAGGCAAACTCTTGGCTATGCTTGCTGTTTGCTTTGCCGTCATGTTTACATTTGAGGAGGAGATTATATATGGACATGCAGTAGCATGGATTTGTTTCAATAATTAACTATAAATTCCTGAACCCCCGTTCTCCTGATGTTTCTCGTCATGTTTACATTGACAAAAAGAGGATATGGCTGGGTTAAAGGGTTCACGCATCTGCTCAGCTAGCATATGATTTCTGGATACGTCACATTCAAGTCCTTTTCCCAGTTAAAAGAGGGAAAAGCGGAACAGATTGAGTAACATCTAAACCACCACAGTGTAAACATACCTGCTTTCAGGATGAAAACATTTAAAGAAAATTAGACAGAAATGAGGCAACTGGGAGAGTCCCTCACAGCACAGCACACACACACACACACACACACACACTGAAGATTTAGCCTCTGGTGCAGGGTACAGGCATCCATGTAGACCTGCGCCAGGTTGCTTTGCATACCTCATTTGCAAGCCAAATGCATCTCCCCTTCACCGCCTTCCTGACTCACACCTGTGTGTGAGTGAGTGAGTGTGTGTGTGTGTGTGTGTGTGTGTGTGTGTGTGTGTGTGTGTGTGTGTGTGCCTATGAGTGTGTGTGTGTGCCTATGAGTGTGTGTGTGTGTGTGTGTGTGTGTGTGTGTGTGTGTGTGTGTGTGTGTGTGTGTGTGTGTGTGTGTGTGTGTGTGTGTGTGTGTGTGTGTGTGTGTGCCTATGAGTGTGTGTTGTACAATAAATCTAGTTGTACATAAATACAAGTATGCGTGTTTACCTGATAAGGTCAGAGTGTAGATGTACAGGGGCTTAACATGTATTACACTGTTGGTGTGTACAGTGTGCACAATAACTGTACAGCATGTACACAAAGCCTTCTTGGTTGCCATGTGGGGTCAAATGACTCCTCCAAAGTAAATCTGATACCACACCATCTTTCAGTTTGTACAGTTTTGTTGTAGGGCCTCTGAACTTCCTAACCTTCTTCATGCTCCCAGGAACTGTTAGTCAGCCAATGTCCTCCTGTATAAAACCAGAACTATACATGTTTGACTTGTTTTTTTGATTAGCCTTTGGTTTCAAATGCTATGCAGCTTTATTGTAAAAGTATACACTTCATGTGAAACGCATTCATGTTACGCATTGGCATTGATGACATTGACTATGCTTCATTAGATTTTTTCCCCCTTTTTCCCTATATTGTCATCCAAGAGATGAGAATAAAAACAGGCATACTGATACTTTTTTTCCATTTCTCATTGTATTTCAGTATATAGGAAGAGTGTGTTCAAGCGTGTCATTTCCTAAGCAAGGTCATTTGTTATAAAATGTGGTTTCCCCAGTTCCCAACCCCCTGTACTGAATTATGAAAAATGATTCAAGTTTAGCGGTTTGCTACAACCTACATAGAGCTTTTCAGTTAATTAAGCAAGCCCAGGCTGACATATGGATTGAGAGGCAGCAGTACTTGCCATCTAATGGCACTGAAAAACTGTCCTTCCCACATTTGTTTAGACACCTTGGCGTTAGAAAGAGAGGGAGTGAGAGAGAGGGGGTTGAAGGGGGAAAGAAAAGGGGAAGTACGGGGAAGAAGGTATGTGTGTGTGGTGTGTGTATGTGTTTGTGTGTGTGTGTGTGTGTGTGTGTATGTGTGTGTGTGTGTGTGTGTGTGTGTGTGTGTGTGTGTGTGTGTGTGTGTGTGTGTGTGCGCGTGTGTGTGAACGCTCATCCCTGTGTCCCTTAACCCGCTGCCAGCCTGGGAGCTGAAACCTGTTTTGTGTCGGCCGCCGCCCTTCCTGCTCCGCTTGCTCTGATTGGCCGGGCTGTGCAGGATTCTGATTTGCTCTGTTTTCTCACACCAGGATGCAGCCCTAACTGTTCCGTGGCAGACCCCGTTGCTGTAGTAATATACACAGCCATTTGCATGGCCGCCACAGATTTGTTTACCAACTGTACCTGTGCACGGTCAGCCTGGAAGCCATGCCTCCTTTATGGACACTGATTTCCCCTGAAATTCCCACCACACATTAACCTCAGTTTAAACGAGTTTTACTTTTTTTTACTGTAGTTATGCTAATCAGCTTTAGGTATTTAAGTATGAAGACAATTATGCATGGGGTAAAGGATTATGCACGTGGTACATATAAGTTTAAATAGTACTGTGATGTCAGTACAGCCACAGGACACATTACAGCAGTACTCATGTAGCATGCCTGTAACTGAGATCAATATGGCTGAAAGTGGTGCCGGTAGCTTTCCATGCTGTTTAGCAGTTGATTAGATTTATCGGTTTATATGTTAAGTGTACCAGTTATCTACAGCAATCAAGTTGGGCACTCCTGAGAAATCCTGCACTTTTTGTTTATTCCTCTGTGAAGCAGTGGGAAAGATTTCTTGATGGGTCCGTGGAGCACCAGCTGTCACCAGTCATAAAGTGCAACGTGGCACTATGTTTAATGTTTTGCTTTCTTTTTTTTCTAGTTTGCAGTTTTGCACGCGTGACACTGATCGTTGACATTAGAGAGCAAAATGATCCATTTGTTTGCTAAGAATCACTTGAACCCCATCCCTCAGCTTTGTGTAAACCGCCCTCTTGTCTGTTCTCCTGGAATCTCTACCTCAGTTCCTTCTCTGTGTTTGTATTAAGGAGTTTCTCTGGAACTCCCAGCAAACGGCTTTGTCACGGTAGGCTACTCTTATTTCCTTGTGTGCTTATTCAAAGGACGGTATTAAGCATTCCATGGTGCATGCACGAAGTTACAGTTACTCGCCATGCCAAGAGACAGTTGTAATTGCAGTTAAATGTAATTGATGCTGGCAAGTCACCCAAGAAGGCATCTGATAACAGGCTTGCAGAGGTAGCATTTTGAATATGGCCCCTTCAAGTATTAGTGTCTTAACTGCACAGCCAGGTCTATATGCATTGACATATTTGTCCTCTGCGGGGAAAGTTATCAGATATTGTTTGGCTACAAGACTACATCAGGAAGCTATATTGCCATGCTAACCAAAGCCAGCATGCCCATCCCTTCAGCTTTACTTGTGCCCAAAACAGATTCTGTACTTACATCTTCTCTGTGCGAAAAGAAGGGGGGCCACAATTACAAACCAATAATTTAACTGTGCAATTACATTCACAAATTTAGACCACAATTTCCTCCAAATTGTCTCAAACAGTCCAGTCCCTGAAAATATGAAGGCCTGAACTACTGGCTTCATAAAACTGCTCACATAATGTATACTGGAAGGACTCAATAGAAAATGTAATTCCATTTAGAAAGGCTAAGCTACTGTATTGTCCTGCAGCCTTACAGTGACCTAAGTTTCCTGTGTTATGGCTTTGTGCTCATAACTATATATAAGTTGATTCCACTTCATTGCATGACTAGTATGTATGTTTTAGTTCTCCTTTGGTTTCCTTGGATCCTGTGTGTGTGCACAGACATGTTTATCTTCTTCTATCATAGGTGTAGGCAAATCTGGTCAATAGAGCAGCCTATTTACATGGACAGATGCTTCCACAACACCCCATTGTCCAGGAATATCACTGTGCAGAAGTCAGAAGTCAAATGTGGTACATCATAAAAGATACAGAAACCTTATTTATAGTACACTATAAAATGTTTTCCACCAAAAACCTTATTGGGAGATGAGCATTTGAATGGCTTATTTCCTTAGTTGTTTTCTATCTGTAACTGTCCTGTATGGTACACACTTCCAAAAGACCCTTGAAGTACATAAACTTGGTTAACACGAGATTTGCATAGAGCTCCAGGCACATATTTGAATGAGGTGCTATCTGCAGCTCCACCAGAGATTTCACAGCACCTTTGGCACCCCTCTCAGCACAGCCATTTCAATCAGACACGAATGTTAGCATCCGGATCCTTTCAGACAGTCCCCCCCCCACACACACACACACACACACACACACACACACACACACACACACATACACACACACACGGAAACAGACACTTCATCAGAAAGGCAAACACAGCCATGACACAGAAACTGAGTTTCTGTTCAATTCATCTTCCTGTGTTCAATTCATTTGACTTTTTTTTTCTGTGTCATAGCTTTGACAGACAGATGTTGGGTGGAATGTATGTGGATTTCTGGATTTCTATAGAGCCCTTACTTGTATTGTTATACTAAACATTGCATAACTCTGATTGTATTGACTGTATTGTTTGAATGCAGCTTAGATCATTTGTTAAACATGTATTCCAAGTAGGGGAAAGTTATACTGTGCCAAATTTTAAATCTATTTTTGTGGAGAGCGAGGAAAGAGAAGGCGAGAGAAGAGAAAGAACGAGATGGTTACTCTTAGGTCACATGTAAAAAAAACTTTATAGGGCCATTTATTCACAGTACACGCAAATAATAGAAAGGTTCTTCTCTCACATAAATATCACTGTCATCCTGGCAGATAGACATCAATTCATACAATATTTACTTTAAATAGTGTTGGTCGAATATGACACAATTTATAAAATACAAAACATATCTTCTGTGAAGGCACCTCAGCAAACACAAAAAAATAAGCAAGCATATGCCCAAACACCACATTTCTAACAAATATCATTCACAAAAATATAAATGTTCACAGTTGTTACTTGAAGCCATATTATGCATTTCTGTTATTTGCCCCAGTAGATTCTTTGAAGGCTTTACAATTCAACCTTGATTCATAACAGAGGATATACTATGCCTCATCTTCATGCTTAGTTTTTCTTTTTCATACACCAATGCTATTCCTGTCTGATTGGCTTGGCTCGGTAAAATTGTGGCTGACATTTTAGATGAGTTGAAGGGAATCCTCTTCCTGGAAAGCTGAAGTGTGATGTCATGTTTCCATGTAACCTTTCATTCAGGTGAAGATAAGGTCTGGAAAACCAGGTGGCTGCAGGCGGAAGCCAATCAATATCTCTCTTAAATTGTAAACTTACATACACCGCACTGATACACATGTACACATGTACCTGTATACAGCACCTTTTTGATTAGAAAGGGGTCCGAATGTTATATTGAATGCTTATCCTTGTGTTCCCTATAAATGTATGAGTGTGTATAAATATCTCAGTACTTTAGTCTTCTCTGTGAGAGAAGAAGGGAGGCCACAATTACAAAGCAGTATTTTAACTATGCATTTACATTCACAAATTTAGCTCACAATTTGCTGCAAATGGCCTCAAATGTCCAGCCCAGTAGAGTCCAGTCCAAATGAAGGCCTGCCTAAACCACTGGCTTTTTAAAACTGCTAACATACTGTATGCAGAACCCCTGAGTACCAGCATTTACATTTTACATTTACATTTAGTCACTTAGCAGACGCTTTTATCCAAAGTGACGTACAATGAAACTGCATTTATACATCAGGAGCAGTTAGGGGTTCAGTGTCTTGCTCAAGGACACTTACACATTTGGTAAGGAGGAGTGGGGAATCTAACTAGAAAACCTTCTAATTACTAAACGATTCTACTAAACGATTCCTCTACCTCCTGTACCTTCTGTACCACTGTCACCCCCGGCTAGCCTGAGTAGAGTGGTCAGGACTGATCCAGGATCAGGCAAACACACAGCTGTGTCCCGCTGTCACATCCTTCTCTGAGTCCTTATTTCTCACTTTAGGGTGTGCTGGCTCTCGTGGTGCCTGCGCAGGTCCACCTTCCTCTGGAAGCCCTTAGCACAGATGTCGCAGCCGAAGGGTTTGAAGCCGGTGTGCTTGCGGCTGTGCGTGATCAGGTTGGAGCTCTGACTGAAGGCTTTGCCACACACCTGGCACTTGTGAGGTTTTTCTCCTAAGGGAACACACACATGTTAGTGGAAATGATTCTGTTGATCAGTTGGGTTACAATTCTGAGTTTAGATCTAGCCATCATGTATTTGGACAACCCCCCCCCCCCAAAAAAAAAAGTGTTTACATATGTACATATACATGAGCATGCCATTTCAAAGTTTGCCCGCAGTGGAGAAACAATAATAGCCAGCTGGCACAACTATTCTCAAGTGGGCAAAGCCAGCAGCACCTGCTGTCAGCTGAGGCACAGAATGAAGACAGGACTGATGAACCTCTCGTCTCTTCCGTAACTGATGTGTGTAGCGACTTACTTAAAAAACTGTCCTGCAGCGTTAAAAGCGATCATTCTATGTTTTATGTACTTATCAACTGTACAAACAACAATTTAGTGTTCTGAGGAATGAGATCGCTGGCAGCAATGTTGACTTTCTGTCCTCTTTTCAAAAGCTGTGTTATTGGGTGGTGCGTGAATACATAACAGTGCGCAAAGAGCTGAACCACTGACGGTTGCAAAATGGCCTATCGCCAATTAACAAACGTGATTGAAATCTACTGAAAGATGGAAGCGACCTTCAGATAGTAAATAATATGTGAGAGTTATCTGAAGTTTATTGAGCTATGTAAAGACATGTTCCTACCTCCGTGCACACTTTACAATTTGGAGCATGCGCACATTACGCATAGTGAAATGTGTTTTTATTCTCTTTGTTGATTTAAGTTGTTTGCAAATGATTTATTACTGAACAGAAATTGAGCAAAGGCAAGATCAGCTTGGTGGAAGTGATGTGGCAGGCAAAAATGCAGGTTTCCATATTAAAATCATACATAAAAACACAGAGAAACAAACGGAAACGAACAGTTTTGATATAAATGTAATAGCTGTTTTTCTGTGTAATATAAACTTCATAAAGAGATTTTATTTATTTTTTGATTGGGTCTCAATTGTTATTATTATCAGATGCAGATGCCCCCCCCCAAAAAAAACCTACATGATATCGGCATTGTATATCAGCCATCGGCCAACCTGTTCTATTAATATCCACATTGGCCATTGAAAAACCCCTATCGGTCGACCACAAACACACACATTTACAGTATAGACTGACCTGTGTGGATGTAGGTGTGCTTCTTCATGTCCGATTTCTGGTGGAACCTCTTGCCGCAGTAATGACAAGGGTAGGGTCGTGTGTCTGAGTGGATGAGCAGGTGGGTGGACAGGGTGGACGAGCGTTTGAATGTCTTGCCACACATTTTACACTCAAAGCTCCTCTCCTTTGAATGGAAAAACAACATGGCGCCATCAGTTCAGTGGAAATTTCACATCAACTAACACACTGACTGTGTGTGGTTTGCGTGTGTGTGTGTGCATGGGTTGCAAAACTGGATTGATGCTTTATTTATCTCTTTATCTAGCCTCAGGTGGGATATACACCAAGAGGAAATGTTGACAACAGTATCACTCTTTCTCATTGCTGTAATACATTATAGAACCAAATCCTTTCACCAACTTAACCAAAGACAGGTGAAACACAGAGGCATTTATATCACTTGACATTGCATCGCTTCTCCTATTTCCTTGATGCGCACTGATGTTTTTCATATGATAACTGGATGTCCTGGGGGGCTGCCAGCTACCATCTGCCCCCTCTTAAATGTATCCGCTGGTTCTGCTTGTCGGTGGGGGTACCTGAGAGTGGACGTTCATGTGCTGCTCCAGGCTAACGGCGTGGCCGAAGGTCTTCCTGCAAATGGTGCAGCCGAAGGGCCTGGTACCGCTGTGGGAGCGTCGCACGTGCACCTCCAGTCCGTGAGGAGTGGAGAAGACCTGAGAAGGAGAGGAGGACACGTTATATGAGTTACCAGTGTATTGATTCATTGGCTCAACTGGTAAGGCAACATTCTAACCACACCAAGGTCATGGGTCTGATGCTGTACTTTACTCGAATAAAAGCATCTGTTGAATGACTGATTGAAAATTGTGTGAAAAACTGTCTGGAGCAAGAGATATGTATATAAAAGAAGAACAGCTCAGAAAGTCTGCAGTCATCCCAAGCAGGCATAGAAAGCAACATAACATAAGGCAAATCACATGCATTCTCAGAATCACTGTCATCACTCAAGTCCATATATGATCAGAGAAAATAGTTAAAATCCACATCTCCCTTTTGATAAGATATATAGGTTGATGGGAGAACTAAAGAGTGTGTGTGTGTGTGTGTGTGTGTGTGTGTGTGTGTGTGTGTGTGTACACGCGTGTGGGTATGCGTAGGGTGACAAAATAAAAAATCCAGCTGGAGCCTGACCTTCTCACAGGTAATGCAGTGGTAAGTGTCGGAGGTGGGTGAATAGTGTGTGCTGCAGTCCAGGGGCTGTGGCGTGTCAGGGGGGCTCCGCTTGAGGTGGGCACCATATAGGCTGGCAGTGTGCTGGAGCAAGGAGGATGGGAAACCAATCCGGGGGAAGTCATAGGGCGTGGGCAGATGCTCCCAGCCATAAGAGTGCTTGTAGTATGGAGGGAACTCAGACAGCTGAGGTTCTGCAGATAGAGGGACATATTCATGAAAATGTTGAAGAATGTCTTCAGATGAAGAAGAATTAAGAATTATTTAAGTCATGATTTTTAATTACACACCAGCATCTTTACACACATTTAATATAATATAGAAACTAAAGTGATCTGACATTGACCATTTGTAATCAAAAAGATGATAATTGGGAAACATCATGGAGTTACAAAGATTTGTCAAGCTTGGCAGGGCTGTTTCATTCCTGTCATATTGTTGGAACTATGTTGTCTCTTGTCCATCCTAATTCCTCAGACTTGAGTGTGTGTGTGTGTGTGTGTGTGTGTGGGGGGGGGGGGGGGGGGGGTTACCAAAGAAGGGAAGATATTATCAGTAGAGTTCCTCACCTGACATATAATATGGTCTCCCTGGAGTGAGAGGTGGCAGGGTGGGTTCAGGCAGTGATGGTACTGGGCACTCTGGCTCCTGCTCAAACTTGATGTTAGAGAACAAGTGTAACTGGGAGGGGAGACCACCAGACTGTGACTCCTCCTGAAACAATGTGTTGGAGAGCTCCAGAGGTTCCAGTGCCGCTAAAAGTGGATGATGAATCAGACATTAGACTAAAGGTGCTGTCAAGTTTACACAGGTTTGGGACTGGGTTGATTCAAATGAATACAGTTTTGGGTAGATACATGTCTTTTCCCTGAAAAAGTGCAGCTTTTAGAAGCAAATCAGATGTTTTTATTTCCACAACATGAAATTCATTCCACCGCCATTCATTATAACCTCCAACTGCCAATATCAGAACATGAATTAAGATATTTGTCTACTATTCCAGGCTCGATACTGCGAGTGCTAACACGGTGCACTTCCAAACTGTTTCCCACGTTGTTCTCGTGAATGGCCATAAAAGCAAGATACATCCACTCAAAGATAAAACAATGAAGGCACTCTTCTTATAGTGTCTTTAAATTTGCATATCCGTATAATCCACCCTAACCGCCCGGCTGTGGCAGGATCAGGACCAAGAAGTCTTATCCAAGCGTCAAGGATCTATGACTGTCACTAACGTCTAGTCTACACCTCTCCGGGGCTGCGTGTACAAATTATTTTCGCCCTACTTTTGCAGGTGTCTGCAAACAGTTTCCTATCAGTCCTTCAATGTTTTTTTTTTTTTTTTACTGTTCAGCGGGGCCATAGTTTTTTTTAATCATAAACAACACATTTTGGTCAATGACCCTTAGGCAGGACATAATAATGAAACCACTCTGAGACTATCACTATAACTGTCGCTGTGTAATCTTCGGCTATGAGAGAAAAGTGTCGTTAAAATGATTGGGCCACTGTATTGCATTTTATTTTTAAATGAGGGCACATTAGAATGGTGAGCAGGTATGTTATGTAAGGTGAACAGCAACATGAGTCTGTTGCGAACAGACTAATTAGAGGAAGGTGAGGTTTATGAATATGCTCTTTATGGAAACACGGCGTGCATGAGCGTAAAAGCAACAAATTCCTTTGGAGACCATTTTGTGTTTTAAAATTGGACTATTTCATAAAAGGATGAAATGCAAATAGTGTTTGTGATGTATACCTTTTCAATTTAAGAGATGAAAACTAAAAGCACATTTTAGAATCCATCTACCACTTACTTGAGACTGGTACCAGGTTTGACGGGTGTCTTGGTTCCGCAGGGACACCCTCACAGACACGGTGCACATTGTACGATGCGCATCTTTTGCTCTTCACCAGAAAGGAGCGAGGCATGGCTAATCTGTTAAAAATGTTATCCTTATATGATACTGAAACAGCCAATTGAAAACCATGTAAAAAAAAAATACTACACTGTTAAAATCATATCAAGGTTGAGTATGTGATCTCATTAAAAATAATTGGTTAGGTTAATCCAGGTTATTCCTGCAGCATAGATTCGTTCAGAGTGATCTGAGAACTGTTAATCAATTTAAAAGGCCATGCATTTTAGGTTACCAGATTACCAGTAGAACAAATGTATTTAAAAATCTAACATTTGGAAATAACTTCAACTAAACTTAAACATTAGCTCATCAAATAATGAAAAACGACTTCCTCTTTTATGTCCGAAGTTTTGAACTTATTACACATTTTGCTTAGAGTACTTATGTGTTGTATTTGTATAAAGACGTACAATTATATTGTTATATAGCCTAGTTACATTATTATCATTGCTCAGAACACAGTGTAAAAGATGAGTCGTTTACACGAAAACATACCTTTGGTTGAGGAGGGTTGAACTCCTGTTGGCCTCTTGATAAAAGCTATATTTTCCTTAATGTTGGAGAAGGAAAGTTTAACGGCCTTTAAATAATATGTTGCGCATTGCTTGACACTTCTGCGCCAAGTCCCTGTTGCTCCCCTCCCTGATTTTCAATCAGATAAATGTGTGGTGGAATCTGACTGTGGTTTGGGCCAATGAGCGAGCCTCATTGCTGGTACAATTTGCGTACCAACACAGCGCGCAAAATGTTAGCTTCATAACTGCTGCCATCTGAATCCATTGAAGTATACCCTTAAAACTTCGTTTACCATTATTATTATTATTTTATTATTTGCTTGTTTTAATATTAGAACACTTACGGTTATTGCAGAAACATACGTTTTGAACTTTTAAGTTAATTTAGGCTTTCTTTCTTTGCTTTCATACAGCACTTCGGTCAACGTGAGTTGTTTTTAAATGTGCTTTATAAATACATTTGACTTTGACTTTGTTTCTTTCTTTCTTTGATATATTGAAACATAAAGTCAGTCACTGCATCAATAATTATTTAGGCTACTGTTGAAAAGTCAAGGGTTCTAGGATTTATATTTACAGAAGGACAAAGCAAATGAAACATGCATGTTAAGTTTCACGAGGATACACACCAACCAGTCCTTTTGGAGCCAAATCGTGTTTGCGTGTAATTTGCATATACATATCAATTCATACGGATACGGATTTTTTTTTTTTTTACAAAAGGTTTGCAATTCGGGTGATGATTTGATGATTTTTGCACTGTTGCTACTGGTTTTGTCAAGTAAATAGACAATATGATGGTAAACGGTATGAATAGGCATATAGTGTCAGTTGTGTTTGTCAGAGAACTTCGACGTCATCTTGTGGAAACATGAAGGGCGTTATACCAACTGGTCACTCCAGGCACTTTGAGCAGGTGCAGACTTTGTGCAGTAATGCAATCACTGGATGTTTTATCTTGGTAAACGCTTGTAATGGCACTGTTTGATCACCAAATATATATAGTTTCCGGAATAGCTATAATGTTTTTATAGCTATAAAAACATTTACATAGACTGCACGTTATTTTGAGGACAATTGTATTTGAGTCGCCAGAGAAAGTCCAGAGAAAACATTTTCATACATCAGCAGAGTAAGTAGCTGGTCTTTTCAGCCCAGAGAATTTGTAACTTTTGCCTATGTCTAATAACATATGCATATATGCAATCGTAAACCTAATCCTAATTACATATGCCTATGTAATTATCTTACATAGATGAAGGTCTGAACACATCAAACCTCCAATAATGCTCAGCACTGAAATACAGTGAATTATTTTGACCACTAGGTGGCAGTGTTTAATCTCTTTAAACTTCAAAAATCAATCAGTGAGCACAGATTCCAGCCTCAATGAAGCTGGAGGGAGGCAGGCCATCAAAAACTAAACTGATGAGATATGGTAAAGATATGGTGCTGTAAAATAAAGCAGAAAATCTATAAGTGCTATATATGAACTGTGTTATATTTTTTAAATAGACATATACGATATTATATATTTAAGTGATATTGAACATGTCCTCTGAGAACAAAATCAAACAAGAGTCAGTCGTTTGCACCTTTTGTGCTTTATAAAGGACCCCTGCATTACTCCTGAGTCCTGCCTGACTCAGAATAATGGTAAAAGAAGACTACAAACATGAGGGCCATCTGCATAGAGATCAGATGGGTCATAGATCAGAAGGATCATAGATTATCACTGCAAGTGTTGGTTTAATGAAATATTTAATCTATTGAGAGAGGGAAAGGGTAAACCAGAAGAAACTGATACACTTGCTCACAGAAGCCAAAGCTTAAAAAGGGTCAACTGGAAAACAAAATATACATCCACTGATCGTCACTCGAATAAGCCTTTAGAGTTGCAGTCTGCGATTCTAAAACAATACCCTTTTAGTCAATTTCAAATTGCGCCTTGCCGTCCTCTGTCTGTTCTGTGTTTACGTAAAAAAAAACTCAGATATTTGTACACAGGCTCTGTCAATGGGAAGCAAAGTTGCTCAGGTGGAGCCACTAAATCAGACAATCAATGTATTGCTTGACAAACATGTAAGGGAGCATTGCAATTTGATTGGCTGTAGATTGGCAAATATCAGCAACCTTTCAATGGACTTGTTATGAAAACTTATCTTACAAAACTAAATCTGTGGAAATTTCCCATTATGTATTAGAACCCACAAAGCATTGAAACGAATAGAAAATAGTTTGGGAAGTATAATAAACATACTGTCTAAGAGTGTGTGCTTTCTTTTTGATGCTTCTATGCAGGTGTAAGTAAAGATGAAGATGTTTGTAGATTCATACAATTCATCTCATATATGAGTATGAGATGAATTGTATAAATCTACAAACATCTTCATAGGTGCACATAGGTCGTAGGTCAGTAGCAAAGGACTAGATGTCTATGAATCTTTCTCAAACCATGTTTGAATAATGATCTGAAGCTGATCGAAAAATGGTCAGCATACTAATTTTTTTTTAAAGGATCATATACAACTAATTTTCTCTGAAAAAAATCACGCCACCTCATAATGTCAACAAGAGGAAATGTAAGAAATTAGACTTAGATTTGTGGTGCTTAGATTACAGGCGTCTCACTTCTTCTGATGCAGCCTCAACATTAGGCTACATGAATGAATGCAGCATACAACACCTTAATACTGTTGTGAATCCTAAGGCTGTTCATGTTCAGCACAGATTCACACCACAGTTATTAAAGTGGACTGAGACCTAACAAGCCTGTTCTCATTACAGTTTTTTTTACAATCGGATACACACTAAAATCAAAAGTGTAACACAATTATCAAAACCTTCACTCAAGGAGCAAAACAACGGCTCAGATCTGCACAACTATAAGCACATTTAAACATCACACTTTTTGCGAAACCATACACACAAGTGATTTGCAAAGCACTAAACACACTTTTATGCTTTAGACACAGACGTATATCAAGAGGTCACTTCCTTGCAATTCCAAAACACTCTGTCAAGTTACCACACCTTTGAGCCAGTCAAATAAACACAGCCATCAAGTGCCCAAACACATGATTGCTTAATTGTAGACACAACAAACAGGTTTAAGCACTATAGAAATGCAGCAGATGAGTAACTGTAATCTGTCTTCAACCAAAATGGAAGGAGTCAAAAGAAGAAGAGTGAGGGTGACAGAGGAGGAGAAGGAGGAAGAGGCCGAGGCCATGCCATGAGGCTGAGGTCAAGGTGGAAGTAGAGGAAGAGGAAGACCTGTAGCGGGAGGAAAATGTGCTCAAAGAAGAAGACCAAATGTATCAAATACAGTAAACTTGAAAGGAGGACAGGCCCATATTCACGCAAGAACAAGATATAGAGATCATAAACATGCTTTTGGCAAATACGTAATGCTATCAGGCTCAGAGAAATTCAAGCAAACATTATCGGTGACCATGCCATTTTCAATACAGTAATATCCATCAGGTCTCTCAGTCAACACTGGCGACACTGACAAATCTGTACATTTTACTGTAAATTGAATTGTAACCTGTATTGGAAACATCTTTTCACCTTTGTCTGATATTTGCTGAGTTACAGTATTATGCACACTACTGAAGTAGCATGAAAACTGGGACATGTTTTGTTGTGATTCTCCATGTTGACATAATGACTGATTTGGGTATATGGAGAGAATTACGTAAATAATATTTTCATCTGCATTGGTCTTGGGTAGTGTTTTTACTGTATTGTGTATTTTCATTTTCTCTGTGTACTTCAATTACACTACTCTAATCACTGAGAAGTAGTATTGCTAAAAGTGTTTTAGGTTTATAACAGAAGTGTGTAAGTGGTACAAACAGAATTCAGTATATGCAATGTGTGTGTTTCATATGGTAACAAAATATGGTTTTGTTAAATGAGTATGTATATTTTACAAGAGCGTTTCATTTTGCAATGGATCTGATGTTTTTGCTCATTGGGTGTGTGGTTGTGCTTATTGTGTGAGGCGAGTGAAAAGCAAAACAAAGCAGTCAAAATTGTGTGTATCCGATCGTAAAAAACTGTAACATCCGTTCATTCTGGGATCCAGTAAATGAGTGCAACAGACTGCATCAGTGCAAAACCAGCAGACTTTAGAAAGGTGCATGGTGGTGTCATTGTTAGAAACTCAAAGCAATCAATGTAAGATCACCCTTGTATGACAGACAGACACATACACACACACACACTGAGAGAGAGAGAGAGAGAGAGAGAGAGAGAGAGAGAGAGAGAGAAAGAGAGAGAGAAAGAGAGAGAAACCTCCTGACCTTATTTTGCAATAAAAGAGAGGCCAAAAGGAAGGAGAGTAGGAGAATGGCAGCTGCCACAGCTATCTTTCACAGAGCTCTAAAAGTCTGTAGGTCTTTGGTTACACCTGATCATAGCCCTGTCTTGAACTCAGACTACACTGTTGAGCAATTTGCTTACAAAATAAGAGGTTCATGTTGCTTCCATGGGAATCATTTATGTAATCAAATTATGTGAATTAGTGATGCCAAAATATAGGCTTCACAGGCTACTGTGTGGCAGCTAAGCTGGTGCCAGGAATCTCTCAAAATAATGAATATAACATGTAATTTATAGCGCATATTGTTTGACATATCTGAAGTACCTCCAAGCACAACGAAACCTTACGGACTCGTCCTAACAGGTTTATCCTAGACCTATAGGATAGGCAGTTGCATGTGTTTTGTCGCCTTATGAGAATCTCAAATGGCGCATGCGCCTAGCCCCTGAGTCACGCGAAAACCGCATTACACATAGGCGCATCCCTCCACTTTGCAGAAAAACAATCATGTTTTTAGAATTTCATCTGAAGTTCTCCAGATACATATCTGTAATTAACCTGAATAAGTGCCATATTTTTTTTTAAACACGAAAGATGTAAAATAAGTTAAATGGACTGTGTTCTTGGAGTGAACAAACACACCACAGTGTAAGCAGGGATTACTTTGCCATCACGACGGCGGAGGGTAATTGCAGAGGGAGGGGTGTGCGGTGTTCAAGATGGCGGCGCCCTGTGGAGTGCAGTTACTCTAACAGGTAAACAGGTTTATTTATTCATGTGTTTAAAGATGCATTGCAAATATTCTAATATCTTGTCAGCTGTAGTGCTATATCTGAATAGGAAAGTGAATTTTCCGACCTCGGCAGTGACTGACAAAGGATATCAATTTTTTGTACAAAGCGCACGATTATAATGCCTGGTGTAGGGACTGACAGCGAAATACAGTTTGCTAGCTACAGCTATTTTAGTTTTTGAATTCTAGCGTTGTAGAACGGTGTAAGTCGTGTGGTATTCTGCAGATGCATGCTTATGTTGGAAAGATTTAGCAAAGCAAACGCGGAATAAGCCGAAGGAGTTAGTTTGGCCAACGATCCCCATTGTTCTCCAGAGTTGTTTACGCCAAGCAGTGGTCATTCCAGATTGCTAGCGAGAATGCTAGCAATCTAGCCACAGTAGTTAATCAAGTCCCTTTGTGAATAGAAGATTAGTAACACACAGCGACAGGCCTATGCAATCATGCTACCAGGTCTCAAACTTATTTTTCATCTTCAGCAATATATGATTATCGCCTCGTTTTTGCAGTTATCACTTTTCGTTATAGCGAGCTTTTTAACGCATCGTCACAGCTGCACAGCAGCATTAGCTCGCTGCACAGTTAGAGTACCTAAGTAACTCCACGTTCATTGAATAAAGAGCGTTTTCAGGACAAATGTGAGAAATAGCACCTTGTTTTCGTTAGCTACGCTGACGACACATTACATTGTAATTCAGCGTAATTCAGTAAGTTTGGAAAGTGACGTAGTGACCATTGCATCTGCATCTTAGACACAGAACTTCAGTATAATATTTAGTTTGAATGCGTAATAATTTACTTGGATGGATTCAAACAGCACAATACAATTGTATATTACATGGAGTTGTCACCGTTACATCCAGAGATTGCAGTTGTTTTTAAAGTGGTTACTGTACAGCGTTTTATAGACTGATGTTGGTGTTTACTGCCATTTATATCGTCCATCTTCTATTTTACTAAACTATCGTGTCAGTCTTGTGTAAAAGTAAGTGGTCAACGCCATTGTATGACCCCTTTTCCATTTTGAAGCGGCATTTACAAGCTCGCACAGAGCCAAATGCAATTTCCAGCGTTTGCGTGGAGGTGCAGAGGCAGCATAAAGCCTCTTTGTGTTTCCTTTGCTTAGTGGTGTGTTGCTGCTTTGCCCGAAGGTCACGGTAACGTTTGTTTCTGTTTGTGTCATAGTTTTCAGGGTTTGGCATATAAATGTATCAAACCAGCTGTATGTCTTGTCCTAAGCTTCAAATTGGGGCTCTTTTCTGTGTTGGCAGGGAGGAGTTTTGATTGATTGTGACTGAAGAAGGCCTGTCTTCACTGAGTGTTGTCTTCCAGCTGTGCTTGCCTGTCAGAATCTGTCAGCACCACAGAACACTCATTCTTCAACTAATCCCTGAGATGAAGGACCAATGGTGTTCAAGTGACCCACGGCCTCACGGCAGTGAAATATTAACTTGAGATGTCAGCTGCTGATCTGGTCGAATTAATTAAGGGGGTGTGTTTTCTACGAATTTGTGTTTTGCTTGCTTAATGCTATCAGGTTCTTGATTCCATGCTGACATAGTCTTTCTTGCTTTGCACTGTTCCAGTTAAAGTAGCCATGTGGATGGGATCTGACAAGCACATTCTTTGGACAGTACTGCATGAATTTGGGAGAACTCGAAAGCGGCAAACAGAAATCAAGTGCAACAGCTTCCAAACAGCAGGCTGCTCATTTCTTTTAAAAGTATATTGACAGTTAATTAATCAAGACAGTTGAGTGACTTAATCTAATAGAAACTTGGTGTAAAAATGTATAATGGTAGTAATGCTTTTCAGTAAATGGAGACTAGAAATAAGTGACGGATTGCAAGAAAAAGATACTAGGTTTACACTAAATATTTATGTAATTGTGACGGTTAGTGGGAATGAAGAATTTGCACCAGGCTGGTGGTGTTGTTGATGATAGCCTAGCAGTTTTGGTAAAGGCTGCTGCACACATGCCGACTATGGGGATAATGACCTGTCAGTCAGGAGTTATTTATGCTGTCTTGTCAGGGGGAAAAGATTTAGGAGAGCAGGCACTTTGAGGCAGCAATCGCTGGGCTGTCACCACAAGTAAAGATCACTTTCACCCACTCTACGCCCTCCTCACCCACTCCTCATCCCTTCCCTGGGCCCAAGAGTGTGGGCTTCTTCACGCTTCAGTGCCCAGCCCTCGTCTCACTGTCCTGTTTACAGTGGAGCTGTGTGGGGAACGGAGGGTCGGATCGGGCCTCCACAGAGGAGAACAGATTGGGTTTATTTCCTGCTGCATGCTCCCATGACCCCTGCGTGGCCAGAGTGGCATAGCTCTGCCCCCCCCCCCCCCCCCCCCCTCCTCCTTTCCTCCAACCGACGCCATCTGCATGTCTCTAATGGCGCTCTGGCTAATTTGTGAGACTTTGCACAAAGTCTCAAATACTCCATGGATGCCCCCACCTCCCTCATGTGTGCTCTCAGCTCAAAGGCAGTTACACAGGAGGTTATCATAGCATGTTTTGTTTGTTGCACGTTCCTTTTCAGCTGCTTTGTTGCTGTTGACATTTGAAAAAAAAAAAAAAACATTCCTACACATAGGTTATGTATGAAATACTGTACATTGATAATAAAATCCTGGTTTAAGTGGCATGGCTTTAGTTTAAAAGTGCCGTCTGTGATTTACACTGGTTTTAAAATGTGAGATCACCAGTCGTAAATCTCAGAAATCAATTCTTGGACTGTAAGGGAAAGAGTTAAATCTGCCGAAGAACAGTGGTAGTCACGATGACTGTTGATCGGTAACCCGCGGTGGATGTCACTCATGCGAGGACTTCCAACCCCCCCCCCCCCCCCCCCCCCTCTGGCTAGCTGAATCAGCAGACAGGGAGTCACGTAATGCCTTTGGAATACCTGCTCCTGCTAATGGCGCTCGCTAGATGTCCACCAGGAGCTCGGCCTGGAATGAGAGGACAGATTATTTTGTCATTGTGAATGCCATGGCCCTGTCAGTCTACATTTGAATGTGTGAGTGGGCCCTAATGGGCTGAGAGAGAGAGAGAGAGAGAGATAGAGATAGAGATAGAGAGAGAGAGAGAGAGAGAGAGATGGATGGATGGATGGATGGAGATAGAGAGAGAGAGAGAGAGATGGAGGGAGAGAAGGAAAAACATAACTGAGAAAAACACACAATGAGATAAGTAAAAAGACAGTACACAGAATGACTATGTATATGTGTGTGTGAGTGTATATGTAATCAGTTAGTAGATAAAATAACAGCAATGGCAAGGCAGGCCAGATGTTGTTATTAATGTGCAAATTAAATCTAAAATGTGCATTTCCACTCAGAAGATGAGTCTCCTCATAGCACAGAGGGGAGTCATTGTAGATTCTATTGCGGTGGGCAGGACAAATTTCCTTTAACTGGTTCTCATTGCAGCGAAACTGAAGGAGTCTCTGACTGAAGACACTCTGATGTCTGACTAGAAGGTTGTGTAGGGGATCCATAGTGTTGTCTGTTATGTTTAGCAGCTTGTACAACATCCTTCTTTTCATAACCAGCTTTAGGGGCTCCAGAGCAATCCCTAGCACAGAGCCAGCAATCTTTGACAGTTTGTTCAGTTTCCTAGAGTGGTCGGCTCTGATGCTGCTGCCCCAACAGATGGCTGCAAAGAAAATTGCACCATGACAGACTGGTAAAAGATATGCAACATCTTGCTGCATACATGGACTGACCTGAGCTTCCTCAAACAGTAGAGTATGTTCTGTTAATTTCCTGCATTTTCCACTCCAGTCTGCTGTCCAGGTAAATGCTTAGTTATCTGTAGCCTTCCACCACCTCCACCTCTTATCCACAGATGGAAAGAGGGTTCAGAATCAGAATCAGATTTTTATTTGCCAAGTTAGTTAGAACAAACAAGGAATTTGACCTGGTGAACTGACTCTGGTGAACTAGCCTAGTCTTCCTGGTCCTCCTAAAATCCACAACCATTTCCTTTGTGTCGGTGACATTACACAGAAGGTGGTTGTTCCCACACCATTCCACAAAGCAGTCCACCAGTTCCCTGTACTCTGTCTCCTGTACTCAGTCTCCACCACTGGCACACCCCACAACTGCAGAGTCATCTGAAAACCTCTACAATGACAGGATTGCTGTCTGTCTGTCAGGCAGGCAGTAAATAATGGTGTTGGGAGTGGGGGCGCTTCTCTCTCGTCCCGACCCATGAAGCCTTCGAAGAAGTCCACATTGTTCTGCTCCATTCGGTGAAGGTGATTGGCTCTAGCTGTGTTGAGCATTTGAAGGCACAGCAGACTTTTTACTCAAGGCGTTACTGGTCCTCTCATTTCAGTCCCCATGCTTAGTCACACGCACACGCTCACGCACACGCACACACTCACACATACACACAGACACACAGACACACAGACAACTAATCCATGTTGGACAAAATTAATTTTCAGTCGAGATGAAGGAACCCACTGACCCCAGTGCATGCTTGTTCTTCGGTTGAAGGGCCAAACAAAAACATTTGGACCAAGCAAGTGGATTGGCTCGCTTTGTGTCCCACCAGAGCCATTAGCACTGTGATTTCTTTCCTTCCATGCTGTGAATGCATTTATCCCCATTAAGCCACAAATCCAAGAAAACGTATTCAGCTGCAGGGTAGTGTTTAACCAAGAGGAGAGGACTTAGCTTTGCAAAGCTTGTCGATAAAGAAATGAAACCTCAGATCTCACTGCAGCCTTTTCCCTCCAGCCTGAATTGCAGGTAGACAGTAGACACTAGTGTTGACACGGGATTTTGTTTCTGTTTTACCATCCGGCTATTCAACATCACATCCATGGCACACACGGTCCGTATTACTTGACTGCTAGAGACGTAGTCAGGCATAGCAGAAATGTATGTTGGGGTTGCATTCCACTTTTCCTTTCTCCATCAGTTTTCATTTCTCTCCATATGTGCTTTACTCATATATGTTCAGGACTCATTCTTAGGTACAGTGCTGTGATCCAAGCTTGATATACGTAGGCATCTACTTATTTTGAGGGTCGTTTGAGGTGGCTTCCTACAGGATGGCACCAGAGATTTCCCAAGTTGTGAAGTTGAAGTCTAAGGGTGCTTAGGTTTATTTAAGCGGAGCTGACCCTGAACCTGCTGTTTCGTCCGCAGTTAAAGTCATGTAATAACAAACAGGAATGCCCTGTAGGCCCCAGGAGCTGAATGTTGCTTTTAAGCCATGCAGTGGTTTGGAGCGATGACTGTGCCATCTCAGTTTTAAAGGGAAACTTTGGGATTTACTTTTATCTGCGCCCTTTTTTCCCATCATTTTGGGTCCAAAACCGATTGAAATCGGCTGCAAATCAGCTATACAATGTACGCATGCATCTGGTTCAAAGTAAACCGCTTTTTTCCGCCACTGACAGGCTCTTAATCCAATTATAAGTAGAAACTGTAGTTTCTTTGACTGTTTGACTTTATTTTCTACTGAAACTTAAACTACTACAGTTTCTTATTCTGTACGGTGAGCTCGACATCTCTGTCGAGATCCTTTCCATGCTACCGCACACACACTTATAAAAACACTATGAGCCTGTCAGTGGCAAAAACAAGCGGTTTACTTTGACACAGTTGGTTGCCGTTTTGCGGTTGGCAGTTATAGCGTTGTAACTCAATACTGGACTGATTTCGATCTTTAATTGTCCTTAATTCAGAAAAGATCTAGAAATAGGGCCCAGGTTAAAAAATCCCAAAGTTTCCGTTTAACAACTTCCACTTCCACTGTTCTAAGCTTATGTTCGCAATTATTTGTAATATTTCTGCTTTGCTCTTTCAAAATTCAAAAATCTTTTTAAGTTAATTATCATGCATGTTTATACTTGAAACTGACTTAGTATAGTATTGGTGTTAGTTAACCCTGCCCCCCTGCAAGAAATGGGGACATGGAGTTGCCTCACCCATCTTTCTCCTCCTTTTTCTCAGTGGTGCCTGGAGACTGTTTCGGCAGGCGGCCTCGGGACCCCGGTGCCGCAGGACCGGAGGGTGTGTGACCGCAACTGAGCCGACCCTCCCCCTCCCCCTTCCCCTCCCCTCCCCCGTCCTGTGCCTCACACCCCTGCCCCATCGGCTGCAGTGTCTAGGAGCGGTGCCTGTTGCCCCGACACGCACGCCCTGCGCCCACCTCTACTGACACCTCCGCCATGGCCCAACAGCAGCCCCTCGTGGGGGACCTGCTTCCTCTCTTGGAGTCCTCTGACCTAAGGCAGCTGGAGGAGATCAAGGGTCTGATCAACGAACACCTCAGCTCCGGTAAGGAACATCGGGCTCAGGCTCAGGGCTTCAGGGATGCTCTACTCCAATACCTATAAATGTTGTTTTTGAACAGTGATGGAGTTTAGGTGTTGAGCTGCTCCCTGAAACGTTTTGATGTTTAGAGTTGAATATCACACCAGGGAAATACTGTGCACCTACTCCGCTACTGAGAGAATGGAGATGCAGTTGTTAGCTTTCAAGCTGGAGCTGCACTTGCGGTTGGTGGAAAATGTCAGGCCTCCTTGAAACAATGTTCAATATTGCCACCAACTTAGAAATGGCTGAGGCCTTGACAGCCTCTAGGAAGAGTTGTTTTCCATTTCCTGGAGGGATAATTGGGGTCAGAAGAGAATTCAGTTGCAGGTTCAGCTGATGGTTGCCCAAAACACTATGATGGTATTTGGCCTGTGGACAAACTGGTATCTCACAACCTGTGTGTGTGTGTGTGTGTGTGTGTGTTTTAGTGTTTTAAAAAAAGGGGTCTTGAGTTGAATTTGATTTCTGCCACTGCGGTATCCATGCTTTCAGTAAACTTGCTGCTTGCCCTGAGTTTCGGGTTTAAGCTCATCAAGCTGTTCTCTGAATGATGCCACTGTCTGTCGAATCGACAAACAAACAATTCAGAGGGCACCAATAGGTTCGCGTGGCCCTAATGCTTTCCAGAGGTTTTGATTGAGTGCATGTGGCCAAAGACTCATGATGCACCATCTGGGTCAATATAGCAGACTTGTTAGGACCCTCCAATTCCTGGCTTTTTGCCCTTTGGTGTTGGAGGGCCATTTTGGACAGGGGTTTTATTTGTTCATTTTGAGCATTTAATGTCTCTTTCTCATTGTCACGGTAGAAGTTCTATCCAGAGTGCTTTTCAAACTGTTTGATTTTGACCATTGCTTTTTTTTCCATTCCCTTTCTAGAGCGAGGGTCGGTGCTACTTAACACTCTTGTGGACTACTTCCTGGAGACCCACTCCGCCCAGGCCATGCACATCCTGTCCTCAGTGAGAGAGCCACATGACAAGGTATGCAGACCATTCAATCCTTATGACTGTGCTCACTATGCCAATCCTGCTCAGGTGAGAATATACGAAGGTCTTACTTTAGCCAGTGGCCATCAAGAACTGCTGATATGCTTTTTGGATACAAGGATTTGACAGGATGTATTTGTACGTTGGGAGAATAACCTTTGCATTATATGGTGGTGTCTGGAGATCTTTGGTGCTCCACTCATTGGTGTTGTCAGCTTGACATTGAACTCTAGACAATACTCTTTATTTGTGCGAGTGGGTGGTATGAACATGCACCACCTACATAAGTAAATTCAGACATTACCCCACCAGCCCCATATTACAATGCACTGACAACATCTGGGTGAGATCTTGTACGAACATGGGCAGCAAATTCTGCCCTACGAACTAGTGATTTGCTTTTCTATTACAAATGCAATGGAAACATACTTCGCCTTATTTTTCAACACCAGGGATGTGGTCAGTCTTAGCCTACTGCTTACTATAAACTTCTATCACGTTTTCCAACTGAGGGAGTTTGACATTGAAACAACAGCAGACTTGCTGTAGCCATGCATAGCCTTAGCAACTTTAAACTCCCTACCTTTGGAAAAATAATGTTCATAAGGCAATGCTATGTCAGTGAATATACAGTATAATGTTAACATTAGCTAAAATATGTGAGCATTCGCTAAGAAAACATTTAAAACATCTGCATTACTCTTTTATGTTTTATTGATTACCTTCACTGTAAATGAAATTAGCTACCTGGCCCTTTACCAAGTATGTAACCATCAACCGTTTTAAAATGTCAAATAAAGTTGACCTTGGTTATCCTTGCTAGTAACATTAAATCACTTACGTTGAAGCTAACGTTACCCCAACTGGAGTTGTTTACCATTGCAAGGCAATGGGGCTTGTCAAAGCCCTTTTATTTTAGATTTAAAAGGGCCAAATACATGTAGTTTCCATGTAGAAATCGTCCTGAATGAGTTTTCTTTTAAAGCAGCATAACGGAAGAATTGCTAATCGCTAACGAGATGCTATGACAAGTTAGTAAGTCAACAACTGTCCTAACACAGTCAAACATCAAGCAAGTGCAACACAAGACAAAGCAAGACGGTAGAAACCGGGCGGCTTCAGGCAAATCTACATAGCGCAGTAATATGCCTACGGACCCTGGTATGGCAATGGCACGGAAGCGATTCTCCATATAAGTCATAGCCAGTGGTGGGTAGAGTACTGAAAATTGGTACTCAAGTAAAAGTACAATTACCTCCTTCAAAATCGACTTGAGTAAAAGTAAATATTCCAATTGGAAAAGTTACTCGAGTAAGAGTTAAAAAAGTACTCTGTTTAAAAGTTACTCAAATTACAAGTTACTTTTTTGTGTTGGAGTGTTTGGATCAATGCAAAACATAACATGAGTATTCAGGAAGAAATGCACTCTTGAAACATTTCTTCACAAGTTGCTTCATTGTATCATGTATTTTTTTTTCATAACATGTCTCATAGATCACACATACATTACTTTTATTTTCATTAAACCTTATTACACACACACGCCAACCAGACAAGACTAGACTACATACTGTAGATCTGATATCAGATCAACTCCAGAGATGTATACACACACACGCAGACCGTTTTTTGTTAACCATACCAGCGCTATTGATGTGATAAATAATTTTAACATACTGTAGCCTAGGTATAGCCTACTTGTTTGTGCCCTTGCATATTATAGCAAACGTGCATTCGGACGTTAGCTGGCAACTATGTCAGTCAGTCAAACAAACTGCTAACTTTAACGGTGGCCATCTAGTCGTTACGCTAGCTGCTAACATTCTAACGTGACTACTGCAGCTAATGTAGCCTAACGTTAAATGGAAACGTCTTGGCAGTATAGAGTTTTATCAAAGAGTATAGAAGTACCTCTATACTCTTTGGTTTTATGTGCAAGAGTTTGCACTGCGCCTTGTGCATAGGATGTGAGTTTGTAAAATGGTAAAGGATGTAACATTTATCTCCAGGACTAGCTGCAGTACAGATAAAACGAATGCAACTTGCCTGAACATGTTTGCGAAGGTTCGATGTGGAGTTTTTGAACGCTATGAAATGACAACAATGCTGCGACCTGTGGAGGGCGCGTTGATAACGCATAGCTAACTGACCTCTCCGTTTTTACCCTCTGGTTGCCGTGCGCTTGTATTCCAGTAAACAAAGATATGTGTACTTTTTTCACAATACTCATTTTAATGAAAGCACAATGGAAATGTAACGGAGTAAAGAGTAGAATTCTAGTTCAAATATTTACTCGAGTAAAAGTGCAGACTTTATAAAGGAACGCAAAAAGTACTCGTTACCCGAAAAATTTACTTTTTTACTCATTTGTGTTCCTTGTAACGCGTTACTACCCACCACTGGTCATAGCGTTTTTTTAAGCTGTTATTTTAAGGTAAAACTGCTTATCCTAACCCTAAGCCTGAAGAACAATTACTGCATAATGCCACTTTAATGTCAGAGTAAAATAATAATGATGACTAAATAATGATTTGGTGGTATAAGCTTCGCACCCATTAATTTTGAGCTCACTCGCCTGGGTCATATCCTGCTTTTATGTACATGACTCATGCGTCCATTTCCCTCACCTAAGGTGTGAGTGAGGATGGGTACCACAGAGCGGACTCTGGATCTAATTCTGCGGACATTGTCTGGAGTTCATATCTGAAAGAGGCTTCAGTGTGAAGAGTCGGTAAATGAAGGGTGCAGTGAACCTCTGCACATATGCCTCAGCTCTGCCAGGATTAGGGTTGTGTAATTTTGACATGTGCGTCTAGAAAGAGGGTTGGAAACCTTAAGCGACCCTCTTTGGTTTCCATACAAGGATCTGCAGGTTCTACCTAGAATCCTCTAGTGGAAGGGTCTTTGCAGAAACATTTGAAGTGGATTTCATGGCCGTCAGCCAATGGTTTTTAGGTGTGAAGAGCCCTTCAGAGTTTCAACAAACTCTTAGTTCTTTGTATTGAATAGATGAGTCTACTAGAGCTTCCAGCTTTCAAGGAAACATTTCTGAGCATTTGTATCTGGAAACACACAAGTCTAACCACTAATCTGTGTAGACTCTGTTCTGTGGTGAATACTTTCCTCTCAGTGGAATGTAACATCATCCACAGTGGTACACACTAACACATACCGTTGTGATGGATCTGTTTATTGATCCAAACAGCCATGAGCTTGCACTAACATGAAGTATTCTTCATGGTGTCTGTTTTGATTGTGGTTAGAGTTGGTTTCCTGTGTGGAGAGCTGTTGAGAAAAGGTTATGGTCTTGATACTCAGAGTTGAATTGGCACAGGAAGGCCTGGCTCTGTTATTAATCCTTAATACAAATCCCCCTCAGATATCCAACTGTGTGCAGTGGGCTTGTGTAATGGCTGGTTTAGCCATCCTGTGGACACCTTGCCCAACACAATAGGCTTCTATTCATTTTAGGCTCCTAAACATCAACCTCATACCAGTTGAAAGATGAACATTGATCTCAGCCCCTGTTGTTTGTTTGAAATGCAGATTTGAAACCTTGAACACACACTTTTTTTTGTCTCACTACCCATCATCTGACACACTGATATGCGATCTTCATGCTCCGCTCTTTTGCACAGCAAGCCTACGTCAGAAGGTATTCAGCTTGCCTGTGTCCTGTTGCTCTGAGGGCGAGAGAGTGAGCGAGTTGGCGTGTGTGTTCCCATCCCTACCAATCAGGCTGAGTGCGTTTCAGGGCCCACCCAATCGGCATGAATATTCTCATCTCCACTGGAGAGGTGATGGAACTCAGGGCTAGCGATGTACCTTCACACATTAGTCTCGCTTCTGTTCCGCAGCCCACTCACCAGCGGTCACCAAATGACCCTTTCAAAATGAGAGATGATCTCATACATAAGGCCTTGAGAGGAACTGAAAAGTCGCCACGTAGATTAAGTCTGGGAGGACGATCCGTGGAAGAGAGTAAAAGCACCCACACATTCCTCCCATGGTACATTTGACAGCATCACTTTTTATTATGCCGCAGTGGCAGTTAACTGTAAAACATCATCACCTGCAGCCGAGCTATAATCTGGCAGGCCTGCCTGGAGTTGCTGCACTTGGTCGGTGCCACTTCCTAGGCTGGTAGTGGTGACAATTACAGGAATGGTCCCCTAGTCGGCCCTTTCAGCCTCTCTGATTCCGCTATGGTGAAGGACCCATTATCGTGACGTCAATGTCGAGCAGTGGCAGTATTAACATTAGACCGCTTAACCATATGATTTCTTGATAATGTTTGGATTACCCCAAGGTCGAGTCAACAGTTGAATTATGCTATGCATAATGGCTTCATGGCAGCTGTTGATAAATGAAGATACTAGCACCACTGTTGATTAATTAAAGCCTATATTTCAGCTAATTTTTTGCGTGTTCAGTCAATGACAGTAACCTCCACATGTTAACTCTGTGAGCTTGTAATCTCTGGGTGTGTTCACCTCGTAAGGTCTGGTGAAAAAAAATCAACTTTTGCTTGTTGTTGTCTTCCAGTCATGTTGTGTTTAACCAATAAGTGTCAATCATCCCTGCAAGCGCCACCCAGTATTTTCAGGGCCGCTTGGTAGTACTCATTTCGGCCCAGACAACGGCCCTGAAAGAGGTCCTTTAGGGGGCGCTTCCTGCGGTCAAAACACGTCAAAGGGGCTGGCCCCCCTAAAACGATGTGTGTGTTCCAACTGTCAAAAAGTGCCTTTTGAGGTTTGTCTGTCTGACGGAGGGAGCAAGCAATGGCAGTTGTTCTTGACAGGGCTGTAATGTGTCATCATTGCCTCCCTGAAAGTCCTCACGTTGTCATCAGGATACTGTTAACAGTTGTAAGCAGTGTTTTATGATCACTATCTTCACAGTTGAGTCACAGGCTTATTAGTAAAAAAAAATGTCCATTGTTATCCAGTATGGTTTGCTACAGACATCTGCTGTTGGTTGCTACATTAGGTGTACATTTACAGTGAAGGAGCTTGTTTACCCTCTTCATTTAATCAACCGCTTTGGTTTCCCGAGGGGTTATGAGAGGTTGTTTGACAAGAAAAGAAAAAACCGGTTCATCAGTCTACAGTGTGATGTCATTGATTCAGTACCTCAAAACCAGATTAAGCTGGAAGGGAAATTGTCAAACAAAACAAAATATGACATCTGATATGTCATATGTCAATAATATGGTAATCACATGCTGTCTTTTCTTTTTTTTGTCTGTGCATGATTGTGTGATGGCCCTTTGGAAATGTTGTGGCAGTCTGATGTCATGATGACCAGATTGCTCTTTGAATCCTTATCATCACACTAGTGTTTTCGGGATTAATATGCTGCTTTTCACCTACTGGATTATTAACAGTTGAACCAAGAGATTAAAAATGTATAAACTACGGTTAGACTTGAGGGCTATAAATGTTGGCACATCCCATTCCCATCCCATTAGCAGCAGTTTGTGAAAAAAATCCCAGAAGTATTCAATCATATCCTGGAATAGTGATAGACAAGGCCAATTTCTTCTAGGAATATCCCAGCACAGCTGCAAAGGGGAGGCCCTGCCTTGCACTCTTTCAAGATAATGGTTGTCAAGTTTTTTTGGGTTCACCAGTTGAACTGGAGTTGAAGTGGAATTTAGCTGAGAGTAAATGCAAAAGGAACTGAATTTTAATAGAATCGAAGGCTTAACCGTCTGCAATCTTTCTCTCCTGCAGCACCTTCTGGATAAGATGAACGAGTGCATGGCCAAGCACTCGTGCCGGCTGCCCACACTCAACCTGCTGGGGCACGTCGTCAGGAAGCAGCCGTCCTGGATCCACAAGATCGCCCGTTACCCCCTGCTGCTCTCACTCCTCAAATGCCTCAAGGTATGCTGGGAACCGCAGGACCTAGTGCCAGGGCGTTACAATGACGTTTGACTCCTCCACCCCCCCCCCCCCCCCACCCCCCCCAACTATCCCTAAGCTTTTGTTGGGTCAATCAAAATCTGCGCCCTATGTGACTCAACCACAGAACAGGCCATCACAGTTCTGTAAATGCAGTTTAGTCATCCGCACCATGTTGTGTAGTTATGGGAGAGTGTATTTTGTCTTGAAAACAGAAATATAGGCAGTCAGAATATTGTTAAAGCCATTTGAGTGTGCAGACGCTGTGCCAACAGAGTGAGTGCCTCACAAGTAGCCAAATCCCCGGTATAGCAGCATTTTGGAGGCAGATAAAATGCTAAAAATGCTTTTGGGACTTGATGCAATCTTGGCTTTTGAAGTGCTCTTCAGTATTAAATCTTGCACAGGGATACACAATGACAAACAAAAGACTTTAGAGTATGCCATGACTCATCTATCAAAACAACATTAGTACGGCACAAAGTACGGCACCAGTATGTGGATTTTACTCAAACTCAAGGATTTGCATTTTCATGTTTGCATAGTTGTATAAGCGCATTCATTTATTTCAGCATTAACTTTGACAACTGATTGGTGAAGTAAGACCCTTTTCATGTGTAGTTGAACTCAAAAACTTGAAGAGGCACAATCATGTATTTGTGTTCATGACCATTTCTTTGTGTATGTCTCCAGACGGATACCGATGTGGTGGTGCTCATAACAGGGGTCCTGGTGCTCATCACCCTCCTACCCATGATCCCTCAGGCAGGAAAACAACACCTGTACGAGTTTTTCGACATTTTCGGACGACTGGCATCTTGGAACCTCAAGAATCCAGGTAAATTTAATGTCCAGTCTAAACTCACCTCAGATGGAGCTACCGAATTATAGCATGGACACAACTGTTTAACACAAGAAGGTGATTTTTCTTGATTCATTTGTCTGTGATCACTTCCTCAGAGTAGTTTTAATTGATGTGGCGAGAAAGTAATGTGTTTTTTTTACCACATTTTGATGGCTGGAAATATCTTCCTCGGCAAAGTGCCTGGACATGTCAAGATTGCATTGTGGTGGTGTGCCCTGTTTGCTTTGGCCGTCTGGCCCAGCTTACAGAGCACACACACACACAAACACACACACGCACACACGAACACGCACAAGAACACGCACACAAACACACACACACGCTGCAGGTTACAAAGCAAACAGAGCCATAGGCTGCCTCTTGTTATTGATGGAAGAATCAGGATTTCTTTTTAATCACCAGGTTGGCTGCATGTCAGTACTTCGATATTTTCAAATTGGATTATAAGTGCTTTGCCTTGCGTAAGAGGATTTTCTTTGGGAAGTAAACAGGGGTGATTGTTTTCGGAGACACTGTTGAACATGCATTCTGTCCTCTTGATGCTGTTGACGTGTAGAAAGAGTATTTGTGTCTGCAGAAAAACATCATGTCCAAACGGTCGTGTCAGAAACATCATGTTTATCAAGGTTGGAATCTGTGTTGACTGACTGTTCGAAGAAGAAGTGAAAATGAATGGCTATTATGAACCTCCTTTCTCTTTCTTCTCTCCCTTGTCTTCACTTTTCTCTCCCCCTGTTTTCTTACTCCTCCTCTCCTCCCCTCTTCTCTTCTCATCTTCCTCTTACCCACTTCCCTCTGCTGTAGGCCATGTGTCGGAGGTGTACCTGATCCATCTGCATGCGAGTGTGTACTCTCTGTTCCATCGGCTGTATGGCATGTACCCTTGCAACTTTGTCTCCTACCTGCGCTCCCACTACAGCATGAAGGAGAACGTGGAGACCTTCGAGGAGGTGGTGAAGGTGAGAACCTCCGCTCTGATTTGATAGAATTCGAATGAAGTGTGTCAACTGCTCATTTCCACCGAGTAGCCCCTAGCTACGATGGCTGTCTGAAACATCAGGAGACATGTTAAATCAGCTGCCATTGCAAGAGATTTCACAGGCACTCTGTCAACCGCAGGCTTGCTGAAGTGAGATTGGTTGCTCAATGTTCTCACCCCGCCCTCAGCAAACAGCTAATCAATGTTTTGCAGCATTTTCACTTTGACAGCTGCCAGAGGCAAGGGTGCAGTGTTATATGTGTGAAGAGGGTGGTATGTGGGCGCGACAGTGGTGCAGGAGGTAGAGGAGTCGTTAAGTAATCGGAAGGTTGGAAGGTTGCTAGTTCGATTCCCCACTCCTCCCCACAAGTGTCTGGGTGGTATGTGGGCGCGACAGTGGTGCAGGAGGTAGAGGAGTCGTTAAGTAATCGGAAGGTTGGAAGGTTGCTAGTTCGATTCCCCACTCCTCCTTACCAAGTGTCTAAGTGTCCTTGAGCAAGACGCTCAACCCCTGATGTATAAGTCGCTTTTGATAAAAGCGTCTGCTAAATGACTAAATGTAAATGTAACAGTGATGCTGTTCACCACACTGTTTAACATATTGTGAAGAATTGTCAATGTAGCTGTTGTTGGATGAATGGCATCTGTGCGCCCAAAGTAAACCGGTGGAAAAATGTGGTCTTTACCACACCACAGTGGCTAGGTTTTTCACCTGGCAACACTAATGTTCCTGTTCCTCACTGAAAACTGGAGCATCAATTCAAGCCTTGCACCACCTTTAGCTGATTGTAGACCCATTCAGATCTTTTTAACTGTATCTCTGTGACATTTTATAGTTAGGCTGAAGTTATTATAAGCATGGCATATGTGTCCTCTGTCATTGCCAAGTGCACCCTTCCTTCAAACCAACATAGGTAAAAAAAACAAGAAAAAAAAAAAAAAACAGGTTAAACATGAATCATTGGACCTATAGAGTAAGTATGATTAGAGATTCCACTCATTCCACGGGGGGGACAGAGTAGAGGAGAGTAGGGTTTAGAGACCTGTTTATATACACTGAGAATAAAGAGTAAAAGTAAATTCTTTGGTTGTACTACTGTGACCTTAGTCACCTAATTTGGTTGCAAAATGCCTACGGTGACCATGTAGTCACAGTCTGGAGCTCAGCACGGTGTTTGGCGCTGCTAAAAACAAGTTATGTAAAAGTAGAATGCTTTTGTGGGTTGGACCATCACTTCCTGTCTGTACTTTGCCCCACAGCCAATGCTGGAACATGTCCGCATCCACCCAGAATTAGTGACTGGAACCAAGGACCATGAGCTGGACCCAACAAGGTGAGACCACTAGGCCATGAAGTACTCTTCCATACGAGGGGAAAAGGCTCAGGATCTGCCCCGGGTTTGTATCTAAGTAGTTCTTGTGGTGCTGTGCTCTCTGTGAAGAAGCCTATTGTCCAGGTATTACATAAAGATTGGTTTGAGCCAGAAATAGACCTAGTCTTAATTTTCTCATACTGGATGCCTGGATGGGAAGGCGAAATAGTTTTACCTAAAATCTGAAAAGAAACTCAAAAAGTGAAATAGACATAACTGCTTAAAAAGGGAACCGTGCTAATGGATGCTCAAACTAAGCCATTATGCTTCGTCCCCTGACCACAGGTGGAAGCGCTTTGAGGTTCACGACATCGTTATTGAGTGTGCCAAAGTGTCCCTGGACCCCAAGGAGTCATCATGCGAAGAGGGCTATGCCACCATGCCCGAGCACTTCTCTGCCCATCTGCAGCTTCGGCCGACAGACTGCACTGCCAGTACTGCCAGCCCCTACACTGATTTCCACAGCAGCTACGGTCAGAAGCCAGTGCTAACAGTGCTAGCCAGTGCTAACAGTGGATCGTATTTACAGTACCAGTCAAAAGTTTGGACACACCTTCTAATTTTTTGAGAGGTGTTTTCTTTACTTTTATTATTTTCTACATTGTAAATTTATACTGAAGACATTTAAACTATGAAAGAATACATATTAAATGTGTATATGATATGAAATATGTTTTAAACAAAAAAAGTGTTATCTACCATGTAGAAAATAATAAAAGTAAAGAAAAAACTTTAGAGGTTGTGTCCAAACTTTTGACTGGTACTGTATATGCAGACATTTTCTGTAGTCTTGTATCATGCTTGTATCATCACTAGGTAGCCATGCATTTCAATGCCTTTTAGAAGCTCAGCCAGATCATCTCTTTTTCCAATTTCCTTGAAAAACCTAATTTGTGTTTCTTCTTTGTTGGTCTGCTTACTTTTAACTCTGGCATTGCATGTAGTTGATGTTTGATAATTTTTTATTTGTGGCGTGCAACTCATGTCATGTTGCCATCGATGGTGTGAACCCCTTAACAGGCAGTTCCTCATCGACCCAGTTCTCCACCCCTCGCCAATCGGGCCCCCCACCCCTCTCCTTGCCCCAGCTCTCAGGGACCCAGTGCAGGAGCCCACCCAGCACGAGACGCCAGGTAAGGGCCCAATCTCTACCTCCACCTCATTGGACCAGTGGCCAGACTTGCCAGCAATGGCCAACTTTGCACATTGCCTGTGAAATGGCGTAAGTGACATGAATCAGTCTTTTGAAAGTCAATAAAATACCTCAGCCCAGACATTAGTCACATACATTATATTGTCAATACAGTAATGGGCTGAATGTCATCAAAAGCCCTGTGGCCTTGGGGATTAAAACATGGGAATTCTAAGCTGCAGACCGTTTGACTCCAAGTTTTTCAAATCTAAGCAGAAAACAGATCTCTCTGTGAAGCTGTTGAAACACCCTACAGTATCTGCAGATAACTCAACCCCCTTTCCTTGCCTTCCGCCCCCTCTCTCTCTCGTGCTGTCTATCTCTCTCTCTCTTCCTCCCTCCCACTCCTGCTCTCTCTTTCTCTCTCTCTCTCTTTATCTCTCTCTGACATTTCTTGTGGCTGTGAGTCTGTAAGGTAGCCAAAAAGACCGGGTGAAGAAAGGGAAATAAAACCTCCTTTTACTTTTACCTCCTCCTACTTTCTTCCCTATGTTTACCTCTTGTGTGAGGTGTTTTGTGTCTGTATGTGTGTTGTTTGTTTGTTTGTTTGTTTGTTTTGCGAGGGTGTTTACTCCTGATCAATCAGCTGTGTCAGCTGCTGTTTATAAATCACCCGTCCCTGACCAATCCAATGAACCCAGACAACCCCCCCCCCCTTCACCCCCCCCCCATTATAGCTCCCTCCCCCACACCCCCAGCTCATGAATCGTGTCCTTGTTTTTACCGAGTGAGTGTGTGTGTGTGTGTGTGTGTGTGTGTGTGTCTGTGTGTGTCTGTCTGTCTGTGTGTCAGCGAGAGAACGTTGAGTCATTGGGGTGGGTGTGCAGCTCTTTTAAAAACAGAAAAACATGCCATCCCCGGCGCTGACGCAGCGCTGGTTGCTCTGGCAACAGGCCCTGATTACACATTCATGTAGAAAGGTTAGTGTTTATGGGCTGTGTTGCTTGTACCGGATCAGGTAATGTTGGTTATTGTGCAACACTTATTCTTTTTTTTTGCCGTGCAGTGTGTGCATGGTGTTCCATTTTGACGCAGCGTCCCTGAACTCAAGACAGACAGGCAGGCTGATTGAATAGATCTGATATTTCAGGTCTCCAAGGCCCCTGCTCATCAGATGTGCTTTTGCAGTGTGCTTGCAGTCTGTTTCTTTTCATATTGAATGTCCTTGTGTTCAGTCTTGTCACAGAGGATTCAACAGTATTGACCAGTGGATTAAGCTCCCAATCCAAAGCACAAGTAGTTCTATTAGCTTATGTGTCCTGAAGCTCAACTGGTAGAACAGGGTGTCTACAGTTCAATAGTCATCAGAGGTTGCACTCGCTACATACCGATGAAATTTATATGTCCATGTATATGTTAAATGATTCCAAATTCTATCACCACCCAATAATTGCGTAAAAAAAACACATTAACACATATAAAGTTGACAAGTAGAGTATTTCTCCTTACAATCAAAAACAAATACTTTAAAAAGAATATATTGAAAATACAGGGAAGTAGAAAATCTTATTTTGAAGATATTTTAAGGATATTCAGTTGTGCTACAACAACACATGAAACCACACCACATCCTTGCAGCATTTGGAGATTAGCATCTTGGCTGGATGTAACATTTCACCGTTGGCCTTCACAGTGGCAATGGAGGTAATTATAAGGGCATCTGAATTGATTGTTGGTGATGAGAGGCTGCATAATGGCACCCAGTTATTGCCCATCCAAGCTTATATGGACAACATAATGATGCTTACAACAACTGCCCCATGTACCCGTCAGCTGTTAGCCAGGTTGAATGGCAATCTAAAATGGGCAAGGATGAAAGTGAAACCTAGCAAATGTAGGAGTGTATCTATCAGTAAGGGAAAACTGATGGAAGGTATTATATTGATATACTGTATATGAAAACATATTCTGTCTGGTTGTAAAGCTGTCTTGATCCAGGATCGCTATATGTGTAGACATAATCAGATTTTTAAATAATTGATGAAGTTGTTTGAGAATGAAAGAGTTGAGTTTAATTCTTTGCCAGTTAATGACAGGGACAGTAGAGTTTCTTTTGTGCAAAAGGGGCAGAAAAGTGGACACCAGGCACGTACAAACAGTGCTGGCAAATGGGGGAAATGGGGCATGAACTAGAATTGGAGATTGCTAGCTGATGTTGGATGGCAACGTCAAGTTTCACAGTGTATTTTTGTAAAAGTATGTGGCCAGACATGGTGTTGTATTCTGGGTGTGAGCGCATTACTTACTATCTCAAGTTAACAATTCCCTTTGAAGATACCATTAAGGAAGCCTTTGAACGGAAAAGGAAAAGGTTGGCAAGCATACACAAGACAAGTGGAGAAAGATGTTAGAGGCTTTGTAGGGAAAGTCAACCACAATACTTCTGTTGGATTTTGGTTATCAAGGACAGTCACTCAAAGGAACTTTTAAAGGAGTTGTCTGAGGTTGCTGAAAAAGCGAGTCAGTGGTTCTGGCTGAGGTCCTAGCAGACTACTTGGGGACATGTGATGGAACCAGTATTATGTGAAGAGGCCTGTTGCTGCAAGATCTTTGGGTGCCTAAAGTGACTAGGGGCTCATAATCCCCAGGGGTTGTGACTGTGAGACTTCACAAATATGGAAAAAGGTACAGGAAGATCAATGACTAACTAAAATAAGTTGAAACACAATTTCAGCATTAATCAGGCAGGATAGAACGAGCCTAAAATTACGCCACGGACGGTGCGTTACTTGAACAATCTTGCCTGAAACAGAAGGAAAGTGCTTCAGACTTGGCAAAGAGGTTATCAATGGAAATCAGAGTTTCTGTGACAGCTCAGACAGTGTGAAGAACATTGCATAACATCAACTTCTTCATGAAAAGACAACCTTGCTTGCTCTTCAGCATAAAACTGCAGAAGAACACGAAAAGAATCCTGATGAAAATTGGAAGCAAATTCTTTGGTCAGTTAAGATAAATGTATTTGGCTCAGATGATGTCCAGCGTGTTTGGCTTGAACCTTGTCAGGACTTACTACAGTGAATGCATAGTGCCGACATTGAAGCATGGAGATGGGTGTGTGTTTCAGCCTAAAAAATGAAGCAGTTACTATATGGTGACAAAGTTTTAAATCATCTAAGTGTTATTGCACAGTGGTAGTTGCACATTGGTTGAATTTCTTCTGTTGTATACTCTAATCTTAACAACCTTGTGTGTGTGTGTGTGTGTGTGTGTGTGTGTGTACACAGAATTCTAGCTGTGAATATAACTCCACGTATGGCATGAAGGACCCCCTCTGGAGCCCCTCCTCCCTGTGTGGCATGGCCACACCCCCTTCCTCGCGCGGCATGTCACCCAACCCAGAGCTATCCCACAGTGCCTCTCACCTGCCAAGCCGCGTCCAGAACACCTCGGGTAAGTGTGGCAGTAGGATGGAGGTGTTTGGGGAAGGGGCGGGGTTATATTTTTAGCCAGAGTCGTGGGAGAAGGATATTTCTGTCAACAGTTGTAAGAGGGCCAGTGCTCGCTATTATTACAGTGTTTGTTTACACAAGAAATACAGTTTGACCAGAGCTGGGAATCTGTTTGTTTGCTTTGCTGTCAGAGATCATTCTATGATTTACCCCTTTGAAACAATTAGATTTTTAACCCTCAGAATGTACAATTGTTTTCTTGATAATGCCCATGGTTTAAAAAAACTATACATACATAGATGTACTTAACATGAGATATTTTTTTTTTATGATGTCACATCCTGTGTTTTTGATTGTTATTTCCTGTTAGCTGGAGGGAAAGGGACCCCGTCCTCCAGCACCCCAGCAGCTTCTTCCCCTCCCCCGACCCTCTCAGACGAGTTCCCACCCATCTCTCTGGCCCAGGCAGCCAGCCCCACGTGCAAGGTATGGCATAGGCACACACACACACACACACACACCATGCTGACCTAGTGACCCAGGAGTGAAAGATAAAGCTAAACCTGCATAAACTTGTCTTTTAATAGTCTTAGTTTAAAAAGGTCTTTGTTCAACACATGTAGTCCTCAGGTTTCTGAGTAATTTACAGCTAGCCTTATATGTTAGCTCTGATTAACTTATTTGTCTAAGGTTTGGTTCAAAGACTAGCAAGATTAACCACCATAAAAACCCCTTGCAAAACACAAACAACAGCCTGGATAACCTTGGAGGAAAATGGGACCTGACTGTTTGTCTTCAAAGTGAATTTGCAGATGATTCCAAAACTAACTTAAGACATACTTAAAAAGTTGCTGCATACTTTAACTTGAGGTAGCAACACGTTCTCATAACTCTCAACAGTATTCAGCTTTCAGAGCAGTAGAATAATCCCCGGCAAATTAAAATGTTACGTGCTTGTTGTTCCATTCAATGGTTCATTATGAAATGGAGGTAATGGTCCAACTATTGCAAAATATGATTTGCAGTTGAAGCGGTGAACAAGAGGGTGTCTGAAAGCAATTTGCGGCCTTGAAAATCTGTAGGAGAATCTGTAGGTCTCTTTCCGAAGCATTTTGACAACACAACCAAGTTGTTTACCTAGTTAAGAACTCTCATAATGATAATTGTGCACGGCTGCTCTACAGAGGTATTCTTCACGCACTGCAACCTTTCGCATGTTCTGTATGAGCGTGCTCTCTGTGTTTGTGGGAATGTGCAGGACTAAAACATATTTCTTTGCTAGTGTTTACATTTCCAACTTCATATTCAGATTCGGGCCCTAAGTAACTCTTTGTCTTGTCCTTAGGTTTTGTCAAATTTGTTACTTTCTTGTGGTAGTCCTGTTGTTTTAATGGCTCATAATTTGACAAACAGCCCTTGCTGATGATGTCTCAGCCTAACTTGTTCGGTCCTGTGTAGGATGGCAAAGCTGGAGAGTCAAACAAGCACCACTTGGTCAGACAGGATCCAATCAGAGAGCTGGACAAAGGAGATGCAGAAGCAAACAACCACAGAGGTGAATGGGACTTGACTATTATATTACTTGCACCCCAAGATACTCATTCTTCCAGGTGAACTATGCCTGTCATAGATGGACCAGGTAAAACAGGGCTCCTCCATGTCCCTGACCGAGCCCACTGTCCCCAAAAAACTTAAACTTTTTTTGTTTCCCTGGAAAAACCCATCGAACACCTTCTTATTTCTCTGGAATGGACCCATGTAAAGCCCATGGGGAACTTTTTGTTTTGTTTTCTAGGCTGTAATATTTGTGTAGGTATGTATGAAAAATGAGCCTAAATGTATGGAATTAAATACAAATGTTTGTGCCACCTCCCCCTGTTGTAGATGGAACAGGTAAGGGCTCCTCCATGACCCTGACGGAGCTGTCGGTCTACATGAAAGAACAGGAGCAGTTACGCACGGAGAAGGAGCGAGAGGAAGGTGAGAGCCTATCCAGCACGCTCTGCTTATCTCTCACCTGTGGAGAGCTTATCTTAATATGCCAATATTTAGTGTCTCTTTTTCACTTGAAATATCTCTCTCACTATCTATCTCTCTTGCTGTCTCTGTCTCTCACTCTGGCCATCTTCACCTTTGTCTATTAACCTATTTAACTGTCCATTTATTCTCCATTAATTTCAACCCCTACCTTTGTTTGTTCTTTGTTCCTCTATCCTTCTATCCATCCCTTGCTATTTCCCACCTTCTTTTTCATTCCTTGTCTCTGCATCTTCTTGCCCTCTGCCCCTCTCTCTCTCTCTCCTTCTCAGCTGCCATCACAGAGGAGCTTCTGCAGCTGACGGAGGACAAGCGTGATCCCCCGGTTCTCCGCGGCTTCGACTCGCCCTTTCTCCGGACCACGGAGACGCTGACCAGCACCATGGACGACAAACCTGCCGTTGGCCCCGCCGCCCTGACCTCCTCCTTCTCACGCGACGGCCCCCTCCACCCTCTCCACCCTCTGCACCTCCACAACACCACTTCCACTCCCACGTCCACCCAGGACAAGACTGGCAGTGACGGCGGCGGCGGCAGCGGTGGCCAGCGCGGAGGCAGCCGCGGCCTCTCCCAGGACGGCGTCCTGCCCTGGGCCTTCCAGCCCGTCTTCACCCCCATCGAGGCGGCGGGGCCGAACGGCGGGGCAGGCGATCAGGCACTCCAGCGCAGCCCCTGCGCCTCCACCACCACCACGGAGGAGGACGCCCTTAAGTTGGGCCTGCTCTCCCCCAGCCCCTGCCGGCCGACGCCCGCACTGCCCTACGAGGCCCTGTTCGACCTGGCCCTCCCGCGTGCCGCCTCACTCTTCGTCGCGAGGAAGACCCTGGAGGCCACACAAAGGGCCTCTGTAGAGTGGAAAGGGCAGAGAGGAGGAGGAGGAGGAGGAGGAGGGGGGGGGGGAGTAGTAGGATTTGGGTTTGGGGAGGAAGAGGAGTCTGATCTGGGAAAGCTAATGTGGAGAGATGGGGAGATGGACGGAGAGTTGGGGCTGGGCGATGGGGAGGGCGACGGGGAGCTGAGTGCAGCCACGGCCTCCCCACTGGAGGTTCTGGATCGCCTCGTGCAGCAGGGGAACGACGTCCACGACAAGGTGCTAAAGAGGTGAGCTGTGTGTGTGTGTGTGTGAGAGAGTGTGTGTGTGTGTGTGTGTGTGTGTGTGTGTGTGTGTGTGTGAGAGTGTGTGAGAGACTGAGACTGTGTGCTCCTTCTGTTGCTGTCAGCTGGCACATCCCCCTTATGCCCTTCCTTGTTTTGGCTGAGTGTCTCAGAGAGAGTGAGAGAGTGGTGTAGAGCCATGGTGAAGATCAGGAGAATAACAGTGTGCCCCCTCCGACATCTTTCATATGACAGTGTGAGATGGCTGCCTCTGGGAGTAGTGTAGAACTTCACAAACACATAAACACACAGAAGATTGATGGGCCTTTCCTGAAACAGGGCTCTGACACCGGATCTGTGAAGGAGCATTCCGCAAGCTCTAGTGAGATTAAATGTCACATGAAGCTCACACCGGCCCAGAACAGACACACACACAAACACACACACACACACACACACACACACACACACACACACTTTCAATCTGGATGCATTCGCAACACTCACTCAATCTCTTCAGCTCCAGCTCACCAAAACAAAGTTTGCCAGCTGCATGCCCTACTTATCCCTGAAATATTTCAAAGGGCATTGTCTGTGTTGTTTGTGTGAATGTGTGTCTGTCTCAGAGGTGAACTGTGTGTGTGTGTGTGTGTGTGTGTGTGTGTGTGTGTGTGTGTGTGTGTGTGTGTGTGTGTGTGTGTGTGTGTGTGTGTGTGTGTGTGTGTGTGTGTGTGTGTGTGTGTGTGTGTGTGTGTGTGTGTGTGTGTGTGTGTGTGTGTGTGTTTGGGTGTTGGGGGATGAATTAAGTTGGTTTCTAGGGCAAGTATGTGAGTGTGGTGGACAGTGACTTTTATGTCCAGTGGTTTACACCCTCGGGTCTGCAGGCAAGACTGTAGCGTTAGCAAACCACACAAACTAGCTTGCCAGAATTGTTCAGCAAATGCATGAAAGAAAATGACATTGACAGCGTTACAATGGGTTTCCGTTACCGCCCTTAATAACGCGTTAAACTGACACAACTACTTATCACACAAGGTAACAGAACACGCGTCCGTTCATCTGGTAGCTGTCCATGTTGTGAATGCGCCAGCCGCTCGCGCCAGGTTGCATAAATTGGGAGGTACACGACCAGCCAAAACGACACCGAAGCGCACCAAACGGCAGCTGAAATAACGTCACTTTTAGAGCACTCACCGTGCGCAAGGATGGCAACTACGAGTATAAACTCCCTGTAACACAACAGCGCCCATTGTCTCTCCTTGCTTTCAGACTGCACTGCAGCTGACCCTAACAGCGCAAGATGCCCACACTACTGATGGCAACAACACACAACAATCAGACCCTTCTCTTCTCTCTTTCTCTCTCCCTCCCTCCCTCCCTCCCCTCTCTCTCTCTCCTCTTCCTCCCTCTCTCCCTTTATCCTCTCTCCTCTTCCTCCCTCTTCCTCCCTCTCTCCTCTCTCTCTCTCTCTCTCTTTTTCTTTCTTTCTTTCTTTCAATCTGGAGCTGGAATTGGAAAACACATTGCTTGAGGGATGGGTTTTAATTGAGTTGGACAGAAGGCATACCAAGCCCTGTGTGTGTGTGTGTGTGTGTGTGTGTGTGTGTGTGTGTGTGTGTCGGTGTGTGTGTGTGTGTGTGTGTGTGTGTGTCGGTGTGTTTTGACCACTGTGCTTTGTTTAAGACGCCCCAGTGCTGACCCATCCTGGCATCCTGTTTACATCGAATGCCTGGTGCACCGTTGAATCTCTTCCTCTATTTCGCCTTTTTTCTTTTTGCATTTTTTTCCCCCCTCCCCTCTGGCCCCTTCCTTTTCTACCTCCTCCTCTCTCACTCTGCTCTCGCTTAACCATTTTCACAATCTTTTACAGATTACCTTTGCCAAGCAAATCAGCTGACTGGACACACTTTGGAGGTAAACAGCATCATTGTGAGTGTTGTCCTTTGTTTGCCATATATCCATTTGTCAAATGCATACTGAACTGCTCTCGGATCAGATAACCAGACCAAACTAGTTTAGGATGACTCATGTCCTGTTTAGCGCACTGTCTGGAAAAGGGATTATTGTGATTAACCAGGTTGTGAACTGCAACAAAAAAAAAAAGCCATGTACGTTTCATTAGAATTTGAGTACACCCTATGAAAGAGCTTCTGCTCTGCTCTATTATGTTTTTGAAATCCCTCCAATTTCGTACAGGCCTGAGCCACTAAAGAGCTGTAATTCTTTTTAGCACTGACACAAGTCACTCTGTTCCCTGCAGTTCAGCCCCGATAAATGAAGATGAGTCTAGATGAATGAAAATGAATGTATAGGTGGTGCCAAGTACCCAGATGTGTGCACACACAAACCCCTGTGCTTAGAAGCTTATCTGTGAAAGGCCTTTTGTGTCGTTAGCCACCCCTTGCTAATCACACACACACAGACTCACTTAGATTAAAGTCATCCCTTTCTCTGTGACGTTACTCCCATTCGCCGTGCACAATACGGCCCTTATCATCATCTGGATCATCACCATCTTCATCCCCATTGCCCCTGTCATCCTCATCCCCATCATCTTCTCCCCACTCACATCCTGCCACCCACCAGTGCTGTGTTCAACTTAATCACCCTCTGGGGTCGGTGTTGCGTAACTTATAGAAGTCATGTATCTCTGATTGTGAGAAACAAGCTGCTCAAAGAGGCTGTCTGGTCTGGGCGCTGCCTTATGTAGGCTAACCCGGCCAGGCCTGCCTCATGATGTCTGCTTCTCATGGAATCATCTTCTCTTGCACTGAAAGCCCTCTGTATTGTGTTTTTGTTTGTCTGTCTGTCTGTCCTGTCTTCTTCTTTCTGTTTTTTCTTTCTCTCTTTCTTTCTTTCTTTCTTTGTCTTTCCCTATCTGACACTGTCTTTTTTCTTTCTTTCTTTCTTATTTTCATGTCCTTTCTCCCCTCTCCTCTCTTGCCCCTCTTCTGTGGACTTGTTCCTCTGTCCGGTTTCCTCGTCGTTTGGGCCACGTTCGCTCTGCTGTTGCGGTGGACGGGCATGTTCAGGCTCCGCACCTCTGGACGAACTGCACACGCTGCGCAGCCAGCTGCTCCTGTTGCACAACCAGCTGCTGTTTGAGCGGTACAAGCGCGAGCAGCATGCCGTCCGCAACCGCCGGCTGCTGCGCCGCATCATCAACGCCACCGCGCTCGAGGAGCAGAACAATGCCATGGTAACCGGCCTGTTTGTTTCTCGCTCTTGTTTGTTTTAGTTTTTTTTTATTTCTGTGTGTGAGGAAAGGCTTGGAGCACACTGATGAGGTCATGTGTTGATGAGTTGCTATCTGTAAGCCTCTTCACCAAGAGAGTGAGAGAATGAATGACAGGCCTGAGAAGTGTGTGTGTGTGTGTGTGTGTGTGTGTGTGTGTGTGTGTGTGTGTGTGTGTGTGTGTGAGAGAGGCAGTCCATGATGATCAGCTACTTAGAAACAACCTTGGTTGTATCTGATGAGTGTGTTTGTGTGTTTGTGTGTGCTCAGATAACGTGCCAGTGGAAGTCATTGTAGGAGTACATTGATACCCTTGAGCATTGCTGAATAAAGTGTGTGTGTGCGCACACTGTACCTATTACAATGCATTTGCGCGTTTCCATAAGTGTGTGTGTGTGTGTGTGTGTGTGTGTGTGTGTGTGTGTGTGTGTGTGTGTGTGTGTGTGTGTGTGTGTGTGTGTGTGTGTGTGTGTGTGTGTGTGTGTGTGTGTGTGTGTGTGTGTGTGTGTGTGTCCGTGCGGTGCAGAAGGAGCAGATGAACCTGCAGAGTGTGGAGATGCTGTCGCTGCGGGAGAGCCTGGTGGTGGAGCAGCAGCGCTACAGGCAGCTGTGGGAGGACAGGGAGGCCCTCGTCACCAGACTCCACAGCCAGGTCCGCCAGCTGCAGCAGAGCCGCGACGACCACTACACCAAGAACCAGGAGCTGCAGGTACGCACACACACACACACACAGGTACACACACACACACAGGTACACACACACACACAGGTACACACACACACACAGGTACACATGCAAACATACACACAGACACACATGTAAACATACACACAGACACACATGTACATATGCGCACACACACATATGCAAACACACACACACAGACACACACACACACAGGTACACATGCAAACATACACACACACACACATATGCAAACACACACACACAGACACACACAGGTACACATGCAAACATACACACAGACACACATGTACATATGCACACACACACATATGCAAACACACACACACAGGTACACATGCAAACATACACACAGGTACATATGCAGGTTTGCCAGCTGTATGAAATGTTATTATTCATAGCTTGTGAATGATTTACGCATTATTGATCGCGTGTGTGTGTGTGTGCGTGTCCATGTGCGTGTGTTTTCTTCCTTCCCCCAGAGCAAACTGCAGGAGTGCCAGAAGCAGATGGGGGAGATGGAGGCTGAGCTTCAGAGAGCCAACAACAAGGTGTGCCACACTGGGCACCTGCTGAACCAGCTGACTGCCAAGGTGAGGAGGAACGCACGCCTCTTACAGGGGTGGGTGTGAGGAGGAACGCACACCTCTGGTAGGGGTGGGTGTGAAGTGTGAATCGTGGATACTTATGAAGATGGTGGCCGATGTTTTGTCCGTGATTTGAGAAGTGAGGCAGCTAAATATGCTCATAGTTTTGGATATAAAATACCTGTACAATCACCGTCATTACTGCCTGCACAGGTCTACAGGTGAGTTTGGTTAGCATAGGAACGTACTGCAATCTCATTGTCATCACTGGTTTAATGTAGCTCGGGTAGAACATTGACTTCGGACGTCTGTCTTTGTCTTAGATACCAGATAGGATAAGATACCATGTAAGAGTTATTACAATAATTATTATATAATTGTAATTATTACTTATAATTGCTGCCTCCTAGGCGTCAAGATAAAAATGCTCATAACTGAAATGAATTTTGAACAGTGACGGTGTTTGGGTGCAGGTGTCAAAGGCATCGTCTGATTGCATCGTGGACCACCTTCTCTGCTTCAGTCATCTCCCTCTTCTAGCCTTCATAGATAGCAGCCCCCTGTTCTACCCCTCATAGATAGCTGCGTCCTCTTCTACCCCTCATAGATAACTGCCCTCTCTTTCACCCCTCATAGATAGTTGCCCCCTCTTCTACCCCTCATAGATAGCTGCTTCCTCTTCTACCCCTCATAGATAGCTGCCCTCTCTTTCACCCCTCATAGATAGCTGCTTCCTCTTCTACCCCTCATAGATAGCTGCTTCCTCTTCTACCCCTCATAGATAGCTGCTCTCCTTCTACCCTTCATAGATAGCTGCTTCCTCTTCTACCCCTCATAGGTAGCTGCTTCCTCTTCTACCCCTCATAGATAGCTGCCCTCTCTACTACCCCTCATAGATAGCTGCTCTCCTTCTACCCCTCATAGATAGTTGCCCTCTCTTCAACCCTTCATAGATAGCTGCTTCCTCTTCTACCCTTCATAGATAGCTGCTTCCTCTTTTACCCCTCATAGATAGCTGCGTCCTCTTCTACCCCTCATAGACAGCTGCTCTCCTTCTACCCCTCAAAGATAGTTACCCTCTCTTCAACCCTTCATAGATAGCTGCTTCCTCTTCTACCCCTCATAGATAGCTGCTTCCTCTTCTAGCCTTCATAGATAGCTGCTTCCTCTTCTAGCCTTCATAGATAGCTGCTTCCTCTTCTTCTCCTCATAGATAGCTGCTTCCTCTTCTTCTCCTCAGAGATAGTTACCCTCTCTTCAACCCTTCATAGATAGCTGCTTCCTCTTCTAGCCTTCATAGATAGCTGCTTCCTCTTCTAGCCTTCATAGATAGCTGCTTCCTCTTCTTCTCCTCATAGATAGCTGCTTCCTCTTCTTCTCCTCATAGATAGCTGCTTCCTCTTCTTCTCCTCATAGATAGCTGCTTCCTCTTCTTCTCCTCATAGATAGCTGCTTCCTCTTCTTCTCCTCATAGACAGCTGCCCTCTCTTCTACCCCTCAGAAATAGCTGCTTTTATTATATTTTGAGCTAGGCCAAGATGTCCCGTAGAGCTTGACTTACAAGTTATTTGACTGTAGAACACATTCTTAGGCCACATGACCTGGAGCCTGTCAGCAGAGGGTCCTGACGCGTAGTCCCCAGTACAGCAGAGCGGCGTGCATTTGTGTAAATGCCACCAGAGCGGTGGTGAGTGGAGCAGATGGGGCTGTTGGGGGCCTTGGTGAAGGGTTCTGAGGGTGAGTGAAGTAGATGGGGCTGATGGGGCCTTGGTGAAGGGTTCTGAGGGAGACAGGGCAGCCTGAGGACTACAGACTTGGTGTCCTGCTCTGCGATGTGATGTCATTTGACAGGGGAAAAGCACTAAAGCGCTAGAACCATTTGAGCGCTAGAACCATTTGCTGACTGTTCTTCTGAATGGGTTCTCACTCACTGATTTAACTGTGCAGTGATAACCTAAACTGAATTCCTCGATGATTTTGGGCATGTTCTCCTTCCACTTCCTGCGGGCCGTCGTGGGTCACTCGTCTTTCCCTTCCAGCCGTGTCTGACCCCTGCCTAATGTTTTCCCTTTTGCTTCTGTCCCTCTGCCAGCTGTTGACGAGCGAGAGCACACAGCAGCAGATGAGCCTCCTCAGCAAGCAGCTCCTGCTGCTAGGAGAGGCCCACAAGCTGTGTGTGCAGGAGCTCCAGCACTCAGGCCCTGACACCCGTAAGGTAAGCCCACCTACCAGGGACTAACCCTAACCCTATCCCTAACCCGACACCAGTAAGGTACGCCCACCGAAAGGAACACAGGCCATGTTGCATTGCTTACATACCTAGCTGTTAGCATAATGTAGCAATGATGGTACACAAAAATTTTAATGTATTAAAAATAAAAAATTTAAGGTGCATTATAAAACCATGCAGTGTGAACGGTTCCTAGAGTCATTTAGAGTTAGAGGTTCTAGGAAGAACCGCTCACCTCTGTGTTAGCAGCATGGCTAATAATTCTAAAAGAAACACAATCTTCTTAGACAGAACTTTCAACGGTTGTCATCTGCTGACAAGCTAAAAGTTCAGTTCTCACTTCACACATTTTTTTTCCAAAAGTGCAAGTGCCTTTGAAGATATTTAAGAAACATCAGTTTGTTTGGCGCACTTCAAAGGATAAAAAAAAAACAACAGAACTACCAACCTTAAAACCAGAAAAAAACAACCTAACTTTTTTTTGTTCCATTTCCTCTCCCTCGTCGGCCCTCTTTGTCTCCAGGAGAAGCAGATGCTGCAGGTGGCCAGCAGTAAGGAGGCGGAGCGTCTGCGGCAGAGCCTGCTCTCCCAGGCCCAGAAGCTGGAGGCGGCCCAGCAGCGCGCCGCTGAGCTGGAGACGCAGCTCTCCAAGAAAGAGCACCTTATCGCCGAGCAGAAGAAGTTCCTGGAGGACGTCAAGCTGCAGGCCAAGTACGCCCACTCCCACTCCCACACAAACACACAGGCGCAGCAGCTAACGGACACACACACACACACACACACACACACACACACATACTCTCACACACACAGATCTACGCAAGCAGAGTTGGACACACTCTTTGTCCCACACATGGGAGCCTTTAAAGCTGTGGTTGTGTAGCCAAGTGAGATCCATGTTATGATGAGTGAAGTAATTGTAACAACAGGTATTATGTTGTCTTTATATCTGGCGAAATTGCTTTCTTAGCTCTCTGTTGACATTTGTGTAATTTTGTATCATGTTTCATATTGTTCTTTTTGTATCCCTCTGTTACCCTCATAGTTTTTTAGTTATTGTAGAAATTTTACTGTAGTTGGTGTGAGCACATTGATTCTTTCATATGCCTGATGGTGTGTGTCTGTGTGTGTCTGTGTGTGTGTGCGTGTGCCTGTGTGTGTGTGTGTGTGTGCGTGCTTGCTTGTGTGTGTGTTTGGTCTGTGTGTGTCTGTGTGTGTCTGTGTGTGTCTGTGTGTCTGTGTGTGTGCGTGCGCGTGCGTGTGTGTGTGTGTGTGTGTAGAGGGGAGCTGCAGTCGTCAGAGAGCCGGTACCAGGCGCAGCGGCACGTCACACAGGCCCTCCAGGCCGAACTGCTGCAGCTGTACAGCCGGCTGGAGATGGAGGCTCCCGCCAACAGCCCCAACTCTCCAGCAGGGGGAGACACCGAGATCTACGGCCCCACAGAGGCCAGGTAACACATGCAAGTGCACACACACACCCCTATGTCTGTGTGGATGCCTCACCCTCAATAACTTGAAAACCTTTTGGCAAAAAATGATGACATTTTTTTATGGCAAGTTGGCCTCTAGGAGGCACACTACCCGAGTTCTTTACAATTTATTTGTATAGTGCTGCCACCTAGTGGATAAAGTTCCACACAAAAACCTAGAACTTCAGCAGCCAATATCTGGTGATGTAGAGGTTCAGACTTCGCAGAATTTTGCACCCTCCATCATTAACACATTCTTTGAACGCTCACCAGAATCTGTGAAGTTTCGACCATAGGGGGCGCTACAACTAATTTCAATATCTCAATTAAGAAATGATTTGGTATGTTCATAATTGGCTCATATCTCCTGAAGTTCCATTTGGCTTGCCCAACAAAATGGCCACCAACGGCAAATCAAAATTCAGTTGCCAATGCATGCCTGTGTGAAAGACCAAACTTCATGAAATTGTGTTGGCTCATTCATAATAAAAAATGTTATTCACCCAATTTCATAATTAACCATAAGATGTTGCTACAACATGTGTTCCTCTGTTCTTTTCAAATAGTTTGGTCTATCTTCAAAATGTATTTTGTCTATAAATGCTTACCTAACATTTACATAATTCAATTGGTCCTCTTTCACGTATTGAAGCTATCAAATCATTTAACCTTTCGCTACTTGGGGCAGTTTGCACAATCTGCTTGAACCACGCTGATGGCTGCTTGTGGCTACATTTAAACTAATTATGATATACTCTGTATTGTTAGTATATTGTATTTAGTATTATAAAGTAAAGTGCCTATGTAGACATTTGTAAAATGTGCTCAAATTTTGCAGAAGAGTGTCTCTGTTATACTGTCACACTCACACAGGTTGCAAAACCACAGAACGTTACTCACAGGTAATGCTTCACACGCTATCAGTGTTCTGCCCGCCACATCCACAAACTATAGTTCCTCACATTTTCACCCAGAGAAAGAGTTACAACAAACCCATTAATCCTAATCATTCAAGATAACACACTTTTCTGGGGGACAGAAATGCGGCGGTCATATTTCATGCCGCTGCTGTGTGGTACGTCTAGTTTGTTTTTTGTTTAGTACTCTGTAGTTCTTTCTTGAAGTATTTGTGCAACCATTAATCTTTCTGAAACTAAACATGTTTTCAGGAAGTATGCCCTTATATGTATTTCTGTGTGTGTTGCCACAGCGTCTCCATCCCTGACGGCCTGGTCAAGGCCACCACCAAAGAGGGGCCGGACGCCCAGACCTCCCCTCCCCCGCGCAACGGTAACGCCAGCACTTTATCGCCCGGGCAACTCAAGGCCAAGCCCTCCCCATCTTCCTCCTCATCCCCATCCTCGGTCTCCTCCTCTTCCTCCTCTGTCTCCGCCACCTCCTCAGCCACCACCTCCTCCTTCTTAGCCACCAACTCCATCAACGGCAGCCGGGACGGCCCCCAGCCCTCTCAGCTGCTGGAGCCCCCCCTGCTGGCGGCTCCACCCCAGCGCAGTGCCCCCTCCCACGACGAGCCCCTCACTGTGGGCTCCTACCCCAGCGCCAAGAGCTTCCTGGGCATGCGGGCGCGAGAGCTCTTCCGCAACAAGAGCGAGAGCCGGTGTGGCGATGATGAGGAGGAAGAGGAGGATGAAGGAAGTGGATCAGGAGGAGGAGGAGGAGAGGAAGGACAGGAAGGACAGGAAGGACAGGGCGGAGAGGGAGGCCGGGCGCATACTGCCCCGCGCCGCCTCACCAGCCTCTCCCAAGCTCTGAAGACTGAGATGTGCGTGGAGCCTCCGCCACCTGCGCCCAGCTCAGCATCTCTGCCCCCCAGCCCCCACAAGCAGCAGAAACAGCAGCAGTGCCCAGCTCAGGGCAGTGCCAACCCAGACACCCCCCCTCCTCCTTCTGCCCCCGCAGCCTGTGCTCAGGGCCCTGGGCCCCGGTCCTCGCCCGCCAAGAAGGCCCGACCAGACGCCCAGCAGAGGGCCAACAGTCGGGAAAGGTTGATGTCGGGGAGTGGGCCAGGGGTGAGCTCACCGGCCAGCGCCAGAAGGCCCAGGCAAAAGCAGCTGAAGATTATGGACTACAACGAGACACACCAGGAGAGCAGTTAAAAGAGAGAGAAAGGTTGGAGTGAAGGAGAAAGAGAGAGAGAGAGAGTGAGAGAGAGAGAAAGAGCGATAAGGGGTGAGATATTGACTGACTGGATATAGAAACAGAGCTCAAGTTAGTGATGGAAAGAACTGCTGGCTTCTAACAGTAAAAGAACGATTAAGGCAAGACTTTTTTTGATTTTCAGTGTTATTTGTTCCATTCCCTCGAGTGGACAACAGGATTTTGGACCATCTTTCTTTTGGCTTCTTTTTTTGTTATTTACTCCCTTAACAAACTGGAAGAAAAACTGGTGGAGGATTCACCTGGTGCAGTTACAATTGTTCACCAGCAGAGGGCTCTCAGTGTTTCCCTCATTTGGCCTCTCATCAAGTCCATTCTCAAAAGCCTCTGCACTTAGCAAAACTTAGCACTCAGTGTTAGCATCAGTTAGTCATTTGTATGAATAAGCTTTTTACCACAACCTGCCCACAGCAAGACTACAGTCTCAACACACTCCCCGACATCAGCCGCTAACAGCCGCCATTAATAAGTGCTTTGGTTTTTGAACAATATCTTACTTTGAAGGAGTCAAGATCCTTGTTGTGCTCTGACGATTTGCTATTGAATTTAGGTGAATATCCAGTGTTTATATCCAAGTCATTGCACTTCACACTTTTATTTCAGACATCCCAGTTAAAATCCAAGTGGAACATCAAGTAGAACCAATCAAAGACAGTGAAATCATGCATATCTCTCATCACATTGTGACTTTGCCAACATAAGTGAACATATGAAGGTGTGTGTGTGTGTGTGTGTGTGTGTGTGTGTGTGTGTGTGTGTGTGTGTGTGTGTGTCCTTCCTTCCATTGTGTAACAGTTAAGAAAGCAGAATCAACTTTCAGGACTGTAGAAGTGCAGAGGCATTTTTTTATTAAGCTAGAAGTTTTAAATTATTTATTCTCTCGTCTCTTACTTTCTTGCTGCCTTCCTGTCCCCATTGTGCATGCTGTGTTCTGCTCGAAGAGAGAGAGAGAGAGAGAGAGAGAGAGTGAAAGAGAGAGAGAGAGAGAGAGAGGTCGGCACTAAACGGACTTTGTTTCATTAATAAGGTTCCAAATGTGAGGGAAGTGTGATGGAAGACATGGGCGACGTTAGCATGTCTTCCTCCATGGGAGAGAGAGCACAGAGTCTGGCAAATCTCAAGAGTACAGCTCTTCATTAAGACATCTTCCTCTCACAGACAGGTCAAGCAAGCAGCTGATATCATACCAGAACACATCATGAGGGGGGGGGGGGGGGGGGGCGGTTCTCCAGTGGTTTGTGAACCTACCCTTTATGGGTGACCGTTTGACCCCCACAGTACGCCCGAGAGCCTCCCAGTATCTTGTGTTGTCTAGCCTTTGCCCCATTCAACCCTTGGTAAACGCCGCTTTGGCCGTGGCCCTTCATAAACAGCTGATGAAATTGACAGCACAAAGCTAAGCTACTCCAATGCTTTCCCTTGATGCTCTGCCTTTAGAAAGCATACTGGCCCACAAAGTTTTTTGTTTTTGTTTTAAACAATGGCACCATGTGTGTTTAGTGTTTCACAATCCTGCATGAGAAGTGCCAAACCATGACATGCTGCTGAAGAGGTACTTAAGGAGAAGGAAAAGATACCTTAAAAAGTATGAGCTATCATTTCAGTTTTCTTTTCCTTGTTAGAGAAGAATCATGTAGAATCTTTTTTTTTTTTTTTCGTTTGTTTTGCACATATCACTTTTGAGTTGCGTCGCTCTCTGATTGCACAGAAGGCCATGAACTAACTCACTCACTCACCCTCTCTCTCTCCTACTCGCACAGACTCACAGTGGACTACACACATTGATGAGAAGGGCGCTTACTTTTAGCCTCACTCAAATGCACGCTTTCGTTTTCCTGTTGCTAAGCTGCTGAGTGTGTGGGACGAACCTCTGGCCAGATGTGCCGAGGTGGAACTTGGGTGTCATTCATACAAGAACACACACACAAACACACACACACACACACACACACACACACACACACACACACACATCTAAATATTGTTTTAATCATCACACACTAAAAGGGTGTCCGGTGTTAATTTCTTTAAGTTGCTTTCCTGCTATTTTCCCTTTGCTGTGAACAGAATGTGAAAGTATTGTGTCTGTCTACTCTGTTGTTTTAATGCCCTGAATCCTGTTGTCCACTTGAAGCCTCTTTCAGCCCTTCTGCCTTGCTATCTTAAGCATGTACAACAATCCACGTTAAACGCCAACCATAGGAAATACGACATACCAAGATAACAAGGTACAATCAGTGAAAATCGACTGGAGAAAAATGGATGGGAGCTCCTTTTACTGGAGATGAACGTTACGAATAAAGAGAATAAAAAGATTGGAGGGGGACAAAGTTCTTAAGAAAAAAAACGCAGTTGCTTGTGTTAACTGTGAACGATTAAAAAAAAGAAAAGAGAAAAAAAAAGAAATAAAAAAAATCGTCTTCAATGTTTTTCACTACAGTTCAGTGCTCTGACTCCTTATTCTCTTATGCCTGTATATGTCTCTGGAACGAAATCCATCAACCTAGTCTGACCTGTGATGTTATAATAGCAAGATGATCTTGCTCTAGAAAGGGAAAGGGTCTTTACGACATTCAGGAAAATAAGGACTTTCTGGCACAAAGAATAACTTATATAAAGTATAAACCTTAACATCTTAAAAACAAACCTCATCCTTACAGAACAAATGTTAATATCTGGTATAGAACACTCTTGCATGGAAAATAGTTCTTGGCACTGGGGATATAATGTGTGAAACCAAAAGGCTACCTCAAATAATGTTGTAGAGCAGGGTTCAGGGTAAACTATTTAAGGTTACTCAGGTGATACTAGTTGGAAAAGCATTTTTCAGGTGCGTATAGGCTTATTTCCAGGGAAACGTATTGTCTCAGTCAACAGCTTAGGGAACCTCAGAGGTATAAAGGGACCATTTACCTTTAAGCATCCTTCAGAGGCAAAGGGTGGAGAAACATCAAGATTGCGCCATTTCTGTAAGGCTACACGTTTCCATTTGGCTTAATGCAATGCAGGCTATTGTAACTGGATAGCAATGCCCCCTAACTGTAGTGTAACATACAGGTTCGATTTTGTGCTACCTTAAGAAATCAGGATATGTAGAAGTCTGTAATTAGAAGTCTGTGAGGCAATGGGCTCTTTCATGCTTTGCCAGGAACTGGAAGGCTGTGAAGTTCATCCACTTCTGGAGAAACCAGCATGGTGGTGTGGCTTCTGTCTCCGTCTATGATCCCACTTAACCAATGATACCAGTCTTCCTCTGTGCATGTGGTCCAGGGTACTAAAAAACAAACACAACTAAAAACAAACTATATGACTCTTATGCCTCCTCTGCTGGGTCTCATGTCAATGTAGGTAAGGAAATGGACTCTGAAGACTGAACATAGAAGGCCAGCTTGGAATATTAACATACAAAACTTGCCTTATTTTACCTTAATTATGGTTGACTTGAACTGTCTCAACTTGCCTTTATAGACTCAATGCAGTACCTGTTATAAGTTTCCAATCTATTTTAATCACTTGGTTGCATCAGTCATGTAAACACATTTGCCCCTGAGCTTAATCTGTAGGCGTAAAGTGATCCTCTGGTGCAGGACACCGGACTGATACGTCAACACTCCAAATTATATCGTGTCAACCACCAGAGAGCGCTGTTGTTCCAAGTAGCTTACCCTTCAGTTTCCCACGATCAACAGGTAAGGACTGGTCCTGATGTGACTATAGGAGTAAAACAGACACCGATACAGGTCAGCAGGAGCCAAAGCAGAATATCATCAGTTTGAGAAGGCTCGCGGCAGTGATTCTCGACAGGGTTAAAAGTCTAATTTATTAACTCGTTTACTGTTCGAGACAGACTCTCCCTAGGCTATGCATGGGCCCAACTTAATTGACGGAAGATGGATAAAAAATACTGCTTCTGTACTCACGCAGCTCAATCTCTGGTAAAAGACTAATTTAACATGCCAAACAACTCCATCGCCCCTCCCCCTCCCCCGCACTTCTCTCTCCCCCTGTCACCTCATCCTCATATTTTAAAACATTAAATTAAGGCTTCTATTTTTGAGAGGAAGAATACATATGAGCGGTGAGCATATAGCCTGCCGTTGTCCAATTATTCTGTGTAGCTCCTTGCTTGGTGTTTCCCGCTTCCTCGAGTTACTGCTGCCGGCACTTACAGCTTCAGGAAAAAGGAATCATTGTGAGCATAACCGAGCAAGTATGATTAGTTTATCAAACGTGTGCATATGTATTTCATGACTTAGAAAAAAAAATCTTATGGTTAATTTAGTAGTACTCCGAGGGGTCAGGAAAATTGATGCCGGATAATTGGGCACTGAGGGAATCCGTAGCAATTTGTGATTTCAGACTCGACTTGAGGAATTAGATGTCAGTGCAAATGTGAAATTGCTCCTCAATGTTCTCAAAGATTCTATGAAAATTTAAATAAAAATCTTAAATATTTCTCAGCAAAGGGATCAGTATTTCCACCCAAACTTTATATGCAACCCTGTGAAACTGCCAGAATACAGAAAACAGGCAAATGTAAAGTTGTGATTGGGATTGACAAAGCCATTTTCTCTCTCTATTTCGCTCCCTCTCTCTCCCCTCTTTCTCTCCCTCTCTTTCTGTGTGTGCGTGCGTGCGTGTGCGTGTGTGTGTGTGTGTGTGTGTGTGTGTGTGTGTGTGTGTGTGTGTGTGTGTGTGTGTGTGTGTAACATTTGGGAATAAAGAATAAAGAAACGGTAATCAGATGCCAAGGACATGTCTTAATTTTCCAAAAGTTCCTTTAGTTATTTAAAATAATTAGGCTATGAAATTATAAATAATTGATTCAAGTTAAATTAAATATAACTGGAAAGGGCTCAGCCTCTTGATGTAATAGCCTAATAATAATAATGCTATTATTTGTATTAATAATATTATTAATATTATTATTTATATAATGCCTTATAATCACCAGTGGCCCGACAAGTATGATAGTTTC